>NC_059370.1:12815038-13151467 GCF_019703515.2 Myxocyprinus asiaticus | reverse complement strand
CAACAGATGAAATAAGGGATTTGGATATAAAAAAAAAATCTATTCTAGAATAAATCTTATGGACTGATGAAAAAAATGTATAGTCCCTACTGGATGGGTTCAAAAGTCTCCAAATATCCAAAAGACCAAGATTTTTTACACATCCTGTGAAGCGTCAGTGTTGCTCTAGGAGGTTTACACACTTTAGCTTCACTATGATCAAGGACTGAATCCATCAAAAGATTAAAGTCTCCTCCCAATATTATATCATGAGGGGTGCCAGCGGTTTGCAACATCCCTTCAAGATCTATAAAAAAGCCCTGATCATCAACGTTAGGTGCGTAAATATTAGCCAAAATCAGACTTTGCCCCTGAATTTCAGCTAAAACAATAATGACTCTTCCTAATTTATCTTTAATCTGTTTGAGAAATTTGAATTGTAAATGTTTATTAATCAATATAATGACTCCCTTGCTCTTACTTGAGCCAACACTAAAGAAAACATGTCCACCCCATATCTTCCCAAATTTTTCAGCTTCCTGCAGGGAGAGATGTGTTTCTTGAAGAAACACTATATCATTTTTCTTACGTTTAAGAAAAGTAATAACCTTCCTTCTTTTTATGGGGTTCCCCAATCCATTTACATTCCATGTGGAGAGAGATAGTACACTATAGTAACATTTTACATATTGATATAATAAAAATAAAAAATTGTGTGTGAAAAACAAAATTATGAAGACCACATTCCCCATTAGTGAAACAATCAACCCCCGAACATCCCCTGGAACAAAACAAACAGAAAAAAGAAAAACGTGCGCATTAACCCCGCGCACGACAGCACCAACCGGCGTCAATCCCTCTAAACTCAAAAGGTCCATGAATGCCCACGAGCCCCCACGACAACTTTGCCATCGGATTGCTCAATTTTGCCTCACAAATTTGTGAGGCAAAATTCCATAACAGAAAATACTTTGTGAAATAAACCCAGTTAATAGGAAGAATGAACACAAAAAATGTGTAGATTCATTCACAGAACTATCTCAAGGATGTGATCTTCCACAAAACAAATTCCAGCTGATATAAGACCATTCAGATTCCTCGGACAGACAAACAAATGTTCAGTGAGCCGGCTGTTATGAGTTCAGCGGATGACGTAATCATTCAATGTCCCGTAAAACAAAAAAACAAAAAAACTACAGCCAGCAGGAGGAATAAGCACGAAGAACAAACAGATTAATCTACAGCTGTTCCAAATGAGTGTTATTCAGCAGAACATGCTCCAGCCGCTAGGCGGAACCAATACAAAAAGAAACAAAACCGGCATCCCGGTTCCCCGGATGGTCAAGTCAATTCACTCGGAGGCTGCATAAAAGTATATACCATGACTTACATAATCCATCAGCTTTATAAAAGACATCCTTTGTGTGAGCATGTAAATATTTTGCGGTCATCCGTAGTGTCCACTCTCAACTGGCCGGGAACTTCAATGCAAATGTAATCTTCCATCAATGCAAAAGTTTCTTTAAGGAAAAGTGTTATTCACAAAACAAGCTCCAGCCGCACGGCGGAGCCAACGCAAAAAACCCAAAATTTCATCCAGCTTCCTCAAGAGTTAGGTACAGCGAGTCAGGCCCACTCACATGAGAAACATCCAATGGTTTACTCAGCCATTGATTCTATAAAAGACATTGCCAGATTTGGACATGTGAATACTTTCCGACCATTTTTCGTTTCTATTCTCAGTTTGGCAGGAAACATCAGAGCAAACAAGATTTTTTTCTGATGTAAGAGTTTCTTACATTCCTTGAACCGATCACGTTTCTCTCTTGTCGAACTCGCAAAGTCTGGGAACAAGAAAACATTATGGTTCTTCCAAGAAAGCTTCCCTTTGCTCCTCGCCTGGCGCAACACAAGATCTTTATCGGATGATCTCAGAAATCTGGCCAGAATCGATCTGGGCCTATCTCCCTCAGCAGATCTGTGAGCTGGCACTCTGTGAGCTCGCTCGATTTCCAGCTTGTGGCCTGTTATGTCGAGCAGACTCGGGAAAAGCTCGTCCAGGAATTTCACCATATCTCTGCCCTCCTCATGCTCAGGAATTCCAACAATTCGAACGTTATTCCTGCGGTTTCTATTCTCAAGATCTTTGAGCTTATCAAGGAGATGTTCCAAATCAACTTTGGTTGCGGGCGGATTAGCGGATAATTCCCTCTCCGAAGATTCCAGAAAATCGATTCATTTTTCAACATCAGACACTCTTGTACCTAACTCAGAGAATTTTATTTCCATCGCCGTGATCGATCGACGTATTACAGCGAGATCCTCCAAGTCAGCAAGAATCTTCGTCAACATCACCGACATGCTGGACAACTGAAGCTGGATCTCCTCTCTCGCCGCGCCATCTAAATCGAGTCCCCAGTCTGTAGGCCTGTTGGGGCTTTCATCCTGAACATGTAAGTGTCTTTTAATGTCTCCAGAGCCCGAGGATTTTGACTTCTTTGCCATGTTTTGCAACAAAGGACAAATGTGTAACTGGGTGTATCAAATTTCACCAGATTATAACATGAGAATAGTCACAAATTCAGCAAAGTGTGCAGAGCTCGTCGCTCACACGTCTGCTCCTTGCATGGCGTCCATTTTCTCCTTCTGCTGTCTTTTTTTCTGACATTTTTTCTTTATGTCATGTGCTGTAACCCTCTGGAGACAGGATAAAAAATTTATCAAAGTCTCATTAAAAGCTGAAATTCTTTAAAACAAAAATATTAGCAAGAGGAGTGCAGAATAATCTTTTTTTATTGTTTCTTAAAATAAATAAATAAAAAAGGAAAAAAGCAGTGAAACAATTTTGTTTTAAAATATGATGAAACTTAAGTAAAAAATCAAAGTAATGTGGTGTAACCAACACATAGGTTGCCATTTTGCTGTCATGTGACACCAAAACAAAAAACAAACAAACATGAAAAGTCTCTGTTACTGCCGTAACCTCCGTTCCCTGATGGAGGTAACAAGACATGATGTAGTGACACTAGGGGTTGCCCTTGGGAGCCCCAAACACCTCAGATCTTTGAGAAAAGGCCAATGAGAATTGGCGAGTGGAATTTGCATGCCACACCCCCGGACATACAGGTATAAAAGGAGCTGGCTCGCAACCACTCATTCAGATTTGTCCTTCGGAGCCGAGAGGTTGTACTATCAGCGAGCTGAATACTACTGGTGTTCCATTCAACTCTTAAGAAGCGTATGTTGTTGGATATACGACGCAATTCCAGCGGCTTTCTCTCCTTCTACACAACGAGTGCAGATTTCGCCCCTGGGTGCTTCGACAATGCTAAAAGAGTGTATATTCCTGCTAAAGAGTATATTTTCAGTGAGCCTACTTGCACAGACCCTGTGCAGAGTCATGGAGGATGAGAAGCAGGTCACCCTCGTGGCCCTGTATTGGCCCACCCAGACTTGGTTTTCAGACCTCACGCTCCTCGCCTAGCCCCTCCCTGGCGAATTCCCCTGAGGAAGGACCTTCTTTCTCAGGGACGGGGCACCATCTGGCGTACCACCAGCAGTGGTAGACATGACCACTCAGGCCAGAGCTCCCTCCACGAGGCAGCTTTATACCCTGAAGTGGCGTCGGTTCGCGAATTGGTGTTCTTCCCAAGCTGAAGACCCTCAGAGATGTGCAGTCGGGTCAGTGCTTTCCTTCCTGCTGGAGAGGCTGGAGGAATGGCTGTCCCCCTCCACCTTGAAGGTGTATGTGGCCACCATAGCAGCACACCATGATACAGTGGACGGTAAGTCCTTAGGGAAGCACGACCTGATCATCAGGTTCCTGAGAGGCGCTCGGAGGCTGAATCCTCCTAGGCCACGCCTGTTCCCCTCTTGGGATCTCTCCGTGGTCCCCCTGGGCCTTCGCGGAGCCCCCTTTGAGCCGCTAGAGTCAGTCAAGTTGAAAGCCCTCTCCTTGAAGACGGCACTCCTGATTGCGCACACCTCCATCAAAAGGGTTGGGGACCTGCAAACGTTCTCTGTCAGCGATACCTGCCTGGAGTTCAGGTGATCCCCTTCAGGGATCAGGCAGTGAACCTGCAAGCGCTGCCCCAGGAGGAGGCAGACCCAGCCCTGTCGTTGCTGTGTCCGGTGCGTACTTTGCGCATCTACTTGGATTGCACGCAGAGCTTTAGACACTCTGAGCAGTTCTTTGTCTGCTTTGGCGGACAGCGGAAAGGGAATGCTGTCTCCAAACAGAGGCTTGCCCACTGGATCGTGGATGCCATCGCTATGGCATACCAGGCCCGGGCCGTGCCTGCTCCTTCGGGAATACGAGCACACTCCACAAGGAGTCTGGCATCCTCGTGGGCACTGGCCCATGGCACCTTTCTAACAGACATCTGCAGGGCAGCGGGCTGGGTGACACCCAATACCTTTGCAAGATTTTACAATCTCCGGGTTGAGCCGGTTTCGTCCCGTGTTCTGTCCGTTCGGGAATACGGACAGGTGGCCGGGTGTATCGCTTGCGTATAGCGCCTTTCTCCTCCAAGAGGCGAAGATGTGCGCTTCTTTTCCCACGCGAGTTCACGAACCCGTGAACCCTGGATGTCCTTCATCCCTAGCCCTGTGGCTTGCGAATTCAGTGGAGGAATTCACAGCTGGAACCATTATGTGTGCTAATATGCCCTTACTGAGGTAGGTGCTCCACAGGTGCCGGTTACTCTGGTAACCCCCTGTGATGTTTTTTCCCACAGTATGGTCTCCCTGTCTGCAGACCTGCGTCTCCCTTCGACAGAGCCCTCTCTGTCCCGGTCGCCATATTTGTAGAGCTCCTCCCCTTTCAGGCAGGACCTTCCACCGCGCCTCTTCCATGTGTGGCTCTGAGCCCACATGACGTGCTTGCCACATGTTACCTCCCCTCCAGGCAGGATGTGGTCTCCGCGGGGTCTTTTCCCCCTGAAAGAATAGGATAGGAAAAGAACACCTTCCCCGGCGCATATATTGAGCGTTAAAATGGCCCCAGCTGAATAACTGAATACTCTGTGGAGAGAAAACTTAGAGAGAAAAGGCCAAGGCTGGCGCAGCCTGCTTCCATACTAGATACGTCTCTTCCCCACACTAGGGATGTGGGGAACTATACAATGTTTTTTGAGGCATTGGGGGAGGCTACGTGCAGACCGGTGCACCTGCTACTATGCATGCAGCAGCTTGCTTGCACCTGCACGGGCAGTCCACGTAACACGGTTCAGCTAGTTGTGGCATTTCATATAGGGACCCCTAGTGTCACTACATCGATACAACGTTGAGTGAGTGATAGAAGGGGAACGTCTCGGTTACCATCGTAACCTCCGTTCCTTGATGGAGGAAACGAGACGTTGTGTACCCCCTGCCGCAACGCTGTACTACCCGCTGAAATGGCCGGGACCCTGTCTCGGCTCCTCAGCACAAAACCTGAATAAGTGGTTGCGAGCCAGCTCCTTTTATACCCGTATGCCTGGGGAAGTGGCATGCAAATTCCACTCGCCAATTCTCATTGGCCTTTTCTCAAAGATCTGAGGTGTTTGGGGCTCCCAAGGGCAACCCCTAGTATCACTAAATCGATACAATTTTGGACATTTTTATGAAAAGGCACATTACAGTATGTTCAGGTCATTTGGTGTAACCCTGAGAAAACGTATTGATATTCTTGACTCAAATTCATGATAAAAATGTATTCATGTATAAAAAAATACCTTGAATAATATGTTTGAAAACTTTGTTGAAATTTATGATTAAGTTGCGAACAGAAATGTATTCAAGGTGCAGGAATGTAATACCTTTTACTTGATGGTTACACAACATAATGTTTCAGGTTAAAGTCATTAAATTATTATTAATATGATTAATTATTTATTTATTTATTTGTAGAAAATGTTATAATTTTTTTAATTATTATGTGTGAAACCAACATGGACACTAAAATTTAATTTCTAAATTAGATTTTCAAACTAGATTCCTAATTTCTTTTTATCTCCTGGGACAACCTAATTTGTCAATCAGCCATATATGAAAATCACAACTGTTTATAACATCCATCCGTCCATCCATCCATCCATCCATGCATCCATCTATCTATCTATCTATCTATCTATCTATCTATCTATCTATCTATCTATCTATCTATCTGTCCGTCCGTCCGTCCGTCCATACATTTATCCATCTAGATTCAATCCAAATACATTCTTCTTCCTGAACAAAAGAATGAGTGATTCACTGGGTGTCTATATACTGTATATTGTGTTATTACAACATGATCATACCGGAAATCGGCACGTTGTTTCCGAGAGTTCTGGTACCCTAAGATCGGCCACAAATGCCGGCTCACTGACAAGCGGCATATTCCAGCATGTCTACCGTCCCCTGTGGCCAGTGGCTAATTCTCAGGGCCAGCAAAGCCTTCTCTGCTGGCCTAACATGCCAAATAAATAAATATTTTTCATCCTTTCATTCTCAATCACCTTTTTGCCTATGTATTTTTAATTGCTTTCCACTCTTAATTAATCTACAAACAAATAGAGAAAAACAAAAAGTTTATCCAGTCAGAATTTATTCCTTGATGCTTATAAGCGAAGTGTGACAACTGTTTTACAAATCGCATGCCCAAGCAGCACGTGAGTTTGAGCTCCACCCCGTCAGGCCTTCAGAATTTCCACAGAATCCCTCAACAGTGCAAATGAATGAGCAACTAAAGTCAGATCGTCAGATTCATCAGCCAGTCAGACTGGTCTGTTTGTTCTTGGTGGGTGTGAACTTTAGGATATGTCCCGGTCCAGGCCTTCAAGCTGACCTTGAGTGATGCAATCACGTTTTAAGTGACGGAATTTGAAAGCGAAGAGCACGAGATCTTGCTGACAAGTCGACTGTCATTACTGCCGCTATCACCATTGAGAAAGAGATCCTTATGGATTTACAAACGTGAGATGTTCTGCATGACCGTGTGATTGCTTAATTTATTAAACAGGAAAGGAGGGCTGATTTTCACTTCAAGTAAATTGGTAAGTGCTATTTGCATTGTTATAGCAACATCAGGAGTTTTCTAAGTGTAAATTAGGCTGCTTGAGCATTCAGTGTCGGATCAAGTTTTGAAAAGTAGTGCAACTTCCTACTAGGAAAAGTGCAATGAATGCATCTTGAAGTCAGAATTACAACTTGTAGGCTCGTGCAGAAATTCTCAACGAGATGCAGGGGCATGATGTCACACAAACATGTCGTCACTCAGGGAGATATACAAAGTAAGTGATAAACATTCACTTTATTAAGTAATATCGATAAAAATTATATTAAAGCTTGTTTAACAAATGCTTGCAGAAACAGGTGTATAAAACATTATAACCTCTTTTGATAATCGTTCATCTGAAGCACAAATGCTAGCGCTGCAGCATTGTTTATCAGTTGGGTTGCTAGGAGACATCTCTAATGAGAGTCAAACCCCTGCTAAGCTAACGGGAGCGTTGCAGTTTTGTTTTCTTAAACGTCATCTTCCGAATATCAGGGAATGGAATGCATTTATTGTCGGAGATATCAAGTAGGAATATCCCTTATCCAACTTGAATGGAACACAGCATAACCATGTACCCTGATGAAATGAAATTTATTGCAAGCAACATTTAAATCACAAATATTATTAGATAGATTTTTCCAGGTATTATAGACTTTCTTGGTAGATTCATATGAAGAATTATGATTTTTGAATGTCTGTTCAGGAGACTTTCATTTCACAAAACAGTCATGCTGCAGTTAAAATTAGGCTTGCTTGAGCATTAAGTGTCGTTTCAAGTTCTGGCTTTCGTGCGTGGACATGTTTTTAAAATGTCAATTGGTATTATTAGTTAGCTGCGATATAATATGTGATGCCCAAAGGCATAGGGTGTGTTATTCATTAAGAAACTGTGTTTTCTTAATTGCATGAATCACACTGAAGGCCTAGACTTTTAATGCATGGCCCGCCACTGCCTGTGGCGCAACCTGAAGTGTGTTGCCTTAGCAGCATTGGAGACCCAGGGTGCTTCTCATTTCTTAAATTGTGCATCATTGTTTCCTCGCTCTTCCGTCCTCGAGCTTGTGACCCGAAAACCGATCAAAGTCCGCCATTATTAAGGACGTATGAATTATCTAAATGCACTGCAATGAGGCAAGGATTGAGGATGGAGGAAGCTTACCGAGGACGCTTGAGCGAGAAAGCACAGGTGCATCCTATGCTGAAGACTTTTTGGTCGAAGCACCTGACCCACCCTTAAATTCTCCTCCCCTTTCACATCTGACGCGACAGTTTTAATTAATGTTTCACCTTTACAGTTTAAATAAACCATAATTGTCACACACTTAAACAGTGCATCTTTATTTATTTGGATTTCTTATTAATGTATTAATAAATAAACATAACGGTAAGCAGGGTTGGGGAGTAACGGAATACATGTAATGGGAATATGTATTTAAAATACAAAATATAAGTAACTGTATTCCACTACAGTTACAATTTAAATCATTGGTAATTAGAATACAGTTACATTCAAAAAGTATTTTGATTACTGAAGAGATTACTTTGCATTTTATTGTCATTTGTTTCATTTAATTATGCGATCCAAAGTGCATTTAAACAGCAGTGAAACACTTTCTTATGATGTGTTACATTCATACGAGCAGACAGAGAAGTAAGTCTGAAGTAAGTTTGGAGCAGAAGAAATAGAAATAAACCTTGTGTAAATTGTCAGCTTTACGCTAAGCTAAAATGCTATTTCTAGTCATTTTACATGCACATGTTATCAGGCATGATCCTATTTTTTCATCAAGAAAATTCATGTTGGATCATAATTTCTTTTTCTCTAGTAAGAACTTTGACATTAGGGCAAAAATCTTATTCTTGATAAAAACATTTTTTATTGTTTTCCTGTAAAAATATCTAAAAATCCTTAAATAAAAAAAGATCAGTTTGATTTATTTTGTTTTAGATACAACACTGCATAAGATATTTAGGTTTTTCAGAGAATGTATTTTTTGTAAGGACCAAGGTTCGAACTAGACTGTGAGTGCTGAATGTAGGAGAAGGCGGAGGACCCAGTTGCAGAAATGAGAGCTCAGTCAGGGAATACACTAAATGTCTTTTTAATTAGTCCAGAAAGTAACTCCAGAACAATCCATAAAGCAATTCCAAACTGAAACTTCAAAACATGCCAAGAGTCAATAGAAAAAATGATAAAGTAATTCCAACAGAAGATTCCAAAATGTTCCACAAAGTCAATGCAAAACATGATAAAGTAATTCCAAAACAGAAACTCCAAATAGTTCCAAGGAGTCAATACAAAAAGCAAAAGAGGGTTTAGAACCTCAAAGGGGAAATTAGTGTTTCCCAAAAAGGTAAATAAAAAATCCAAAAAAAAAAACTTTTTTTTTGGATTTACCAAAAGACTGGAGAGGTCAGTCTCAACATATCAAACACAGAGCATAGAACAGAGGAACAGAGCAACTTAAATACACTCACAGAAAATTAGGCACAGGTGAGGACAATATCACATAACACAATGGCGGGAAACTGAAATGAAACACAGTGAGGGCCTCTAGTGGCCAAAACTAGTCCATAAACCTAACAGGACCCCCTCCTCTAGGAACGGCTCTTGACGTTTCTTCCAGGATGATCAGGGCAACGGGCATGAAACTCCCTGATTAACTCCGGGTCCAGGATGTCCCGGGAAGGAATCCGGGGCGCTCCTTTGGACCATAGCCTGCCCAGTCCACCAGATACTGAAGAGACCTCCGTACTCGTCGAGAGTCCAGAATCCAATGGACCGTGTACGCTGGCTGACCTCCGATAATGCGAGGCGGAGGGGGAGGTTTGACTGCGGGAACAAAAGGAGAAGATACAACAGGCTTTAACAAGGAAACATGGAAAGTGGGATGAATTCTTAGAGACCTGGGCAAATATAGACGGTAAGTAACAGGGTTTACTTTCCTTGCAATACGAAATGGGCCAATGTAATGCTGGGCCAGTTTGCAGGACTCCACTCGCAAAGGCAGGTTCTTTGTCGAAAGCCACACCCGTTGGCCCGGGTGCAAGGTAGCTGCTGGTCAGCGATGATGATTGGCCTGGCGCTGATACTGCTGAGACACCTGGAGAAGTGTGTGCCAAGCCTTCCTCCAGGTTAGGTGGCAGTGCCGAACAAAGAATCGTGCCGAAGGAACCCCAACTTCCTGCTCTTGATCTGGGAACAGTGGGGGGACGAATCCAAACTGGCACTCAAATGGAGACATCCCAGTAGCAGATGAACAGAGTGTTATGAGCATACTCATCCCACATGATGAAGGATGCCCAGGTGCTAGGATTATTCGCAGCCATACACCTCAGAGTGGTCTCTAGATCCTGGTTCAACCTCTCAGTTTGGCCGTTGGACTCCAGGTGGTAGCCAGAAGACAAACTTGCCGACGTCCCTAGCAGCTGGCAGAAGGCACGCCAGAAACGAGAGGAGAACTGTGGACCTCTATCCGTGACAATGTCCTGTGGAATTCCAAAGACTCTGAACACATGGTTAATAATTATCTCTGCAGTCTCCTTGGCAGAAGGTAGCTTAGGCTAGGGGATAAATCTGGATGCCTTAGAGAACCTGTCAACTATAACAAGGATGGTAGTATTACCTTGGGACGACGGGAGGCCAGTAACAAAGTCCATAGAGAGGTGAGACCAGGGCCGTCGAGGGATGGAGAGTGGATGGAGCAATCCTTGAGTAGATTGATGAGGCACCTTTCCTTGGTTACATGTTGGGCATGCAGCCACAAATGCCCGGACATCCTCCTTGATGGTAGGCTACCAAAACTTTCTTAGGAGGAACTCAAGGGTCCGTGCAGAACCAGGATGGCAGGTAAGGCAGGAGCTGTGACCCCACTGGAGGACCTGAGAATGGACAGATCTTGGGACAAACAAACAGTTAGCAGGCCCCCTCCAGGGTCATGTTCTTGAGCTTGGGCCTTTCTTACTGTGGTTTCAATCTCCCACCTAACTGGAGCCACAACCTTAGAGCTAGGGATGATGGGCCTCACGGAATCCTCACAATTAGTGGGTGAGTAGACTCGAGACAGAGTGTCAGGTTTCAGATTCTTGGAGCCTGGGCAGTAGGACAGAGTAAACTGAAACGGTTGAAAAACAGAGACCACCGAACTTGGTGAGGATTAAGCCGTTTAGCCTGTTGGATATACTCCAATTTTTTGATCAGTGAGGACTAAAAATGGGTGTTGAGCTCCCTCAAGCCAGTGTCTCCATTCTTCAAGTGCTAGCTTGACGGCCAGAAGTTCCCGGTCTCCCACATCATAGTTTGTCTCAGCAGGTGTTAGACGTTGTGACAGCTTGTTGTCCTCTCCTCACTGAGAGAGAATAGCTCCCAACCCCATATTCAAGGCATCCACCTCAATCTCAAAAGGCCTTTCTGGTTCAGGAAGAGTCAGGATGGGGGCAGAGGTGAATGGTGCTTGAGGTCTTGGAATGCATCCTCGGCCTCAGAACTCCAAGTGAATTTGGAACTTTTACCCTTTGTTAGAGATATAAGAGGAGCTGCTACACCACTAAAGTTGCGCACAAACTTGCGGTAAAAATGTGCAAATCCTAGGAACCGTTGAATGTCCTTCACTGAGGTGGGGGTGGGCCAATCAGCAATGGCCTGGACTTTCTTAGGATCCATTTGAATGTTGCCCGGGCTGATGATGAATCCTAGGAACTGCACTGTGGACACATGAAATTCACACTTCTCTGGTATGATGAACAAATGATTATCCAGGAGGCAACTGAGAACCTTCTGAACATGCCCACTGTGTTCGTGCAAGGACCCTGAGAAGATAAGAATAACTAAGTAAACAAACACAAATTTGTTGAGCATGTCCCGAAGGACATCACTGATCAATGCCTGAAACACAGCAGGGGCGTTTGTGAGGCCGAATGGCATAACTTGGTATTCATAATGCCCTGTGGGGGTGTTAAATGCTGTTTTCTATTCATCTCTTGCCTTATGCGCACTAGGTGGTATGCGTTGCGCAGGTCGAGTTTAGTGAAGATAGAGGCTCCTTGAAGCAATTCAAAGGCAGTGGACATGAGAGGTAATGGGTAGCAGCTCCAGAAAGTGATCTTAGTGAGGCCTCTGTTATCAATACATGGGTGAAGACCACCATCTTTTTTGCCCACAAAGAAAAATCCTGCACCTGCGGGAGAGGTGGAATCCCGGATGAATCCTGTGGCAAGGAATTCCTTTATGTAACTGTCCATGGCTGCCCGCTCTAGGGGGTATAGTGCCCGGGAGCAGGTCAATAGCACAATCGTAGGGATGGTGGGGGGGTAACGTGGTGGCCCTACTTTTACTAAAGACCTCCTGGAGATTGTGATATACAGGGGGATCTCGAGAGAGATCAGGGAGTTCTTGGGACTTGGGAGTGGTGTCAGGGGAACTCGAAAAAATACAGGTGGCATGACAAATGGGACCCCATTCTAGGACTGTGTTGGTGGACCAGTCGATATGGGGATTATGCTGCAGAAGCTAGGGGTAACCAAGGACTACAGGGAAGTTTGGGGACTGAATGAGATGGAAAACCATCTCCTCCTGGTGTTGAAAAATGGAAAGGCGTAGAGGGAATGTTTGATATGTTATCTCTCCATGGCCCAAAGGTCGTCCATCCAGAGCAATAGTAGCCAGAGGAAAGGGAAAGGATTCACAGGAAATACAGAGCTTCTTAGCCAGGGAAAGATCCATGAAATTTCCAGCCGCACCTGAATCCACCCAGGCCTGCAAGGAGTGGTTATGGTCTTACCAGGAGAGTGTGAATGGAAGAAATAATCCTAAATTTGTGAGGGGAGTGGTTAGGGAAGCTCCCGTCACAGACCTCCCCTGTCTGCATGGGATGGGGCTTTTCCCAAGAGCTTGGGACAGGCAGCTCGAAAGTGCCCTGATAGGCCACAGTAAAGGCAGCACCGCTTCCTCATGCGACGGTCATGTTCAGCAGGGGAAATTCTGGTACCTCCCAGCTGCATAAGCTCAGAGAGTTCTTGGAAGTCTTGAGTCAAAGGGCATACAGGGGTTGGGCTGACAAGCTTATGGCTACACACTCTCACGCTTAGCCAGTTGTCCAAGCGGATGGCCACATCTATGAGGACCTCGAGACTGTCAGGCAGGTCTTTGGTGGCAAGCTCATCCTGGATGGCCTCTGAGAGACCGTCCTGGAAGCAAACGATAAGGGCCTCTTGGCCCCAGCCACTTGTTGCTGCGATGGTGCGGAACTGAATGGCATACTCCGCCACACTACGATTGCCTTGCTTGATGGAAAGAAGCTCCTTCGAGGCTTCTCGGCCTTGGAGAGGATGGTTGAATACTCATCTGAATTCCCCAACAAATGAGACATAACTGGAACAGAAGGGGCTGCGTGCCTCCCAGACGGCTGTGGCCCAGGACAGGGCTCTTCCAGAGAGGAGGATGATAATATAAGCAATCTTGGCTCTGTCAGAGGGAAAGGATGATGGCTGCAACTCAAAAGTAAGGGCACACTGAGTGAGGAAGCCATTACGAGCACTAGGGTCTCCTGAGAAGTGCTGAGGTGGAGGTAGTCTGGGTTCAGCCACAGGACTGGGGCTAGGTGACCCTGGCTGACGCACAGGGACTGAGGCTGGATCAGGGGTGCCGGGCAGTTGCCAAAAAATCTCCCATGGCCATCGTGTTTAGCCATCAGGGTCTCATGCTGGGCTAAGGCGGCCCCCTGAAGGGCAACTGCCCTGAGAAGATCCTGTGAACTGGATGAATCTGCTGGGTCCATTTTGTGGCTCAGTGTTTCTGTAAGAACCAAGGTTCGAACTAGACTGTGAATGCTGAATGTAGGAGTAGGCGGAGGACCCAGTTGCAGAAATGAGAGCTCAGTCAGGGAATACACTAAATATCTTTTTAATTAGTCCATAAAGTAACTCCAGAACAATCCATAAAGTAATTCCAAACTGAAACTTCAAAACATGCCAAGAGTCAATAGAAAAAATGATAAAGTAATTCCAACTGAAGATTCCAAAATGTTCCACAAAGTCAATGCAAAACATGATAAAGTAATTCCAAAATAGAAACTCCAAATAGTTCCAAGGAGTCAATACAAAAAGCAAAAGAGGGTTTAGAACCTCAAAGGGGAAATTAGTGTTTCCCAAAAAGGTAAATAAAAAATCCAAAAAAAAACTTCAAGGGAAAAAATTTGGACAACAAAAAGCAAAAGTCAGAAAATCAAACAGAGCAAAAATATCCAGAGACAAATCACAAGAGGGATTTACCAAAAGACTGGAGAGGTCAGTCTCAACATATCAAACACTGAGCATAGAACAGAGGAACAGAGCAACTTAAATACACTCACAGAAAATTAGGCACAGGTGAGGACAATAACACATAATACAATGGCGGGAAACTGAAATGAAACACAATGAGGGCCTCTAGTGGCCAAAACTAGTCCATAAACCTAACATTTTTAACGTGTATTTTGTCTTACTGTACTGGCAGAGTTTTTATAGTTAAAACAAGTGAAAAAAATCTACCAGTGCTGAAGAAGTAATCCAAATTATTTACAATACGTTACTGACCTTGAGTAATCCAAGGGAATACATTACAAATTACATTTTACAGCATGTATTCTGTAATCTGTAATGGAATACATTTCAAAAGTAACCCTCCCAACCCTGACGGTAAGCGCTCCGATGTAATGCAGCTGTGCAGAGACAGTGCTTTGAAGTGAGAAGGACATTCCATTATTCCATGTTTTAATGGATTTAAAATGTTCAGAGCCATGATATACTGGAAGTTTTTAATGCAAACATTTTATTCAGTGTGTACAATATGTAGCGTTATGTGTAAATAAAAAGTCAGAGAGTGCAATAATGATTGTATTTCCTTAAACATTTTTATGTTATTAGTATAGTATAGCGTATTAATAACTTTTGAGCTTCGGGATTTTTAGTCTTCTAATGAGTATGTGAGGTTGCTGAGTATTTGGAGTGAATTTGTTTGGAATATGAATGATGACTATTTTATATATATATATATATATATATATATATATATATTATTCATTTGATTCTGTTTCGAGAACATATGCAGTCCTATTTATTCTTTAATTTGATTTGGAATTAAAATATTATTTTTGTATAACATGTTTTTCTTATATCACAGAGGGACAGAGAAATGTAGCCTTTATTTGATTCATACATTAATGATTATTACATGCTGATGACTGCTTCTACATATCTATGAAACAATGTCTCTATAAGACAAGAGAATAATTATACAGGCACAGACATATATTTTCAGTCTCTAAATTTTACATTTTGGTTAGAAAAACATTATGGACAAATAAATATAGGCAAGTAGACTTTTATTTCCAAAACCAAGTTTTATGGATTATGGACAACACATATATTTTTATAAAATACGACTTACTTAAGATGACAAGAATAAAAAGAAGAAAACACTTATCTTTATGTATTCTGCAATGGCCGATTTCGATACATTTCGTGGAGATAAAATACAAAACAATGCATATATCCAGTATTTCAAATAAACACCAAACTTTGAAGCTGCCAGAGAGAAAATAACATTTGTTTTATGAATGAATTAAAACATTGAAGCTTGTACAGACACAGATGTCTACCAGGAGTAGATAAACTACTAACTTTTAGTAGCCACTAGGCTAATATAGCCTGTCAAACAAAATTGCGTATAGGCTATATGCCGTACTGACAACACTAAATAATATAATATTGTAAAGAGAATCTAATAATATGTAGCTGTGCACATGCACATTAAAAACACCCAGTACTTCATTGAAGTCGACTACATATCGCGCTACAGACCGCAGTGAGGACAGTCTCAGAAAATGTTGCTCATATGCCCAACAACACTTACCGCTTTGGCCTCTGGGGGCAGTGTGTCGAATTTCAGTAAGCTCAGACCGATTTCAGCTAAAGAAAAGTCAACCAACTGTTTCCGATTACACTGTTAGTCTGGTTTTTAGACAAAGGTGGCCATTTCGCCCGTCCCCAGTGTGAGCAATGCTAAGGCATGGCCTGGGTATACAATGAATGTCTGTATTGCTGAGGTCCTCAAAGGAGATCTCAGTTGTGTTGTAGTCAAGGAAGTTCACTTGGACTTTTGTGGCTGTTGACCACTCTCTGCCTAACACACACATCCATTCACACATAAACTTCCTGCCATGTGCATCATTCTAAAAATACAGTGAACACCCAGCTGCCTTTCTAGCCTGCACACTTTGACCTATCCTATACATGCGGGTCAAAATCGTCACCAGGACAACAACGCAACAATGCGCCCCTTAACTTAAGCTGTTTTCTGGATATTGGGGAGTATTAGCTGAAAAATCACTAGCAAAATGCATTTTAAAGTTATTGGAGTGTAATATCTGTAAGATCACCCAGGTGATAAAATTTCTGTCCTTTGGGGTTCCCTTGGACAGGTTTTACTCTGAGAAGTTTAACAGATCAGGGTTGGTCAAGTTACACTTTAAACATTCAGCACACGCCTCAGCTGCCCTTGTAAGTATGCTTTTCTAATCCAACCATTCCCCTGGGACTCACCCAGAATTATCCAGCGAAAAAGACAAATAGCCCATCTGGAAATGTGCTTTCTCTATCTTGCTCTCTGTCACTTATCTTATGGTAGTAAGAGCCCTTGCACAAATATCCTTACAAATATCCAAGTATCTTTATCACTAGAAATAATACATGTTTTATGTGATAACTCAATGTTTAATTTTTTTAATGAGGAGGTTAGTAGGGTAGAATGCATCTCAAAGTGATATGGCATAAGAACTCAAACAGTAACAATGCATTTAGCTAGATCTGTTCAGATCTTCAGTTTTAATTTTTTTAATCCCTTCGTTAAGAGGATTTAATCCAAATGTATCCATCCGTTGCAACAACACACAAGCCCATGAAAGATATAAAGTGAAGCACTAATCCGGCGGGTAGATTTAGGTTTCACATTAAAAGATACATATCTGTATATGCAAATATTGTGTGTTTAAAATCACTTAAATTTTGTATCCATTATGTGTTAAAGACTTTGACACGTTTTGAACTGTTTGAATGTGTAGTATGGTAAATTTTCCATGTACAAGTTAACATGATCGCTAAATCTGCACCCTGGATATAAAGAGAATTTTCCTAACACATAGAGTGAGAGTGATGCACTTAGCAGGGGCGGGTGGGTGTGTTATTGGGGGGGGTATTAGGAGCCCATTGTGCAAGCGCAGAGGCAGAATGAGAGAAAGGGGGTGAGGGGTTGAAGAGATGAGAGGAACACATCTGTTCAGGGATAGAGAAGGAGGGCAAGCAGCACGACAGAGCGAGCAAAGAGTGCAAAAGAGGAAAGAGAAAGAAGTTGCTTGAACGTGAAGAAGGTAAACAAGTCTTATTATCACTGTTTTTAATCAGATCATTCCTTTATTTTACAATACTCCTGCTTGGAAAATTATTTGAACTTTAATCAGTGTTTTTGAAAGTGAGACATGTAGTTAAAATGATGTATGATTTGATCTATTTTAAAGAAAAATATGACAGGTTGATTAAATAAAAATGACTTAAGGAAAACATTTTTACCCAGAGAAATGTCCTGGTTAAGCTTAATAGACAGCAATTGTGGCATAATGTTGATTACAACAGAAAATTATTTCGACCCGTCCCTCAGATTTTTAAAAATGAGCACGGGTCACAGTTATAGTAAAGCATTTACAATGGAAGTGAATGGGGCCAGTGCATAAACATTACAATACACACTGTTTCAAAAGTATAGCCACAAGGCTAAACATTACATGTGATAACAAGATTTTAGTGTAATAAAATATTTTCTACACTATTTTAGTGACAAAATGGCTTAGGCTACTACGTTTAGCAGCGTTGCATCATCATGGCAACGAAGCTGTAATATTGCAAATAACTTTACACAGATAATGTTAGTTATAGATTTTATTACACCACAATCATGGTAACATGTAAAATGTTTACATCTAGTGGCTATACTTTTGAAACATTGTGTACTTTTAATGTTTATGGACTGGCCCCATTCACTTCCATTGTAAAGTAAGTGCCTTACTGTATCTGCAGATTTGGCTTTTTTTAAATAAGGGACAATTCGTAATATATTTTCCGGTAATCAACATTATGCCATACATTCTGTTGCTTGAATTAAAGTTGTATTGAACATGGAACATTCCTTTAAATCACTCAAAACAAGTTTTTTATTTTTTTATGTTTGTCGATTGTTACTAAAACTGTCCTGTTATTTTGGGAGGAGATTAAATTGCACATGCACAGACCTAAAATGGCAACACTGTGTTCATTGTGTACATTATTACCAAAATTTATTGAGCATTACATTTATGCAGGTTCTCCACTATAACTATAACTTGGTGAAGGTATGATTTCTCTGACACTTGCATACTTTCAAGCCTATTCACATGTGTCTCTTCCCATTTTTCCCATTCATTCTCATCACACTAGCTCCTTTCTTACACTGTCCTCTGTCCTTGTCCCTTGAGATTAGTAGCATTTTACTTTAATTCCATTATTCCATAACTCTTTCTTTGCACGCGCCACCAACCCCTCCGCTAATTTAATTAAAGCCTCACATTCTACTTGGATGCCCTGTTCTCATCCTCTTTTCCATTCCCCTCACAATGAAACACATAAAACCTCAGCAGCCTTTTCATCCTTCTCTCTTTGACGCAAGCCATCTGCAATTCAATCATGCATCTTCACAACCACACCAATCATCAATGTAATAAATATAGTAAGCAAGAAAATGGTCTGAAAGTACTAAAACTTATGCTCAAAACATCACTTAAGTGGTGAGAATAAATTCTAGAAAATATGGTGACCAGCAGTGTTTTTGCAAACAAATACAGGGATGAACTTGCATGTCTACAATATATCTACTATACAACACAATCTTGTGTGGATGATGTATGATTATCACTAAAGGAGCTCTAAATTGTGAATTTACAGTGCTGGTATGAACCCTCCAATTCCTCAACAATCAAGGGAGGCCACTATCTCAGATTCAGCAAAGATGACGTCATTAAAATCACTTCTGGAATGAGGGGGATTGACATTTCTTAATCTCTATGAAGAGATATAGTTTAAGTAAGCAGATGATACATGCACTGTCCATAAGATGGTGATTTTTTGGACAGTAGTTGTCTTCTACATATGTGGACATACAGTGGAAGTTTACGGAACAGCTGGTAAAGATGCACTGCCAGCCAGTTTGGCCAGTACTGTGATGTCTACTGCCTTACCCACTGTGACACCCACAGAAGATGAGAGCATTAAACTTGTGGTGAGAATATGTGTTTCAATGTGAAGTTTTACTATTCAACATGAATTTTGAGCTGGAAAAGAATTCCAGTGTTGCAAGATTCCATTTAAAGTCAACATGAAATCTAAATGGACCCTATTTACTTTCTCATTGTAATACATGTTCCTGGTCTTATTGTGCATGGTTCATCTGTGCATGTTCTTCTAAATAAAACAAACGTTTGTCATTGCAATCTTTTATCAAAACCTGAAACCATTTTCTTTTACAGCTGACTTCACGAACTTACTTTAGTATTCACCTTCCCTTCCCTCCAACCCCCTAGCTCCATTCTGGTATGTAATGGCAGAGACTGTATAGACTGAGACAGGATAGAGATGTCACATGTCATTTTTTTATCAAGAACGCATGCGCATAGGCTGAAATTGTATTTGTTTAGCGCAATCTAAGCTAAAGAAGAACAATTTATGAAATGTCAGATTTGTCAGATTTTATTACTGATTTGAAAGATGTTATGTTGATATTCTTGACGCACCATTTTGGGGATGTTGGTTTTTCCCCATTCAAGTTGATAGAATCCATCTTTACTTGCATTCATTGAAAATAGCTTCCCGCAGGCTGCCCGGAGGTGTTACGAATCTGTAGTTGAATATGCTGTTTCACACTGATTACAGAATTAAACTGGGTTGCGAATGACATTTCATGTTGACTTTAAGAAAAATAAATAGAATATTCTGAAAAGAAAACTGTTTACAATTTGTGGTTGTCTTGGCCTTTGATGTATTTATAAAAGTAATGAATATTCATGCTGCAATAATGTCCCGCTGCTTTCATTTTATATTCGTTTATGACCCTGCATTGCATAACATTTTACAATGAATAATTCAAAAATTATATACAGTATATGAAGGTTTTAATTTCTTCTTAATGGTTTCATGTTATTCCTGCAGGACTGGCTCACAAAGTATGGATACCTCCCACCCCCAGATCCCTCTACAGGTCAGTTACAGGCCTGGACAGCTGTCACTCAAGCAGTTAAGAAAATGCAGAAGTTTGCTGGCTTGGACGACACTGGAGTCTTAAGTATGTTTCACTCTTTTTTTCCTTCTCACTATAAATCTTAGCAGGGGCATTGTCAGGGCCCTGTGATGAGGGGGTCCCACTAAGATCCTCTGTGTTTTAGCTTACTCATGGGGCTCATGGGAGTGGGGGCCCACCAATAAAATTGTAGTCCTTGGCCTGTGAATTGAAGCGATGACCTGGAATGTCAGTCTAATTTCTGGAAGGTGAAGAGTGTTACTTTTTCAACATTAAAATACTTCCTCATACCCTGCTTAATATGCTGAGACAACTCTAAGTAAGCCATTAATAGGTTGATTTCCACAAAAAGTTCAAACACTATGTTTCTGTTACGCTAATAAGATATTGCTCTATTTGTTTGAGCATTCTGACTAGCCCAATACACCAAAAATGTATCAACCAATGGTGTGAGTTTGGGGCAGGACTATTTGTCCAAGCAGTGGCAGGTGGGGGAAGTGTTCTGGATACCTGTTTGAAAACATTCAAATAATTGTAAAATAACATTCAAATCATGTCATCCCAGATGTGTGACTTTCTTTCTTTTGCAGAACACAGACAAACATTTTTAGAAGAATATTTCAGCTCTGTTGGTCCTTACAATGCAAGTGAATGGTGTCCAAAATGTTCAAGCTCCAAAAAGCACAAACAGACAGCATAAAAGAAATCAATTTGACTCCAGTGGTTTAAGCCATGTCTTCTGAAGGATTCAATCGGTTTTGGGTGAGAACAGATCAAAATATAAGTGTAATCGAACTTGAAATCATGAACGTACCTAGAGAATGCAATGGCAATATTTATAGTGAAAAAGGAGTTATATTTTGGTCTGTTCTCACTCAAAACCAACTGGATCACTTCAGAAAATGTGGATTAAACCACTGGAGTCTTATGGGTTAATTTATGCTGCCTTTATGTGCTTTTTTGAGGCATTAAAGTTTTGGTCACCATTCACTTGCATTGTATGGACCTACAGAGCTGAAATATTCTTCTAAAAATTTTTGTTTGTGTTCTGCAGAAGAAAGAAAGTCATACACATCTGGGATGACATGAGGATGAGTAAATGATGAGAGATTTGTAATTTTTGGTGAACTATTACTTTAACTCTTTTATTGTCCCTTCCTCTTTCCCCTCCTTTTCCTCTCATAGATGAAGAGACTCTTCAACTGATGCAGACACCCCGCTGTTCACTACCAGATGACGAAGACCAAACCATTCAGTCATCAGCACTACACAGTGAAATGCAAAGTCAGAGGACGAAAAGGGCGGTGTCTGCCTGGGCAAGGCGAAATATCAACTGGAGGTCAGACTGATATTATAAGCCCTTCACCACCACTATGTGGGAAACCTGAATGGAATAGGTCAAATTCAGAGATCAGAATCCTTTGAGGCACATACAGTATAAGAAGGCATATTTCTATGTTAGTCATTAAGAATTAAAACTTGTGATCATTAAACATCGTTCCAGTTCTTAGTCTTAACTGTGTTATTCTTTGTTTTCTTTAGACTGCGCTCTTACCCAGCATCCTCTAAACTATCCCGTGAAACGATTCGCTCCCTTGTGTACTATGCACTAAGAGTGTGGGCCGATCCAACATTGCTTGAGTTCCATGAGGTTGTTGCTAATTTTTTTAATTACCTTCACTTTGTGTTTATGTTACTACCCTGTAAAAACCTGCAACTGTTACCTTAAGGAGCTATTTAAACCTGATCAAATTAGATTTGATGGTGTAACATAATGTAGTTAAATACTATTTTGACTTGAATCAAACTGATTAATTTAGATGTTACCACACAAAGCACATTTTTAGGTTAACATATTTTTTCAGTGAATAATAATGTTGCTATCACCTTACTTTAAGGTTATACTGTACAATAAGTCAACCCATTAGATATCATGAACTAGGAAATTTTTTACAGCATTTATTTTTCTTGGTTTAATTTATAAATATACAACACTGAAAAAAATGTTAACCTAAAAATGTGCTTCATGTGGTAAAATCTTAATTAACTGGTTTGATTCAAGTCCAAAATATAACGTAACATGTCTGACCCTGAATACATTAGGTTACACCAACAACATTCATTTTTAAGTTTTATGTCAGGGAGAAATAGCTCCTTAATGTAACAATTGCAGGTTATCACTTTTTACAGTGTATTGTTCATTTTTAGATCATCTTATTTCATTTTGTATGAAGAAACATTAAAGTGTACAACTTTTAAAGTTAAAATGTATTATTATTATTACATGTTGAAATGAACATTAACCAAGTTTAATAAATGTTGTAAAAGTGTTGTTAATTATGAATGATATCTATTGAATTAACTATTGTTCCCATACTGTATAAAACCTTATTGTAAGGTGTTACCAAATTATTATAATATAGTCAGTGAATCTCTGCAAATTTGTCCATTCAGTGTCTGACTACACTGTCAAAGCTTTAGTAAGGTGTCAAATGATGCTGGATCCCCAACAGGTGAGAGGACCAGAGGGGGCAGATCTCCAAATAGATTTCTTGCTTGGATCCCATGGAGATGGATATCCCTTTGATGGGGCAGGTGGATCTGTTGGCCATGCCTTCTTTCCATCAGATCCAGACAGGGCAGGTGGAGTGCACCTGGATGCAGAGGAGGAATGGGCCTTCAGACAACCAGGTAATTCTTCAAATTACTCATAGGTAGGGAAAATATACAGTCAGACTTGGCAGGTCATTTCATATAATAATCCAAGATCAATCAGGTCTTGATTATTTTTAATTAATTATGGGCTGACTTTACATTATCCCACTTATGACATGGCTACTAACCAAATAGATGAATAAATGTATTGAATTGCATTGAAATAATTGTATTATTACGAGAGACATGAATCTATACAGCAATGTAGGAAATCGATTACCTAAGACAATTATACAGTTTAGCAGCCATTGTCCAAAAATATTTGACAGCAGAATACTGCGACTGAACAATCAGAGTGAAGTATGACAGAGAGCCATGCTGTAGATAGTCAAGTCAAGTAATTTGGTTAATTCAACATGTGTACATTTGCACACAGCAACGGAGGGTACAGATCTGTTCACAGTTCTAGTACATGAGCTTGGCCACGCCCTCGGATTGACCCATTCATCAGTGCGCCAATCTGTAATGCGGCCATACTACCAGGGGCCCCTGGGAGACCCACTACACTTCAGCCTAGGCCATCACGACCTTCAGCACGTCACAGCCCTTTACGGTAACTGTCATTACTTACCTTCATTAGAATCTTTGATTGCCAATTCATGGCAAACATAACTCAAGGAGTTCATGCTGATTACATTTGAGCAGAAATTACACAGGCTTAACCATTAGGCTGTTTTAACATGTTCACAAACATTTCAAACAGTCTGATATTTTGTAACGTTCATTCTCAGCATTACTCATTTACTGTATATAAATGAGACTCGAATCTATTCTGTATGTGCATATGTCTGTTTATGAATTCAGGTAAGAGGGGTAACCATATTCCAACTGACAGACCTCTTCTTGTAACGGAACCTGAACTCCGACAACGACATGGAGGCATACACAGACTCACACACATGTACAGACACACACACAGCCATTTTGACAGGTAGGGGGACTATCATGAAGTAAACACGAAATCAAAATTGACCCTTATTTGCTTACTTAATACACACTCCTGGTCTTATTGTGTATGATTCTTCAGTGCATGTTACTTCAAAAACATTAATATCAAAGAGTAATAACTTGATTGTGCATATCTGAATATCTTGGATAATTTTGTTTGTTATTTTTTCTTCTGAATGTTTGTGTTAAAACTATTTCAAGTTAGTTCAAAATAATGTTTTTAAGAGAAAACATTTTGAACTGCCTCTCTCTTTCATCTTTGTCTCAATCAAGTTCTGTAGATCGTTGTAACACCAGTTTTGATGCAGTTGCCAAGATTCGAGGAGAGATCTTCTTCTTCAAAGGTAGATATTTGAAGTATTAAAATATTTAGGTTAATTAATTAAACACTACTGTATGGTTCTGCAAGTAAAAATCCCATAAATTTTTTTCCATAGGGGAATTGATTATTAATGATAACTTATAAACCTTTACAGACAGACCTACCGTGAGCTTCGAGGTTCTTTATCGATGGTAGACGCTTTTGCTGAAGCCATCAGTTTGCATCATTTCAACTTCTTTTTAAACAATTCCTGGCGAAGAACTAATAGTACCCATGAATCAGGGCTATTTCTAGCTATAAGCGGTATAAGCAGCTGGTTAGGTCCTCCTAAGGGGTTCCTGCAAAAAAAAAAAAAATATATATATATATATATATATATATATATATATATATATATATATATATATATATATATGTATATATATACTAAAAGCTGCTCATGCAGCTGTTATGGCTCAACAGTTATAGTTATAGTACAGACAGTTATAGTGGGCCACCTTGTGGCCTGAGAGGGAAGGGAGAATGTAACTTCAAGCAGAGAGTTGTAGCTAGTTGTGACAGGCACACGCACGCTCAAAGGGTTTATCGTCATCATGAAGGGCTCCTACAAGGGGGGGCTCCAGGTAGGATGTCGCTCAGGGCCCCCATATGCTCAGAAACATCCCTGCCGTGAATTGTCTGAAGAAAAAATCAAACAAACACACCGCGGCAAAAGAGCTCTTCAGCGACTGTCCACTTGACATGCTGCAAATGACTCAACCGAGTTGGTATCCCTTCACCCTCAAAGTAAAACTAATTATATATTTGTATATATCTGAAAACTTTGCAAATAAACCTAAAATGTATTTTTTCTAGACTTATGATAAATAACTTCAAATCAATAGTTTTATATTTTTCCATCTTTTTTTATTTTTTATTATTCAGTTACGTCATTCACAAAAATGGCGTACATACAATTGTAGTTCACTCCATTAAAAACTTTAGAAGCACACAGTCTTTTTTTTCCACTTTTCAAATATTTTTTGGTTTAAATCAAACTTTGTAACATTGTGATTCAAGTCAGAATCTATGATCAGTTTAAGCTTATGATGCTTTTGGGAAACGCAGCCCTGGTTGGTTTGGTTCATGGCTTGGAACACGTTTATAAGGTACACTTCTAGCCAAGGATTTTCATCTTATACCATCAGTAGTATAATTTCATTATAATTTCTCCCTATCTCTCACTCATTTTGCAGGGCAGCATATGTGGCGAGTGAGCAGAGGTGGTCTCGTTTCAGTCAGAGCTGTTAGTGTGCAGAGACTTTGGTCGGCTCTTCCCTCTTCCGTGCCTCCACTGCGAGCTGTTCTGGAGAGACACTCAGATCATGCCATCATCTTTATCAGTGGTCAGTCTCAAAGCATCACAAACCCTTTCAACGTCCATTTTTACTCTGCTTTTATGCATGTGTGCATCAGTTCCACCAGTGACTTTCTTTGCATTGTACATGTGTGCAGGTTCCCAGGTTTGGCTGTTCAAGGATTTGTCACTTCAGGAGGGCTTCCCTCAGCCTCTGTCAGCTCTAGCTCCAGAGGACTCAGAAGGCTGTTGGCAAGGACTGCACTGGGACCCGACACAGGGTGTGGTGTGGGGGTCTCTGAGGGAGGACCGAGAGAGAGGAGAAATGCCAGAGGAAAGTGAGGTCTGGAGAGAGCTCATTGAAGGAGGAGTGAATGGAATCATCATGGAGAATGACGATGGTGGAGATTTTAAGGGTGGGCTTTTTCATTCTGCATTTAACTCTGGGTTAACATCTTTTAAACCCCAGGATAGCTCCATTTTTAACAGATTTCAGGTATATGTGAGTTGCTTTCATTCGTTTTTTGGTTTTGAAATGTTAAAAGAAAACCTAAATCATGCGTTCATTGTTGGTTTTTCATTTAAAAAGAAATAAGAAAATATTTTTTTTTGTTTCTAACGAATTGCTGTGCCAAAGGCATCCAGTGGGAAACCGTGTGGTCCGAGAATGTTACCACGAGTTAATTAGCAACAGACAACCAATCATAAACTAAAAAATGCTCACCTCATTAAATATTCATAAGCTGTGTACAGTCACAGAAACGTTCATGTGCACGTGTTGGGAAATGGTTAAAAATGTCGAACAGTAAGTGCTAACCTGTTAACAGTAAAGAGACAACATTATTTTCGCAATTTATTTCAGAAGGTTTAAGACAACCAGAGCATTTACTCAGGGTTTACAAAAGTACAGTGTTGGGCATAATCTGATTACAAAGTAATTATTTACAGTAATCTAATTACTTTTTAAAGGGATAGTTCACCCAAAAATGAAAATTCTGTCATCATTTACTTACCCTCATGCCATCCCAAATGTGTATGACTTTCTTTCTTCAGCAGAACACAAACAAAGATTTTTAGAAGAATATCTCAGCTCTGTAGGTCCATACAATGCAAGTGAATGGTGATCCGTCCTTTGTACCTCCAAAATTTACATAAAGGAAACATAAAGTAATCCATACAACTCCAATGTTTAAATCCATATATTCAGAAGTGATGTGATAGGTGTGGGTGAGAAACAGATTAAAATTTAAGTTATTTTTGTACTATAAATCTCCACTTTAACTTTTACATCTGAAAGTCACATGTGATGCCTGTTTAGTTTCAATTTCACATTTGAAAGTGAAAGTTACAGTGGAGATTTAGAGTGAAAAATGACTTAAAATGTTTTCTGTTTCTCACCCACACCTATTATATTGCTTCTGATTACATGGATTTAAACACTGGAGATGTATGAATTACTTTTATGTTTCCTTTATGTGATTTTTGGAGATACAAAGGTCTGATCACCATTCACTTAAAATGTATGGACCTACAGAGCTGAGATATTTTCTAAAAACCTTCATTTGTGTTCTACTGAAGAACGAAAGTCATACACATCTGGGATTGCATGAGGGTAAGTAAATGATGAGAGAATTTTCATTTTTGGGTGAACTATCCCTTTAAGTCAAAAAGTAATATATTGCATTACATTGGTGTAACTACTGGGAAGGCAGGGTGGGCAGCTGCCCTAAAGCCCCGGATGAGATGGGGCCCACAACGGCAAACCGAATGGGAATGAAAAAAATGACAGCGGGCCCTACAGGCGATGAAAAACACCAAGAGGGAATCCTCAGCAACACCCCCTCCCCGCCTGCCAGCAGGAGAAAATGGCTGAGAAGGATCCCCACCCCGAAGATGAAAAGGAGCCTGACAGGGGCTTTGCACTGGGGCCCGTACGATCAAAGTTACGCCACTGATGCATTACATTTTAAATTCTTGTAATCAACATACAGTTACTGACTTTCGTACTTTACTTGGGTTACACATTTTCCTAAATATTATTATACTACTAATATTATTTACGTAGAATACATGTCTGTTTGGGTTTCTGTGGCAACTGAAGGTTGTGCATCCCCTAACAGTCCATTGTAAGAGAGAAATGCGTGTTGCTGACTTGCATGCGACAATGAACAAGGAGGAAGTATAGACATTATTTTTGAGTTTATTAAGTGGAAAACATTTTTAAAACAGATAATTTAGTAATTAGATTACTATTCTGATGAATTACAGTAATCAGTAAAGTAGTCTGATTACAATTCTAGAAAAATAATTAGTAATTTGTAGTGGATTACTTTTGTTGAGTAACTTACTAAACCCTGCAAATGTACAGTGTGAAAGCTTTAGAGTGGGAAAAATGCCCAGGATTACGTTTCAGAACTCTACTGACTTTTGTTATCCTTTGTATCAATCAGGTTTCACCTTCGTTTTCAAAGGCAATTCCTACTGGAAATTTAATCACCCAGGCTCCGCCCCTGAAGAGGGATACCCCCGACCTCTGGCCACTGATTGGCTGGACTGCCCTCAGCCTTCCTCATACAGCCCTGGCGACATCTCTTTGATCTCTGACTTCGGTCGACAGGAGCTTCGTGAGCAGACAGGGCAAAGAACGGTTGACCAGATTAGACACAAAGACAAAATCACAGAAAGAGACAAACCCCACCACTGGGAATGTCCATGCCAAAACAGGGCAGTGGCTCATAATGGACCTCATTTACTACTGCCTGTTTTATTTCTCATGACTATGACTTATTAACTTTTAGCCTACTTTAATTTTCACTGCTTTTAAGTTCATGCTTTCACTCACAAACACAACTATGAGCTATGTTCGGAATGGAATGCTTCCTTACAACTGAACAACTATATATTGAATACTGAATGCTATTTTTAAATGGAGTATTTAACAGACTGCATCATGCTAAAACTTTCAAACAGTAATATGCCATATGTCACATGACCTCCTTACATTTGTCACATGACCTCATCTAGCATGTTTAATTCAACAAGTGGCATCCAGTTACAATCTTTGAAAAAAAAAACTGTTATTTTGCCATTATTATAAAATTGTGTGTAGTTATGTCTTCATTCGTCATTCTGGAAATGGAGTGTCAAGTCAAGAGCTTTGCATTGTGGGATACAGTGTTGTGCGCTGTGTGCTCTGTTTTAAAATGCATATTTTGGCAAATGTAGATGGTCATTCCATCAGGAATTCCATAAACAGTATTCAAACACTGTAGAAATAGGAGTATTATGGCAGTAAGCTATTCTGAACATTGACATGTTTCCTTGACTTTTAATCTCTAACCAAAGTAATAGGTAACTAA
This sequence comes from Myxocyprinus asiaticus, assembly GCF_019703515.2. Classification (NCBI taxonomy): domain Eukaryota; kingdom Metazoa; phylum Chordata; class Actinopteri; order Cypriniformes; family Catostomidae; genus Myxocyprinus; species Myxocyprinus asiaticus. The sequence goes on along the minus strand of NC_059370.1, from coordinate 13,122,433 downwards.
ATATGTTAGTATTATAAGAATTAATTGGCAATATGATTCTAACAACCACCATACTTTTATTAGCACATTAACTCCATTGTGTTATCATATGCTGTTTTCTCTCAAAGTAATCACAGTAAATCATGTTTAAATCAAATAATTCCACTCATTGTTACTACTGCAAAAGGGCATAGGTTTGGTTTAAATGCTGGTAGGGACATATTGCAAGCATAATTTTATAAATGTTGGTATTAAGAAAATAAGAGAAAGTCAGTCTGGTCATAAAGGCAAAATAACATTATTACCTCAAATAACATGTCTCGTTTCTTATTTCTCTGCCCCACCACATTAAATATAAGCCTATTTTTATTAAATAATTTCTAAAGAATAAACAAATTAAGAACTGACCACTAGGGCTGTACGGTAAGGAGGAAAACTGGGAATTGTGATAAATTTAATTAATGTGACAACAATATGTGATGCGATAAACCTAAGATTAAAGGGTCAAAATCAAAAGTTATCTTTTTCAAGAAGATTTACCTTGAGAAAATGATATCCAAGACACATGAATTGCTGTTCTGTAAAATGTATTATCCAGCATTAAACAAATGTAAATCTAAACAAAGGATAAATTAACAATTTACATGTGCAAAATGACATCACGATATTATGGGGATTATATAAACAAATTATGGGGAGAATGGAACATTTACATTTTTCCCCCACTTTCTGCTTTTCAACTCCCATCACTCCCACATAATCGTTTCTCATATTGCTTATTTATCTGTACTTATATTTTTATCTGAAAAAGTAGGCCTCCTGAACAAAGTAGGCTTTTGTCTTAGCATACAACTAATGACTTTTTTTTTTTTTTTTTAATCACAAATGCCTTATTTTATTTACAATTTATTTTTTTATCAATCCCCATATTCTTCTCCATTGTGCAAAAATTAAACATTTATTGGGAGTTATACTGGCATCTTAAAATCCTGCACCTCTGACAAAGTCGTTCAGATTTTAAGATGTCTTCCTTAAGAGGGCGCTTACCGGCCGAAAAAGCAGAATCCTTCATTGGGCTGCATGCAAAACTCAGGACATTTTGTACACGAAAAGTATGCTGGCAAAAATCTATTAATTTCAAGGATTGGACTTGAAATCCAAAACCAATGGAAATCCGCCCGTGTAATCTCCAGAAAATATTTTTTTGAAATCTAACAAAAGTTTGTGAATGGTGCATCCTGAACAGCGCTGAGAAAAGTAACATGTGCCACGTGGCAACACCATTTATGAGCTGCTTCAGAAGAGATAATTTACAAGTTAATTATACTTATACTAAGGACCTTTAATAGATGTTCAAATGAAAATAAAATCATAGTATAAAGTTAAAGTATTTTCTGTGTGGTAAAACTGCCCAAATGTTGGTCAGGACATTTCCAATTTTTCTGAAAGTTGGTAGGAACACGTCCCTGTCATCCCTACCTAAATCCACACCTATGCTACCGCATAAGAGCACCTTTCTTAGGTAAGTTATACTTCAGTATATTCCTTTCTTCTTCAAGAAGTTTAATACAAATATTAACAAATTACCTATTGCTAATGATTTACAGTTTAGTGTGTCTGTCAGCTAAATAAAGCTTATGAGAAAGGCAATAATATTATGTGCTGTGTTTCAAAGAATAATAAGATATCCATGTAATTTATTGCACATTTGCAAACTGTGGAAATGTCCAAACTCTTATTAATAAATAAATAATAAATGCTATGTAAATTTAATTTTGTTTTAAGGATATTAGCCCTAATTTTGAGCTGATATACAGTAACTTTAACATTGTTGTTGTTTTTTTAACCATACATGCAAAGACAATTCTATTTAAAAGAATAGTAAGAACATTTAATTGCATGCATTTGTTGTATTTACCTCAGGAATTTCCAGCTCCCCAAAGTCCACAGATTTCCTTGCTCTAGTTTACTGGCACTGGCGTAGCAGAATCTGTTGCATCACTTCAGAAAAACCAAACATGCACATACAGTATATAAGGTATTTGTGCCGCAAAGGTAATGCAGCATTATCTGAAAATCTTTCTTTGGTTCTACAATGTTTAATTTGGTGCTCTCGACTGCTGTTCTCTGCCTGTTTCGTTTGAGTCAGGCCACTCTGCCGGACTGCAAGGGGATCACAACACCACTAATGCTGGAAGATGACAACAAAAGTGTAAGTGTGATTTTGCAGCAAATACTGTATTCCTTTGTGGTAAAAGAAGATCTGACAAGTGTTGAGGAGAATACTCCAAGTGTTTGTCTATTTCTCCTTTTCTATATCTGAATGATTGTCAAAGAGTGTTATTGCATTGATGTATTTTGTTAAAAACAGATCATGGGTAAATGGATCTTCCTTGAAGGCATAGCAGATCACCACTTGTTCACATATATATTGAAGACAGTGAACAGCTCGTGGATAGAGTTTGGCCCCAGATCTCTTGCAAACTCTGTATCCCTCAGTCAAGGAAACATGCTGTAAGATTCTTGAACATTATGATTGACCTTTTTGTGCATGTTTTGTTCGATTTGAGAAAAAGGTTATTGCTCAGACTTAATAGAGTTCTGTTTTTTTTTTTTTTTTTTTTTTTTTTTGGTGTTTTTATATTAATAAAGTTATAATGTATAGTAAAGTACAGGTAAGATATTAAAGAGATCTCATTTGTGATTTTTCATACCTATGAAACTCCTCAGACGTGGAAAGTGTGAGTTCAGAGCTACAGAGGCAACTGTACAAGATAGCACTTTTCATGCCATTGGTAAGTTAACAAAAAGCTAATTTATTTAAGCAAAGACTCATGGGTTCTAAGCACTAATTCATGTTATTTTTTTATTTGGACTATAGAGAATGACACAATTTCAGAGGGCAAGTTCCTGCCATCCTGTCCGGACTGTCTCACCATGAGCTTCATCAGCCAATATAAAAATGTCACCATAAATTCACTCTACCTCTTCAGTAAGTTACACAGCCCAAAGACACACACATTGACAGTTTTTCTCATCGATGAAGTTTTCCAACATGCTAAAATAAAGAGATGTGTGTGTGTGATGTTAAATTATATTTCTCCCTTGACCCTACAGAGCGGGAGAGCAACAGAACTGAGTCAGATATGGACATGTACTGGAAGCAAGCTGAGTGTCTTGGATTTAAAAGAGAAGCCCAGTACTCCTATGATGGTGTAACAGGTTAGTGTGCATGGGTTTGTGTAAGACTTTCCAGCACCTGCTGTTTTATCATACTGCTCAGTTTTTAAGAAGAGTAAAGATCCCTAGGCCAAATAATAACATAAGGATTTGTATTTAAGTTAAATATAAGCCAATAAAATTGGTTAACTCCACTTGGTTGCTCAATTCAGTCTGGAAGACTAAGTGGACAAATGGGTAATACTGTAAAAGGGTGATGGGAAATATTCACCCCATTGGGATCAGATCATTACTGTGCCAACTGATTTACTACTGACCTTGCTATAAATATAGAACTATTCAGAACATGTAATCAATTGTATTGTACAGTTGTTGTGCTAACTCACTGGCCATCATGTTGTAGAGAGCTGACACACATATTCAGTAAATGTTTAATTATATGTTTTTTTTTTTTTTTTTTTTCACATTCTCATTGCAGAACTCTGTCATGAGGCCAAGGACAACTCATCTGACCAGAAGTCCAATTTGGACAAGTCCGATCAATAAATAATGAACACTGAAACGTTTCTAATGATTATATACTGCAGATTTTTATTAATGGAATATGAAAAACCTTGTTCAAGACAAACACTGTGCAAGCATCAAAGTATATATATTCGCAGATGTTAATTCTAAGAGACTCTAACAAAACATACTGTATGTTTAATTGATATGATATGTATGTCATAATGGCCACTAAAAGTATACATAATGACATAACATGGGGAGAATATATACCAAGTATACATTGTGGTTTATTTATTTTTAAACACCTTTGACCTCCAAATGGTTATGTTTATTTCTATATGAGTACTGCTCTTTCATCCACCCCTTAGTTTTTTAAATAAAATCTATTATATCATATATGATCACAAAACCAGAAAATACCTGATTGCACCAATGATCAATTATTACGGCCTCATAATGCACACTGTATAAAATAAAGTTGTCCAAAATAAATATTTCTTGAAATGTCAAGTTTTGGGCTCATAACTTAAATATTTAAGTTAAGTTCATTGAAATTATGTATCTTAAAAATCTATAGCCATAAGATTTTATGTGTTAATAATTTGGATGTTTGAGTACAAAATTGAGGCTATGGGAATACTTGTAATCCCTTGCACTTGAATGATTTAATTATGTTTCCAAAGGGAATTTATGGGGGCTAAAATTTATAAAGGTTTTATCTATTTTGTAGTATTTATGTTGTTTTGTTGCAAATCGTTGTTTCGTGTAATGTCACCATTAGGGTGATCTGTTCCTTTTGTTCAAGTTAGTTCACATTGTGCATGTGCAGCTAAAGTACAGGTAATATATGCATTTCAGTGGAGAATTAAGTTTATTTAATGACTGACCTAGAATTGGTTATAATCTTCATTATTCAAGCTGTGTTATTGTGTGATCTAAATTTGAGTCCATTCAACTAAAATTATTAAGTAAAAAACACTATTTATTCAGAAAATCTGAGTTAAGTGTACTTGCATCTAGTTACTTTAACTTATAGTTAAGTTCATTCTGTATGAACATCAAGTTAAGCGAACTGAATTATAGAAGTTATTGAGACACCATTACTCAGTTAAATTGAGGTAACGAGTTTACTCAATCAATTGAGTACAGTCAACTTATTAGGGTTTTTAGTGCATGCAATAATTAGTTCCATCTAGATCTCAGCACATAAGCATCAGAAGTGGAGGAAGATGAAGAAGTTCATGAGAAACAGGTATATATGCAAAACATGTCCAAAATCGCAACGGCAAGGGGAAGAATTTTGCATCATTTTTCACATGTCTGTTACTCAAGGTCATTAAATAGTCTGTTCAACTCCAATCACATAAACACAAGTGAATCAAAGAAACCAGACCTACAGTAAAGACATGAATAAGTTTTACAGTACATGTTGTTTGTTAATGAATGCACCACAAGGAGTCACTCTTTCCACATAGTTTACAGGAATTTCTAAATAACCCGACACAACAGTCATTATGGAAATTAATAGTAATGAATTATACAGTACACTACTATAGATGTTTTACAGGCTGTGATTTCGCACTAGTGAAAAAATAATTGTTTAATGATTTTTATTTTGTGCAATTCCATCTCATTCTTCAAGGCTGGCTGATAGATGGATGGATGGATGGATGGATGGATTTAAACTTCTTTTACGTGGTATAATATATAGTGTAGTAAATACAGGCAATATATTGTCTATTTGCGCGGCTCACAGCTTGGATTTTACTGACAGGTTTTGGACAGTAGGAGCGTCCTCATGAATATGTATTAGCTGGACAGGTAGAGGGTGGAGCTTCTCGTGTCTGAAGGTGTGAGCGCACTATAATTAAGCGCATGTGTAAGTTCCTCATGTTGTCTGAAAGCATCAACTCACTACCTGTTTCGATACGTAAATGAGAGTGAATACAGCCGGCCTGGTTTGGAGAAATGAGTAGGACAACTTTTTAAAATGAATCTTGTCAAAAGTCTTTGATTGCGAGCAGACGTTACGGAAAAGTAGCAGCCACTCACTTTCTACTATTTTGAGGAGTTTAGCCTCCCCAGGGGTATACGTGTTTTTGTATTCCAGTGCAACGAGATGAGATGAGGGTCTGGCATGGCAAACTTGTATTCGTCTTGGGGTTTTTTGGTTGCGCGTTGATGTTAACATCCTGGCGCGCGCCACAACCAGGTGAGTGAGAGGTCAGCATATTATAGGACAGTGTGGTAGTGTGTAAATGGTGTAAGATGTTTTTGCCAATCTGTCATTTTGTATCTTGTAAATCAGTGACTGGGGTCTCATATTGAGACGTTTTTTTATTATGAGAAAAGAAATAGAAAATAGTCTCGGTTTCACGTCATGAGGACTGATAGCTGTAAGAACTGTCACGAGCACTAACACTATTCATTACTCTCTGTTGAACACCAGTTGTAGAACTTGTCAACCTTGTGGCGGGGAGTGCCAGTCTCTAGTCTAGAGAGATAGCCTAAAGCCCCTTTACTGGACCTGTTAGTAGAATTTTATGTTTCCCATACATCAGGAAAACTGGTAGAAAGAATGCCTTGTAGATTCCATTTCAGTTCCTGAATTCGAATTTATGAAAGCGGAATTAAAATGGATTGAAATTCAAATAACTGCGTGTGTGGCCCGTTAAATTTGAAATCCATACATCCAACATCTATATATTTGCCGTATACCCATACAGATACGTGATAAAGGTAATTTGTAATATGTGTTTTTGTATGGTTTTCACTGATATAAAAAGTGTCACATAGGCTACTTGTACATATATGCAAGATATATTTCAAAATATATGTATGAACATGTAACATTTCCCTAAATAATAGTGGAATTTGAATATGTACATATTCCAAAATTATTGATGAACTATAATTTACAGTATGTCTTCATATGGCCATATACAGTATAACATTTCTGTATGGGTACACAATGAGTTTTTGTATGTATTTTTTATTATTATTTTTTACATAAAATGTTTAACGGGAACAAAACACTTATATGCATAGGGTTATTGTACAAAATAATATAATGCCACAGTTAAAAAATACAACCACTGCCACACACGTGGTTGAAATTATGTTTAAGACAGCTTTAAAACAATTTGCCACAAAAAGTGCTAACTTTTGTAATGTGGGAAGGAGATCACTGTGGAGAATTATGGCAGCATATGCCAAACAACATCAAAGTGCAACAAACAAAAGAGTAACGTTTGCTGCTCATTAACAGGTACAGATGAATTTATAAGCAGCTTACCTAATAAACATCCAAACTTCAGCCTTAAAAAATATGAATCAAAACTACAGTAATATGGCACAAACAGTTTATAAAACAATTCTATCAAACTTTTCCTTATTGTTAAGTCTTGTGGTTGTACTTTAGGATTTAAAAAAAAATCATTGTGTTGCTCTATTTACTTCCATTCTAAGTGTCTTACTGTAACCATGATTGTTGCTTTTTTTAGGGTTCTATGTTCCAGTTAACTTGCCATTGCAGCTCAATTTAGTCTATAGCAGGTTAATACGAGCAGAGCAACAAGGGGAAGCCTTATCACAAGAACTGCTTAAAGTGCTAGGTCAACTTCAAAACCGCAGAAACGCTTTATTTAATCTCACATCCAGCAACTCCTCAGGTGAGTCCACACACACACACACACATATGAAACCCATTCTGTTATAGAGCGCAACAGTGCCTGCCCACTTATTCAGCCGTCTGGGTTCCGAAGTATTTTCCCCAATCATTTCTTTCATATACTTTTCTTAAAATCCTTCTTAAAAGAGTTGTAAGCCATGAACCAAACCAGCCAGCTCCGAGGTGAGTCACAACATCACAAACTTTGTTTTGAGGCAAAAAAAAAAAAAAAAAAAATTAGAAAATCGGACAAAAAGACAAAGTTACAAGACTGTGTACATACCATCTTTCATGAGGGCACGGACTACAATCCCATGAAGCATTGCGAATGATGTCATTGAATAAAGAATGATGGGAACATATAAAACTATTGATTTTAGGTTGTTGATTATAAGTATTTATGCTGCGTTCCATTCAACTCGGTAAGTCAGATTTTCCAACATCCTAGTAGGAAAAGTGCAATGGAATGCCACTTGAAGTTGGAATTCCAACTGGGAAACTCGTGCGGAAATTTTCAACTCAGATTTCTCTGAGGTGCAAGTGCGTGACGTAACATAAACATGTCGGCACCCTGGGAGATATACAAAGTAATATATTACAGCTGTAACTAATCAATTCTGGCAAGTGACCATGGTATAAGCAGGATAATCCACTGCTAGGTGTGCTTTAAATGATTTTAAATGTACGATGTGGAGGCGAAGAACCACCCAAAGAACCACCCGATGCAAAGCCGTGGATTATCCCTTACATAAACAAATCTTTTATCATATCACAAAATATTCCGATATGTACAAATATATTTAGTAGTTTAAGTTAGTTTAATAGTTTAAGTGTGAAGAAACATCAACTCGATTACGTCATTCACAGTGCGTCATGGGAGTGGGCGGTCGCTCTGAGGCACGTTTCGTGGACTTCGTTGGCCGTGGTTCTCTGATTGGTGAAGCTTTCTCTTCTGTACCATGAGTAAAGTTGTTTGCCATAAATTCCACTTAAAACCCGATTTTTAAACAATGAAGTTCAAATAACGCAGACAAATGGCTTCATCGGAAGCATACACCATTGAGGAACAACCTTGTAGCTCGCGGTAGGTCTGATTCAAAAGGTTTATAAGTTATAGTTGAAAATCAATTAGTCAATGGTATAAATGAATGGGATTTTTACTTCCGGAACCAGACTGTTGCACTCTATATCTGTGTCCATTTCATTATTCAGTACTTTGATTATCTGCTTTTCAGCTCTATGGCAAGAGAGAACACTTCGGCGCTTTTTGTCCACACAGCCAAATGTCCTCCTTTATCTGCCCCACCTGAAAGAGCACAAGGACAGTCTGAATCCCATCGTTCACCTGGGACAGGGACGCACTGGAGGTTAACTTCTCTCCCTCATCTCTCTCATTGTTATATTCTCCAGACAAAAGTTTGCTGTGTAACTCATTCTAGTACCATTTAGGCTACATACATGTATGATACCTCAAATCAAAGCTTATTGAGTAGAGGTGTGTTATAAAAATTGGAGCACTAAGCAGTTGGACTTACAATGTTGCCTGGTGGACAATGGGACAAATCAGGCCAGTAAGCAACAATTTAGTAATGAACTAGCACCCTAGTATCCGATTATTGACGTGCTTGGAACAACACACAACACCCTAGTAATCGCCTAGCAATGCCCTAATAACAACAAACACCCTACTAACCAACGAGAAACAACCCACGACATCCTAGCAACCGCCTACCAATGCCCTTGTAACCACACAGAACACCCTAGTAACATATACCAACGCCTTGTAATAACAAAGAACACCATATATACAGTTGTGCTCAAAAGTTTGAAATTTTGGCATTGATTTTGTAAATATGACTGATCATGCAAAAAACTGTCTTTTATTTAAGGATAGTGATCATATGAAGCCATTTATTATCACATAGTTGTTTGGCTCCTTTTTAAATCATAATGATAACAGAAATCACCCAAATGGCCCTGATCAAAAGTTTACATACCCTTGAATGTTTGGCCTTGTTACAGACACACAAGGTGACACACACACAGGTTTAAATGGCAATTAAAGGTTAATTTTGGCTTTTTAAATTGCAATTAGTGTCTGTGTATAAATAGTCAATGAGTTTGTTAGATCTCACGTGGATGCACTGAGCAGGCTAGATACTGAGCCATGGGGAGCAGAAAAGAACTGTCAAAAGACCTGTGTAACAAGGTAATGGAACTTTATAAAGATGGAAAAGGATATAAAAAGATATCCAAAGCCTTGAAAATGCCAGTCAGTACTGTTCAATCACTTATTAAGAAGTGGAAAATTCTGGGATCTCTTGATACCAAGACAAGGTCAGGTAGACCAAGAAAGATTTCAGCCACAACTGCCAGAAGAATTGTTCGGGATACAAAGAAAAACCCACAGGTAACCTCAGGAGAAATACAGGCTGCTCTGGAAAAAGACGGTGTGGTTGTTTCAAGGAGCACAATACGATGATACTTGAACAAAAATGAGCTGCGTGGTCGAGTCGTCAGAAAGAAGCCTTTACTGCGCCAATGCCACAAAAAAGCTCGGTTACAATATGCCACCTCACAGCTTCTGGCACACTGTAATTTGGAGTGACGAGACCAAAATAGAGCTTTATGGTCACAACCATAAGTGCTATGTTTGGAGAGGGGTCAACAAGGCCTATAGTGAAAAGAATACCATCCCCACTGTGAAGCATGGTGGTGGCTCATTGATGTTTTGGGGGTGTGTGAGCTCTAAAGGCACGGGGAATCTTGTGAAAATTGATGGCAAGATGAATGCAACACGTTACCAGAAAATACTGGCAGACAATTTGCATTCTTCTGCACGAAAGCTGCGCATGGGACACTCTTGGACTTTCCAGCACGACAATGACCCTAAGAACAAGGCCAAGTTGACCCTCCAGTGCTTACAGCAGAAAAAGCTGAAGGTTCTGGAGTGGCCATCACAGTCTCCTCACCTTAATATCATCGAGCCACTTGGATTTGGGGCCTCATAGACAACTATTACAAAAGACAGCACACTGTCATTGATGCTAAAGGGGGCAATACACAGTATTAAGAACTAAGGGAATGCAGACTTTTGAACAGGGGTCATTTAATTTTTTTATTTGTTGCCATGTTTTGTTTTATGATTGTGCCATTCTGTTATAACCTACAGTTAAATATGAATCCCATAAGAAATAAAAGAAATGTGTTTTGCCTGCTCACTCATGTTTTCTTTAAAAATGGTACATATATTACCAATTCTCCAAGGGTATGCAAACTTTTGAGCACAACTGTATTACCTAGCAATGCCCTAATAACCACTAACGCCCTAGCAAACACTCAGCAACCATTAAGAACATATTAGCAACCGCTTACCAACAACCTTGTAACCACACAAAACACACTAGCAATTTCCTAGCAATGCCCTAATAACCACTAACACCCAAGCAACCACCTAGAACACGCAAACAACTGCCTAACAACTCCCTTGTAACCACACAGAACACCTTAGCAATGCTCTAATAACAATCAAAGCTCAAGCAACCACACAGAACACCCTAGCAACCACCTATCAATGCCCTTGTAACCACACAGAAAACCCTAGCTATTGCCTAGCAATGCCCTGATAACCATCAACACCTTAGCAACAACCCAAAACCTGTTAACAACTGCCTACCATCTCCTTTGTAATCATGCAAACACCTTAGCAATGCCATAACAACCACCAACACCTTAGCAACAACCCAGAACATGCTAACAACTGCCTACCAACTCCCTTGTAACCACACAGAACACCCTAGCAATGCACTAATAACCACTAACACCCTAGCAACCACCCAAAACACGCTAACAACTGCCTAACAACTTCCTTGTAACCACACAGAACACCCTGGCAATGCTCTAATAACAACAAATGCCCTAGCAAACACACAGAACACCCTAGCATCTACACAGAACACCCTAGCAAAAACCTAGCAATGCCCTAATAACCTCCAACACCCTAGCAACCACCCAGGACACCCTAGTAAGCACCTACCAATGCCCTTGTAACCACACAGAACACCCTATCAATCACCTGGCAGTGCCCTAATAAACACCAACACCTAGCAACCACATAGAACACGCTAACAACTACCTACCAACTCCCTTGTAACCACACTGAACTCCCTAGCAATGCTCTAATAATAACCAATGCCCTAGCAACCACCCAGAACACCCTAGCAACTACCTACTAATACCCTTGTAACCACACAAAACACCCTATCAATCGTCTAGCAATGCCCTAATAACCACCAACACTTAGCAACCACCCAGAACACCCTAGCAACCACCAACCAATCCCCTTGTAACTACACAGAACACCCTAACAATGCTCTAATAACAACCAGTGCCCTATCAACTAGGGCTGAACGATTTGGACAAAATTCTAATTGAGATTATTTAAAAATAAATTGCGATTGCGATTTGAACTGCATTATGATAAACATAAAACAAAAAAACGTGTGATTCCTTTTAACCAAAATTAAACCATGTTTTGCCCATGCTTTACTGCCAACCGGAAATAATGTTCTAGAAAGGGTTCACACTTGAGTCCTCTTAAAAAAGAAAAAAAGAAAACACTAAAACAGAGGGTGGAAAAGCATCACAATCACTTTGAACTTGCATCTACTTGAATTTGATATTATTGCAATAATAATAATGTTAAGAAATTTTTATAGAAATATGTTATTGTATAGTAATAATAATTATCATTATTACTATAATAAATTATTATTCAATAGTAATTTATTTCTTTAATAATTTCTTAACTTACTATGCAGTCCCGGTAAACACTCAAGCCTTTATTTCAGTGGAAGCTTTTATATTGAAAACTGAAGGGACAGAAGTTTATGTTGTTTGAATTTCAGTTGACAACAGCCTTTTAATGCAGTGAAATGCTCTCAACAAAAACCCACTCTCATGGGGTTATTTTAAATGTGTATAGTAAATTGCAGCGGCCAAACATAGAGGTATGTGAAATTATGCAAATGGATAATTAAAGTACTCTATGCACTCTATGCACGGTAGCACACCGAACTGATCTTAGAGCATATCTGTCACTCAGGGCACCAGATAGATTGAATTTGTGTGTATGGAGCATAGAACCACTCTGAAACCACATGTGTAATACAATGATCCCGTTACATGTATTTAAGAAAGCACTACACACTACAGACAAAACCATTGAGACTATTTATTTATTTATTTAATTAAATCGCAGCTCTCGTGGTTTGAAAATCGCATTGGGTCATATCGAGATTTCATTTCGGTTAATCGTTCAGCCCTACTAGCAACCATCCAGAACACCCTAGCAACCCCCTACCAATGCCCTTGTAACCACACAGAACACCCTGTCAATTGCCTAGCAATGCCTCGATAACCTCTAACACCCTAGCAACCACCCAGAACACGCAAAAAAACTGCCTAACAACTCCCTAGCAACCACACAGAACACCCTAGCAAAAGCCTAGCAATGCCCTAATAACCACCAACACCCTAACAACTACATAGTAACTACCCAGAACACCCTTGAAACCGCATAACAAAGTACCCCAGGTAAATCAGGGTACCAGAACATCATACCGACAAGGAGTGGGGCTCTTCTGACTTGGGGAAGTGTATAGAGGCAAACTCCAGAATCGGCAGCGAGTTTTGCACTGGCAAACACCACTTTAGAAATCTGGCTTTCATTGTGTGCTTTTACCTTGTTAATTACACTGCCTGGCCAAAAAAAAATGTTGCATACTCTAATATTTCGTTAGACTACCTTTAGCTTTGATTACGGCGCGCATTCGTTGTGGCATTGTTTTGACAACCTTATGCAGTGTCACAACATTTATTTCTGTCCAGAGTTGCATTAATTTTTGGCCGAGATCTTGTATTGATGACAGAAGAGTCGAACCGCTCTATAAAGTTTTCTCCAGCACATCCCAAAGACTTTCAAAGGGGTTAAGGTCAGGACTCTGTGGTGGCCAGTTCATGTGTGAAAATGATTCCTCATGCTCCCTGAACCACTCTTTCACAATTTGTCGCCCCGGAATATGCCCATGCCATCAGGGAAGAAAAAATCCATTGATGGGATAACCTGGTCATTCAGTACATTCAGGTAGTCAGCTGACTTCATTTTACTGCCGCATAATGTTGTTGAGCCTAGACCTGAACAATTGAAGCAACCCCAGATCATGACATTGCCTTAAATCTAAATGGCAACTTTTTTTTGCCAGGCAGTGTATATAGGTCCTTATTGTTTTACACTTACACAAAAGGTATTTTATTTTGCTCCATAACCATAAAGCATGGGAATACACAAGCTGACACACAGCGTTAACTGTTTACACAGTGTCCCTGGTGTTAGGAGTTCCCACTGTACAGCGGCAGAAACAGAGTTATCTTGTGAACACACTCCAATCTCTACTGTATGACCTTTCAACTGCAGAGAGGAAGGACATTGTCATTATAGTCTTTGTTGCTGAGGTAACCCTGCTCTTGTGCTCTTTGGTCTCTTATCATTTTCCTTGCTTTAACTGTTTTATTGCACTAGTAAGGAGGATACATTCAGAAGTATGGTATAATATCTACTGTGTCTATATTGTATAATATAAAGAGGATTCCATTTGCACTCTTTTTGTTCTCTGTGTTCCTCATTTTTATTTGTTGTTTAAATAATGTAAAAGCTTTCTTAGTTCTTAAAGGGGTCATGACATGAGGAATCAAATTTTCCTTGATCTTTTGACATAAGAGGTCATTGTACTATACAAAACACCTTCATGTGCCTATTTGGATTAAAATGTTTTTCTACACTAGATGAATTGCTTTGTTATCATGCACCTTGCACCGCTTTTAAAAGACTTAAAAGCGTGGATTTTATGTGTTTTTTGCTCATATCAGCGTGGATTGTTTGTAAACCAGTAACAGTATGATTCAGGCTTTGCAAAGGAACTGTTATGAAAGATGCGGTAGTTAAACACTACCAGACCCGTGAGTACACAGTTTAATTCACGAATGTTTCAAATGTCATGACTGTTTGATAGTTGCTGTGCTTTAGGGAAAACTTTTATACATTCAGATGTGTTGGGTGTACGTTATGTGTTAACCCTGAAATGTAGTTTTATAAATTATAATGTAAATGTTTGTTCATTTTCTTTAGATTGAGTTTCAAATATAGTGCTAGTTACATAGGTAACTGTGAATTCCAGATGACTGGCAGAGGCAGTGCTTAAGCACTAGTGGATTATCGCAGCACCAGCTAGATAGGTCGAGAGACTATACCAACAAAGTCAAATAGTGACGCAGGCTGAGCCTCAAGGATAATAGCTACATTAGCTCAGCATTCAGCCTCAGGACATCTTTCTCGTGCATTCCGAGTGACAAATAACTCTGGCGGTCATCCAGAATTTACAGAACCACAGTTACCTACGTAACTAGCATTCATTCCTCCTAACTGCCAGAGGTGGTGCTTAAGCACTAGTGGATGACTACTACCAACATAGTCATGAGGAATGCCACTCACCTGAAAAACAGTCAAGGCTGTCCCTGAAGAACCGCTGAACTCACAGCATGAGGGGTAGCAATATTGACCTTGTAGAAGCAAGCAAAGGTACATGGAGAAGCCCAGGTAGCAGCTGCACAGATATCTGCCACTGAGACTCCTCTAAAGGCAGCTCAAGATGTAGACACAGCTCTAGTAGAATGACAAGAGATACCTCCTGTCAAGGGCTTTTGGGCTTTCTTGTATGTCAGAATGATCACCTCCACAATACAATGTGACTATCTCTGCTTAGATACAGCGACACCCTTCTGGACACCACCATAGCAAACAAATAGCTGACCTGTTTGTCTAAGACGAACAGTAGCATCCACATGATGGACTCAAGATGGCGCCGAGTATGGCTGCTGCGTTGCGAGCTCCGACACAACATAGTAATGTTTTGTTTGTTTTGTTCACAATTCTTATGTTTTTTGTCTTGGATGTTGTCTGCCTTATTGTCTACGACAGACAAACACTTTTGGACATTGGTTCAGCAATCTCACACCGTAAACCGGACTTCACATTCCTCAATGCCGACCCGCTGTTTACAAACACGACAGCGGAGCCCTTTGTCTGGGCAGCATGGCCGCGGAAACGCAGGAGGTAAAGGGGAAACAGAGCCGGCGTCCTTATCAGAGTAAGACCCCCGCTACCCACTATTCTACTGGCAAATGTTCAGTCTCTGGATAACAAGCTCTGCGAGCTGAAAGCGCGGATCTCTTTCCAACGAGATACAAGGGACTGCTGCATTATCTGCCTAACAGAAACTTGGATGTCTGCGGAGATTCCAGACTCAGCCATTGAACCCGCGGGGTTCTCCGTGCACCGAGCGGACAGAGCGAAAGACCTCTCCGGTAAAAGCAGAGGTGGTGGTGTATGTTTTATGATCAACAAATCCTGGTGTGATCAGAGGAATGTACATTCTATCAAGTCTTTCTGCTCTCCTGATCTGGAATTTCTTATGCTTCTGTGTCGACTATTCTGGCTACCGAGGGAATTCACAGCGGTCATTATCACTGCTGTGTACTTCCCCCCACAAGCCGACACAGACCGGGCACTCAAGGAACTGTATGGGAGTATAAGTGAGCAGGAAACCCTGAGGCCGCGTTCATTGTGACCGGGGACTTTAATAAAGCCAGTTTAAAATCAGTCGCACCAAAATATCACCAGCACATTAGTTTCAACACACGAGGAGACCGGGTTTTGGACCATTGCTACTCTCCATTCCGGGATGGCTACAAAACCCTCCCCCGCCCACCATTTGGCAAATCGGACCACTCTTCCATTCTGCTTCTGCCCGCTTACAGGCAGAAATTGAAACAGGAAGCACCCACCCTCAGAACGATCCAGTGCTGGTCGGACCAATCAGATTCTACGCTACAAGACTGTTTTGATCACACGGACTGGGAGATGTTCCGGTCCGCCTCTGATGACGACATCGAGCTTTACGCTGATAGCGTAATGTGTTTCATCAGAACGTGCGTAGAGGACGTCGTTCCGACCAGAACTGTACGAATCTATCCGAATCAGAAACCTTGGATCAATAGCAATGTTCGCGCGGCACTTAATGTGCAGACCTCCGCTTTTAATTCCGGGAATGTGGAGGAGCATAAACAAGCCAGTTATGCCCTCCGAAAAACTATCAGAACCGCAAAACGCCAGTACAGGAGTAAGATTGAAGGACAGTTTAACAACACCAACTCTAGAAGCATGTGGCAGGGAATTAACATCATCACGGACTTTAAAGGGAATAAAAACTCCGCCATGAACACCGCTGCCTCTCTACCGGATGAGCTAAATACTTTTTATGCTCGTTTCGAGGGAAATAACACCACCCTCGCAGAGAGAGCTCTCGCGGCTGAAGCTACAGAGGTTAGTTCATTCTCCGTCTCTGTAGTGGATGTAACCCGATCCTTCCGACGGGTGAAAATCCACAAAGCCGCTGGCCCAGACGGCATTCCGGGCAGCATCATCAGAGTGTGTGCGAACCAGCTGGCTGGTCACTTTGTCTGTAGTCCCCACATGCTTTAAAACACCCACCATTGTGCCTGTTCCAAAACAATCAAAAATAACTTGTTAAAATGACTGGCGTCCTGTTGCTCTGACCCCCATCATCAGCAAATGTTTTGAGAGACTAATCAGAGATTACATCTGCTCTGTATTGCCTCTCTCTCTTGACCCGCTGCAGTTTGCTTACCGCAACAACCACTCCACTGATGATGCCATTGCATCTACAATACACACTGCTCTCTCCCACCTGGAAAAAAGGAACACTTATGTGAGAATGCTGTTTGTAGACTACAGCTCAGCATTCAACACCATAGTGCCCTCCAAGCTAGATGAGAAACTCCGGGCTCTGGGCTTAAACAGCTCGCTGTGCAGCTGGATCCTGGACTTCCTGTCAAGCAGACGCCAGGTAGTTAGAATAGGCAGCAACATCTCCTCACAACTGACCCTCAACACTGGAGCCCCGCAGGGCTGTGTTCTCAGCCCACTACTGTATTCCTTGTACACACATGACTGTGTGGCAACACATAGCTCCAATGCCATCATTAAGTTTGCTGATGACATGACAGTGGTAGGTCTGATCACTGACAATGATGAAACAGCCTACAGAGAGGAGGTGCACACTCTGACACACTGGTGTCAGGAGCACAACCTCTCCCTCAACGTCAGTAAGACAAAGGAGCTTGTGGTGGACTTCAGAAGAAAAGACAGAGAACACAGTCCCATCACCATCAATGGAGCACCAGTGGAGAGAGTCAGCAGCTTCAAGTTCCTGGGTGTCCACATCACTGAGGAACTCACATGGTCCATCCACACTGAAGTCGTTGTGAAGAAGGCTCATCAGCGCCTCTTCTTCCTGAGATGGCTGAGGAAGTTTGGAATGAACCGCCACATCCTCACACGGTTCTACACCTGCACTGTGGAGAGCATCCTGACTGGCTGTATCTCCGCCTGGTACGGCAATAGCACCGCCCACAACCACAAAGCACTGCAAAGGGTGGTGCGAACTGCCAGACACATCATCGGAGGTGAGCTTCCCTCCCTCCAGGAAATATATACAAGGCAGTGTGTGAAAAAAGCTCGGAGGATCATCAGAGACTCCAGCCACCCGAGCCATGGGCTGTTCTCACTGCTACCATCAGGTAGGTGGTATCGCAGCATCAGGACCCGCACCAGCCGACTCTATGATAGCTTCTTCCCCCAAGCAATCAGACTTTTGAACTCTTGATCTCCCACAATCAAAATACATCAGCACTGCACTTTATTACCCTTACTCTTATGTCTCACACCGGACTGTCATAAATTATATTATTATTATTATATTATGTTCTCTCTTAACAACTGACTATCAACCGACAGCCTGAATGTCAATACAGTACAATACTGTACATTCTATATATATATACTTCTTTATATATTTTTATTTTTTATTTTTTATTGAATAATGTGTATCTATATAGTGCGTATTGTATACTGTACAGTGTATGTTATTATTTGTATATTGTTGAGGGTAATTATGTGTATAACAGATGTTTAAATTGTGTTGTGTTAATTTGATGTTATTGTAAATTGGTATATGTCTCATCACTGTCACGACTGCTATGTTGATCGGAACTGCACCCAAGAATTTCACACACCATTGCACTTGTGTATATGGCTGTGTGACAATAAAGTGATTTGATTTGATTTTGATTTGACATAACACCTCAAGGCTCACACTCATCTGATTGGGACAAACACTGAAAAGCAGCTAGATTAATGGACTGATTTACGAACTGAGGAAACAGAACTTTAGGAAGAAATTATGGATTTGGCCAAAGCACAATGCCAGAATCAGCTGGCAGCCAATGCAACTCAATAACAGACAGTGCATGTAACTCACTGATTCACTTAGTAGAAGGCCAACAGAAAGGCAGTTTTCAAAGATACCCACTTAAGGTCAGCCGTCTGCGAAGGTTTGAATGGTGGCAAACAGAGAAAGTCAAGCACAAGTGGTAAATCCCACACAGGAAAATGGAGGATACGGGCTGTCATAAAACATCTCGCACCCTTTGAAAAACTACAAAAAAGATTATGGGAACCAAGAGTAGAACCATTAACTGGTACATGATATGCAGAAATGGCTGCAACGTATACCTTTAATGTGGAAGCTGCCTTGCCTGCATCCAAGAGATGTTGCAAAAAACTCAAAACTCTTGGAACTTCACAGTGTGTAGGATCCAACCCAAGATCCCTGCACTATGACGAGAAAAAATTCCAATGTGCAGTGTAGAGCTGACATGTGGATGCAGCCCTAGCACTCACAATAGTATGAACAACAGCAGTTTCACAATCAGTTAGAAGAGGGTTTGACCCAGAGGCCAAACCCAAAGCTGCAGACGGGCTGGATCCAGGTGCCAAACACCACTGTCCATCTGCAATAGCAGCTCCTTCTGGAATGGAAGCTGCCACGGTCTGCCCACCAATAGTCTCAGAAGTATGGGAAATGAAGGCCTGGCTGGCCATCAAGGTGCTACAAGAAGCAGCCTTTGGTTGCACAGGGAGATCCTGTGTAATGTCTCCCACAACAGTGGAATAGGAGGAAATGCATAAAGTAGGCAGTTCAGCCACTGGTGAGACAGCGCATCCTGCTCTGACGGGCTGGATGTCTCTGTCCTCGCAAACCACAAGCAACAATGGGTGTCGCCTCTGATGCAAAATTGATGCCATATGCTCTGCACCACATCTGGGTGAAGCCTCCATTCTCTTGGATGGAGAAGATCCTTTTAAGAGAGCATCTTCTACCTGATTGCTCGACCCCAGGAGGTGAACCGCCCTCAGTAATGCTAGTCAGGGAAAAGACCAGGTGAGAATCTTGTGAATGAGATGCAAGGACTTCAGTGACTTCGTGCCACCCTGATGGTTCAGGTGGAACACCGTCGAGGTGTTGTCAGACCAGAAATATTGCACATAACTCCAGGAGGTTGATGTGGTCCGTGGACTGATCTGGAGACCAATGGCCACAAATACCCCTGCAAATCCATGATGCACCCCACTCCCAGAGGGAAGCATCGGTCATGACCACTTCCCAAAAAGAAGGAATGACCCCTAGGGGTACACCTGTCATTAAAAACTCCCAGCGATTCCCTTGTGTCAAGTCAACACACGAACACAACGGTGGGAAACAACAATCAACCGCAAACTGTTTTTCCACTGCTGGAGAGGTCTGAGGTGGAGCAAGCCCAGTGGAATCACAGAAGTGGCAGCAGTCAGGATCCCCATAAGCTGTAGTAACACTCTGTATGGCAACATCGTTCCCAGCAAGAAACGAGCAAGGAGCTGCAGAACATTGCCTTCCCGAGCATGTGACAGAGTGGCAAACATTGCACGAGACTCCAGAGTCATTCAATGAAAGTAATCGATTGCGCCGGAATCAGGAAACTCTTTGTCTTGTTTACAGTGAGACCCTGTTTCTCCACATGCTCGAAAAGCAGTATGGTGTCACGGACAGCTTGATGCTTTGAGGGGGCACAAAGCAGCCAGTCATCCAAATAAGGAAGGATCCGCATTCCTCTCGATCAAAGAGGATACAGATCTGCACTCATACACCTTGTGAAAACACAAGGGGCCAGAGACAGACCAAATGGTAGGACCTTGAATTGGTAGGCTTGGTTTTCGAAACTGAATTGAAGAAACTTCCTGTGCTGAGGTGCAATCGGAACATGAAAGTATGCGTCCTTCAAGTTGATGCTCGTATACCAATCCTCCCTCATGACAGACCAAAGAACGTCAGTTGTGCATAACATTTGAAAGAGCAGAGTTTTCAGGAAAAAGTTTAGATGCCTTAAATCGAGAATTGGATGAAAACCACCGTCTTTTTTCGAAACTAGAAAATAAGTTGAATAAAAACCCTCCCTTTGAACAAGGAGATGAACCTTTTCCATGGCTCCCTTCTTCAACAGAGAACAAATTTCCTAAAAGAGAGAGCCACTGAACGAACTGCATCCCTGACCACTGTAGGGACAATCCTTGAGAACTTGGGTGGCCGGCATCGAAACTGTAGAGCATACCCCCTGCTCAGGGTAGTCAAAACCCAGGGATCTACTGTTGTGCTCCTCCAGTATTGTAGGTGTTGCACTGAAAAACGATCGGCCAATGGCCCAAGCACTTCAGGTTTTATGGTGCGACATTTGGTGGGGGGGTGCACGCTGCTGTGTTTCCCCTGACAACTACCGATGAGGAGGCCGAAAACATTGAGCATCGTCAGCAGCATGGGGCCTCTGAGGCGGTGGTGTAGGATGCTGGCGGAAATGTTGTTCTGGTGTTGATTAGCGATGGCAAGCTTGAGCTGTCGTCACCTTAAAGGCAGGATTGCGCTGCACCTGTGTCAGCTGCTGAGTGGCCTCAATTTTACCCTCTTTTCCAGCAGTTCTGGAATGTTAGACCCAAAGAGGTGCCCAGGAACGATTGGGAGGTCTCGCAGAGTCTGCTTACAATCTTCAGGCAGTTTTGCCTGAGCAAGCCACACTTGACGGCGGGCTGCCAGAAGTGTGGCGGTAAGAGTACCTAGTTCATGGTTCACATGGCCCATAGTCAGAAGAGCCATCTGCAGGAACTGAGAAACTGAGGGGTCAACATTTGCTGACTCCAGTGTACTGGTTGTAGTGAGGAGTAATTGACAGATTGTATTCTCAGCACGGGTTGTATAGGCAGCAGATTCGTATGCCTTTTTCAGCAGCGAGACTGTGCAACTACATAGGACACTGGGGCATTGCACATTGTCCCATAGGGCCTCGTCAGGTGACACCACCAGGGCTGTGACAGTCTGCTCTATTTCTGGAGCGCAGCCCACCCCGATGGAATCTGCTTCAGCCATAGATGCTAGTGTACGAACAGTCTTTGATCACCGCTTAGGTGCACTAGACCCCGTGAGGGCGTTAGAAAATTCTGATACAAAATCTTTGCTTGGTAGCATAGCAAAGGTAGTTGCAGCTGAGGACTGTCTAAAAAAGACATTGGACTGGGCTGGTTGGGCAGGTGACTTGTCCAGCCCTAGATGAGCAACCGCCATCCGATGCACAGCCAAAGTGTCATCCGAAGAGGACAGAGCCTGTCCGAATGAACATCCTGGGGGAAGGTTGAACAGTAACATCCACAGCATCTATCTGATCATGAAAAAGAGAGTCATAAGCACTAGTAGAGAGCACGTCCAAGTCAGAATGATGTGAAAGAAAAAGGGGAGTCAGAGGCTCTTCCCCAATTATTTTACTTGAACTATCCTCATCCTCCTGTATTATAGTTACAGAAGTGGCAGGCACCACAGGCAGAAGCGACTGCAGGAGACGTTTTAGCTCTGACATCTCAGAAGAAAGGACAGCAACTGTCTTAGAAAGTGAATTCTCCTCCATACAATCGCTCTGTGAATTTGCCTTTTTCTTACAACCCTAATTCCGAAAAAGTTGGGACAGTATGATAAATGCTAATAACAACAAAAAGGAGAGATTTGTAAATTATATTCACCCTTTGCTATATTGAAAGCACTACAACTACACATTATATGATGTTTTCCCTTGTGAATTTCATTGTTTTTTGAAAATGTACAGTAATTTCAAATCAGATGATTGCAACACGCTCCAAAAAGTTGGGACAGTCAAGTGTTTACCACTGTGAAACATCACCATTTCTTCTAATAACAATTATTAAGCATTTTGGCACTGAAGACACAAGTTTAGAAAGTGGAATTTTCCCCCAATCATCCATTATGTAGGTCTTTAGCTGCACAATTGTATGGGGTCTTCATTGCTGGATGGTGTGCTTAATAATGCACCACACATTCTCAATTGGAGACAGGTCAGGACTGCAGGCAGGGCAATCTAGCATCCACACTCTCTGCTTACACAGCCATGCACTTGAAATCCGGGCAGTATGTGGTTTGAAGTTGTCCTGCTGGAAAATGCAGGGAGGTCTCTGGAAAAGATGGTGTTGGATGGCGGTATATGTGCTCCAAATTTTGTACATATCTGTCTACATTCATGGTGTTCTCACAGATGTGTAAGTTACCCATGCCATGGGCAGTGACACATGCCTGGCCCATACAGACACTGGCTTTTGGACCTGATGCTAATAACAGCTTGGATGGCCCTTTTCCTCTTTGACCCTTGTAACACAATGGCTTTGTTTTTCAAAAACTTTTTGAAATGTGAACTATTCAGACCAAAAGACTTAGTTCCACTGTCCTACTTTCCATCTAAGATGAGACCGAGCCCAGTGAAGTTGGCAGCGCTTCTGGACAGTGTTGATGTAGGGCTTCTGCTTTGCATAGTAAAGTCTTATCTTGCATCTGTGGATGCAGCGGCGAGTGGTGTTGACTAACAAAGGTTTACTAAAGTTATCCCAAGCCCTTGTTCATGATATTCATAATGAATGCTGTTTTATAAGACAGTGACATCTGAGGTATCAGAGATCACGTGCATTCAGAAATGGTTTTCGTTTTGCCCTTTA
This sequence comes from Myxocyprinus asiaticus, assembly GCF_019703515.2. Classification (NCBI taxonomy): domain Eukaryota; kingdom Metazoa; phylum Chordata; class Actinopteri; order Cypriniformes; family Catostomidae; genus Myxocyprinus; species Myxocyprinus asiaticus. The sequence goes on along the minus strand of NC_059370.1, from coordinate 13,099,043 downwards.
CACACCGAGATTTGACCAGCTTCCTTGAATCTTTTAACTATATTGTGCACTCTGGAGGGTGAAATGCCCAAAATCCTTCCAATTTGTCTTTGGGGAACATTGTTCCCAAAGTGCTGGATTATTTGCTGAAGCATCTGTTGGCAAATTGACAAGTCTCGAATGATCCTTGCTCTTGAAGGACTAGGCTGTTTTTGGAGGCTCCTTATACACTATGACATGATTGCCTCACCTGTTTAATATCTCCTGTTTCACATCGCCTTGTTATTTCAACTCGTCAAATTGTTATTAGTCTTAAATTGCCCCTGTCTCAACTTTTTTGGAGCGTGTTGCAGTCATCAAATTACTGTACATTTTCAAAAAACAATGAAATTCACAAGGTAAAACATCATATAATGTTTAGTTGTAGTGCTTTCAATAGAGCAAAGGGTGAATATAATTTACAAATCACACACTTGTTTTTATTACTGGAGGCCAGTGGCAATAGAACCGTGAGCCATGATCACTTCGTTAACAAAAACACCCCTGCACAGAACCAAAGGAGCACAGCGTATCACAAAAATCCAAACAGAGATTAAGATAATTAAGTTAGCGGGGGACCGCCAACTTTTCAGCGTGGTAAATACTAGCCACCGAATAGCACCGAGAAGCATGAAGTGATGCTGACAGATCGTGAAAATATATCCAATAAAATACAAAACTCACCAAACGGCGACAAAATAAACCAATCTGGATCCAAAAGGCTTAGGAGCACACTGTCACAGCTTGCGAGGATGATACTTTACTGCTCTAGTAAACTGCAGTTGACAGCGTGGAATCAAATGAAGAATAACGACCTATCTCTATCAGGCGAGAAAGCGAAAGAGGCTGAACGCTAAGCTAATGTGGCTATTATCCTTGAGGCTCAGCCTATGTCACTACGTGACTTTGTTGGTATATTCTCTCGACCTATCTAGCTGGCGCTGCGGTGATCCACTAGTGCTTAAGCACTGCCTCTGGCAATAAGGAGGAATGAAACAACTGTATTTGAGGGACTGCATGAAGTTAACCAATATGAACACATTTAAACTGAAGTCTTATAGGGCCAGATAGCTTTAAAACATACTTTCAGACTGAGGGCCAGAGACAGGGTGGAAAAAGATCATATATGATCAAATTATAGTTTTGGTGCATGTCATGACCCCTTTAAAACTGTAGATCAATTATGTACATCTTTGTTCCATAGCATTCAATTAAGAAAGTAAAATTCTTGTGACTTTGAGTCCATGAAAAGTCCTAAAAATGTGTCCAAGTGGTCATACCTGCTCAGTCATAATGTTCTTCTTAGGTTCCCAACCAGTCTGGTGTAAAATTATATTTGTAACACTTTATATTACTGTTCCCTTCATTAAGGAAGCAACTCTTGCCAAATAGTGGGCCATTTTATGGCATGATATGTTATAAATGCTTCATATCACTTATTGAACATTAGAAACCTAGGAAAATGTACCTTAATGTAAAGTGGACTCATATGAAGAATTAATTAAAGAGTTGCCAACATTAGAAATCTATGTACGTAAAGTTCAGAATGGTTTATGTTCATCAGGCTTTATGCTATGACACAGTATATACTGTGAATGAGCATGAAGAGCCAAGAGAACTTTAGGTAACTAGGACAAGGTAAGTTGGGACAGCACTCAGAGTAGCACCATCCTTTTGACATCAACGTGACAAGGAAAATGACAACAAAGAGTCAAGACATAACAGTAATGAATATAAACACAAAGCAAACTGTTGCAAAATGACATTATCCCTCCTTTATTCTCACTATAACAGTCTATTTTTTTGCTGCATTGTGACATAAATCATGGAATTAGGGCATTTTAATTTTTTTAATTATTAATGGAAGTTTAAATAAGTGTATTTATTAGGCATTTCTTACATGTAAGTGAAATGCTTACTGTTTGGCAAATAAAAATCTTTTGATTCATGTTGTTATATCTGCATATAAATGATTGATAATGCATTTGTAAATTAATAATTAGTCATTAATGAACACCTTTATAAACCCTTAACAAAGGGAACATTAATGTAAAGTGTTACCTTTTTATTTGTAGTTCATCAACTGCTCTTTTTGAGATAAAATAAGCTACGTGGTTCATTCTTTCTCTGTTTTTTTCATGCACTTACTCCATGTATTTTTGTTCTTCTCTTAGACAAATGCAACATTTGTCAATGCTGTTGCACAGAGTATACAGGACAAGTGAGTGATGCATTATTTACTCATCTCTTTTATTAGAGATCATTCTATTGTTCAAATCTCAGTATCACGGTGCAATTAATTGTCCAATAACTCCTTGTGTATTTCTTTCTCTGTAGTCTCCCAGATGCTGTGAGTTCTGGATTGATAGAGGTGATCTCCCCTTCACCTTACTTCTACCCAGACTTCAGTGCCCTGAGGGAAACCTTTGGAGACTCCAAAGAGCGAGTCAGGTTAGAGATTCAGCTTTCCTACCCTGTTTACACCTGGTATTAACATGCATCTCTAATGCAAATCCTTTGATTGAATTTCAAGGGAAGGGTCGCTGATTTTGTGACAACCTAATTCACTAAGTCAGTGGTTGTTGGCATGTTGATAAAGTGCAAAAAAAACCTAGAATCAGCCACATTATGCCGACTAACTGACAAGCACCCTCTTCTATCACTCATTTTGCATCAGCTCCAGCATGTTTACCTTCCCTTGTGGGATGACCAGAACTGTGTTGTGTCAGCAGCGTGGGAGACATGGGTTCGGATACTACGTTGAAACCAGGAAGTAATTGCATTTGCATAATCAATGACGAGCGCGATTCGGAATGCATTTTTCGCTCTAACATTACATTTGTACTCCACTGATGGATAGGTTTAGGTTTGGGGGTACAGTTTATAAAGCATGCATTACTCTTCACTGAACAGCAAAAAAAAAACTTGCTTCACAACTCGCTTTTGGCGCCCCTCTGTGGACATTACAGCCGGAAAATGCAGCCCACATTTGCCCAACAACACTTACCGCTTTGGCCACTGGGGGTAGTGTTTCACTTTTCAGTAAGCACAGACCGATTTCAGCTAAAGAAGTCAACCTACTGTTTCTGATTTCATGCTGAGTCTGGCGTTTTAGAATACCTCAAAATGTGGTTTGACCGATCAGATCACAAAATTTGTTGGACCCCTTTTACATCTGTATTTAGTGTTGTCTACTTGTAACTGGATCACTGCAACTGCACTTTTAGTGGTTAATTAAATACTATTGATTCAAAATATAATTGCTTTGTTACAATATACAGAATTTTGAAGGTAGTTGTGTGCTACACTAAAAAGTGGTAACCTGCAAATGTAACCTTAAGTATCTGTTTCATTGTTTAACCTTTAAAATTACTTTTGTTTGTGTAACCTAAAGCAGTCAGGTTAATTCAGTCATTTTAAATAATATATTTGAGTAAAAAAAAACTATATTGACTTGAATATACCATTTAATTTATACAGTATATTACTACTTGAAACACATTTTTTAGGTTACCTAACAAAGAATTTGTTACAGAGTATATTGTAATGTACTGGAAATAATGTCAAACATGAATTATTTTGGTTTTAGGTGGAGGACCAAGCAGAACCTGGACTATAGCTTCCTCATGCTGTATGCCCAGAATAAGGGAACATATTATGTTCAGGTGAGGGCCCAAATACTGTCGTGTAAAGGCACCAACTAGTTTACATTACTTTTCCTTTATCATTACTTGTTTGTTTTTTGTTGTTTTTTTTATGTATTTCAGCTTGAGGATGATATTGTCGCTAAGCAAGGATATTCTGAGTCCATTAAAACATATACTGGAAATGTGGTTGCCGAGGAGTGGCTTTACCTAGAGTTCTCCCAGCTGGGATTCATTGGTCAGTGTGCTGTCTATTTCTGTTCAGTGCTGTCCTGCCCTTTTCTAACCTCTCCCGTTCTCTTTTCTCCAGCTACATTTGTTTGTTTAGTAGTTCCACTTGTGCAGCTTTTTTGTACACGTGGACCTATGACTCATTGTAAAACTATGGATATTGTGCAATGTGGTTGTTACTTTATGGATTTAGCATTTACAATAATGATAAGATCCATTTTCTTAGTCAATGTCAAGAGTGTTGAAAATGGAAAGTAATGGGGCCTGTGTAGCTCAGCAAGTATTGATGCTGATTACCACCCCTGGAGTTGCAAGTTCGAATCCAGGGCATGCTGAGTGACTCAAGCCAGGTCTCATAAGCAACCAAATTGGCCCGGTTGCTAGGGAGGGTAGATTCACTTGGGGTAACCTCCTCGTGGTCCCGATTAGTGGTTCTCGCTCTCAGTGGGGCACGTGGTAAGTTGTGCGTAGATCACAGAGAATAGCATGAGCCTCCATATGCGGACTCTCCGCGGTATCATGCACAACGAGCCAAGTGATAAGATGCGCGGATTGACTGTCTCAGAAGTGGAGGCAACTGAGACTTGTCCTCCGCCACCCGGACTGAGGTGAGTAACCGCGCCACCATGAGGACCTACTAAGTAGTGGGAATTGGGCATTCCAAATTGGGAGAAAAGGGGATAAAAATTAAATAAAAAAATAATAAAAGATAATGGAAAGTAATGAAATAAGAACTATCTTGGTAAGAAAACCAAAAAAACCTTGTTCTTCTTGAATAATTCTTAATATAGAATAGTTAGTTCAGGTCATGTAATCTGATTGGACAAACAGGGATTTCTGATATTTAGGATAATAGCACTGAGACACTTCACTGTTTGTATTACTCCTCTTGTATGTGTTTACAGTGACACATAACACACAATGCTTGATTGTACTTTGACTTTGTTTGGAACGGTTGTTGTTATAATAGACAAAATAGCTGGCCAAAATGCATTACTTGATATTATTACACAGGCCGCTGGAATACTCGATTCTGATTGGTCAGTGGCGCCATCTTGCGGTCTGAGATTTCTCAGTAACAATCTCACATCCACGTATCAGACCACTCGTCCAGATATTGCGAGCCATATTTAGTGGTTCTTGGATCACTTTGCGTTCACTGCAAGTAAGCTAATAAAATAATTTCAACGCAAAATAAGTTTCATGTGCATTTATTTAATTAATTGGCAAGTAGTCTTGTAACAGGCTGAATAATGAGGAATCAGACAGTCATTTTTACAAAGTAAACAACAGAACTCCGACGCAAACCAGAGGTTGATTACAGCTGTTCAGCAATTTATTTATTTAATAATTACATAATTTCAATGCAAATCAATATTTTATGCCCATTTATTTATTTATTTGGTTAGTAGCCGCTTTGCATCAGCGTCCTGATCATTTTCGGGTTTATTTTGCAAAAACAACCAGCTGACTAGACATTATCCCTTACTTAACTTTTTGTTTATAAAAGATAATCGTACTTGCAATCAAACTGTTGTACTAAATATCAGCACGGCTGTAACCTGTGCCCTTGTGCAGATGGCCCAGTCACAGCCATGCTGTTATTCAGTACAATAGCGCACTTGTGCTGTAAAAAAAAAAAAAAAAAAACATTGTTACATTTACAGCAAAATACTGGCAGCTGTGGTTGCCAGAAATGTACCCAAAAAATACAGTGACCATGTTTCAGACTTTACGGGATGTAATTTTTATGTCTGTATTTAAGTTTCACCATTTATATTATTAAATGATATAAACTTGATATACTAACTAATTACTATACTAAATGTTAAGACAACTACACATTAACCTGTTATAATTTTTTTACTGTAGCATTTTTAAATTCATTTACCGTTAACATTACAGAAATGTATTACTGAATTTTCACTTAAAGGCAGCTTTGAGCAAAACACACTCTTCATAGTGTTTTGTTTTATTTGCTATATTTGAATTTATCTGGAATCGAAAAAGAAAAACTAGAATTCTAACTTGTATGGTCCATTGTAATTAAAGTAACCTCTTTCATTTCCTCTTTGCACATCTTGGTTGAAGTCATGTGACAACATTGTATTTGAGATTTGTACACACTCTTATGTAGTTTAAATATGTTGTTGTAGCATCCCTAGTGTTTAATTCACCAGAAAAGTACTATGATACGAGCAATGAGATACGTAAAAATCTTTTTGCAAAAATGTAGGTATAGAAATATGATTTTATTAGACCAGGTTGCAGAAATTGAGTCTATCACTCATGTGCTCATATTTTATATTTCAGGCAAGCTTTTCCGGACATCGGATCTGCCAATGATTTTGGAGTTCATTCTGATGTTCCACAAAGACAAGCCTATTGATTGGCTGCTTGATCACATCCTGTGGGTGAAAGCATGTAACCCAGAGAAAGATTTAGTAAGTCTGGATGATAATGTTTTTTTCCCCACCCATTTTTAATCTCAGTTCATTTGATGTAGGGCATTTCACAGTTTTTTTTGTTTGTTTTTTTTCTCCCAATTTGGAATGCCCAATTCCCAATGTGCTTTTTAAGTCCTCGTGGTTGCATAGTGATTCGCCTCAGTCTGGGTGGCAGAGGATGAATCCCAGTTGCCTCCACGTCTGACCAACAACCCGCACATCTTATCATGTGGCTTGTTGAGTGCGTTGCCATGGAGACATAGTGTGTGTGTGTGTGTGTGTGTGGAGGCTTCATGCCACCCACTGCAGCAACCATGCTCAACTCATCACGCGCCCCACCGAGAATGAACCACATTATAGTGATGAGGGGGTTACCCCATGTGACTCTACCCTCCCTAGCAACCGGGCCAATTTGGTTGCTTAGGAGACCTGGCTGGAGTCACTTAGCATGCCATGGGATTCGAACTAGCGAACTCCAGGGGTGGTAGCCAGCGTATTTTACCACTGAGCTACCCAGGCCCCCCATTTCACAGTTTTTTCTTTTTACTCTTTTCACTTAGAAACACTGCAATAATGAGAAGGCCAGACTGAAGAGAACTCACAAACCCTCCCTGTTTCAGCATGTCGGTTTACATTCCTCTCTACCTGGAAAAATTCAAAACCTTAAAGTAAGTCAAACTTCCTCTTCCTGTCAGGCTTCTATGCAAATGCATATATAGTATGCATGTAATGGCTACCTACTGAACCATCATAAAGTAGTGTAATTCTGTAGGTGTAAACTACAGCACATTTGAGGACACATCTACATTGCAAACATGATATTTACGTTGATTAATTTACATTACACAGATTTAAATGTATAAATCTTAGCACACGGATTTATACAAAACAGCTTACAAATTAGGAATACTACAACGCAATCGATTCATCCTAAAGTGAAGTGAGTTACTACGGCCCTGATAGCGGCACCAAACAGAATCACAATTTTTTTCCAAACAGGTCTCCCAAACACTCCTTCCGCCCCTGTCTTCAAATGTTTGGCAAAAAAGCTATTTCCACCCCAAACTCACACCATTGGTTGTGCCGGAAGACCATTTAAAGAAACAACATTTTAAAACTGCCAAAGGACACCATGTTTATACTTTTTGGGAAGTCAACAAACGAATTACTTATAATCGCTTCACTTAATTATATTACACATACTTACCGCTATTTGGTTTACTTATTGACTCATCAAACTGGGATAGAAGGAAGCATTTTGATATTAAAAACAATTACAAACTTAACCTTAATATAAGTGATTTTAGCCAGTCTAGAATTTCCACAAGCTGAGCCGTTGGATTAGCCACGCCCCCTCTTTCCATAACCCTGCACTCCAAACATACCAAATTAGCTTTATTGAAACCAACATCGAGCAGAAGCGGTTGTCAAATACAACAGCAGCAAAATAGCGCCCTCAACTGACAACTGTTATGAGCAACATGGCATAAAAATGGTATTAAGACTCAATAATTTGCTGCAACTACAACACTATGAGAACATGCAAAAAAAAGCCCGCGGACACATTTTTGTTTGCTGATTACAGGGTCTAGTTTTGTCACAGAGACTGGTGAAATATCTCATTACACTTATTTCATTAATATCTTTCAGGGAGTAGGACATTTGTTTGCATACTTTTCCGTAAAAAAAAATCGCTTACAGCACTTTTAAGGGGAGAGTAACATTACAAGGGCAGCAATACACATTTGGCCAGAAAAGCTGGGACAAGCTAGTACAAAGCTGTAAGTGTTACAATGCAAAAGTAAACAGTAGAAAGAAGAACATTTTTAGTAAGGAGTGTTGAAAGGTTGTGTTAAAATCTCCTGCCCACAGTCTGTACACTAAGTTTTGTGCTTATATGTGATGTGCAGGATAAAGAATTCGGGAAACAGGTGCTGTTCAAAGGCCACCCTAACCCGTCTGCAACACTCAGCAGCAGTCTGAAACACTATCAGGTTTACACTTTGGAGAGGGCTTATAGTGGGGAGGACTTCTTCTGGGGCCTCACACCTAAAAAAGGAGACTACATCCTCATCACCTTTACCAAACCTGAAGCTGTCAAAGGGTGAGACAATAGAAATGGACATATGTTTGCTGAGTGTACAAGCAAAAAAACAAAAAAAACAATAGAGTACAAACAGTGACCAAACTCTTTTTTAGTTGCATTGGTTTTCGGAAGATTTTCCCCTTCAAAAATTCCTCATTAAAGTGTTTTATGACATGAACGAAACTGACCAGCTCTGAGATAAATCACAACATTACAAACATTGATTTGAAGCAGAATTGTGTATGAAAATTTGAAAACAAAACAAACAAGTTTCAAGCCTGTGTACTTAAATTCTTTTATGAAGTTGGAATGGACCATTCATCCTGTGGAGCAGTGCGAATGACTTAATCAGATCAGAAATGGTACAACTAGACCGGTGGTGCTGGGGAGGAGGAGGGTTTCAGAGAGAAAACTCTTGTAACGCGCTGTAGTGCAGCCAGCTTATCTTCAGACAACTGAGGCGATTTAAATGTTAGACAAAGAGAGAGTACGCAAGTTGATTGGCTAACAGATTACATGTCAGAGACCTGTAAGCTTGAGCCATTGATTATGTGAATCGAACTTCAGATATATACAAATTTATGTTTTTTGAGAGTGTGAACTCAATTCAGAATTGTTCCTGGGAGGGAGCGGATGCTCTGTTGTTGTGTTGTCGGTTCCATGGTAACAGTGACTTCTCTGATTGGTGGATTTCTCATCAGGATTATGGGTAATGAAGTTCTTCACTGGGAAATTGGCTATTTAATCAAAATTTTAAGAAATGAAGTTGAAATCACATTGACTTGTGGCTTCTACAGAAGCATATATGTTTGTTTAACAATCTCCAAACTCATAGTAGGTCTGTTTTAAAGTTTTTGGGTTTTCATTGAATATGAATGGTACTTTAACATTCGGACGCCGACTGTTGTGCTCTGTGGTTGAAAATTAATGTTTGTGAGCTAACCACTGTCGTATGTCATACATAATCTCTATCTGAGGCCATATCTCACTCATTGACTATATAACTAGAAGTAAAAACCCTTTAGCAGTGTATATGTACCCAACTGTCAGCTTGAGTCCTCTAATATTAGACAGAGTTTGCCTGCTGGAAGAATGTAAACCAGTAGGTTCTGTTTCATTTCCTCAGAGCAGGATATTCCATAGTGGCCACGTTAGTTTATGAACTGAATGCACGGTGACAGTTCTATTTTTCCAGATGCCCCTAATCAAAAATATAGTTACATTTGTGTTATTTTAGAACTTCTCAAAACTTAATTATAACCTAGTTAGGGTTAGCTGTTGTAGGCATTACATTCTCAATACCAGCTTTATTAAAACTGTAGGTAATCTGTCACTTGAAAAAAGAGTGATATCATGGATTCTGTGCTGTATGTGAAATGCAGCAGTCCCAGTGACATGTTAAACAAATATAGCTTGCTACTTTTACTTACTGTTTAACATAATTACACAGTTTTTAATGCATTGTTTGAATTGCATATGTGACTTTTTACCTATTCATTTAGTACAATTTGTAAGCTCCAAAACAGCACCAATTGTCCATTTCTTTGTCACCACTTAATTTTAAAGGAAAGTTCTGGGAATACAAGTTATAAAACAGTTCAGATAATTCCTACCATAGATTTTGACTGGAAGGAGGTGTGTTCAAAGCTGTTGTAAAACGTTCTGTACACATGTTGTTACAATGCTTGGCAACTGTGAACAGCCAACAGTTAAGGCTAATTAATTATATTACTTGGTGGAAGAATTGTTTAATTGTCTTTTATTATATTGTAGTTAAAACAAAGACAGAAGTTGACAAAAATTGAATTGGAAATCTTTGGGGAAATCATTGTATGTGCATAACCGATGCCTTTTTGAATGTATAGAATAAAAAAAAATTGTATTATTATTATTATTTATTTATTTTCAAAATATAATTTGTATATATATATATATATATATATATATATATATATATATATATGATGGCCAAAAGTTTGGAATAATGTACAGATTTTGCTCTTATGGAAAGAAATTGGTACTTTTATTCACCAAAGTGGCATTCAACTGATCACAATGTATAGTCAGGACATTAATAACGTGAAAAATTACTATTACAATTTGAAAAAAATGTTCAGAACTTCTTAAACTACTTCAGAGTTCTCATCAAAAAAATCGTCCACGTGCAGCAATGACAGCTTTGCAGATTCTTGGCATTCTAGCTGTCAGTTTGTCCAGATACTCAGGTGACATTTCACCCCACACTTCCTGTAGCACTTACCATAGATGTGGCTGTCTTGTCGGGCACTTCTCACACACCTTACAGTCTAGCTGATCCCACAAAAGCTCAATGGGGTTAAGATCCATAACACTCTTTAACAATTATCTGTTGTCCAATGTCTGTGTTTCTTTGTCCACTCTAACCTTTCTTTTTGTTTTTCTGTTTCAAAAGTGGCTTTTTTTTTGCAGTTCTTCCCATAAGAAACTCTGATGTACTTATCCTCTTGTTTAGTTTTACATCTGGCCTTCCACATCTCTTTCTGTCCTTGTTAGAGCTAGTTGTCCTTTGTCTTTGATGACTGTACTGTACACCTTTGTTTGAAATCTTCAGTTTTTTGGCAATTTCAAGCATTGTATAGCCTTCATTCCTCAAAACAATGATTGACTGACGAGTTTCTAGAGAAAGCTGTTTCTTTTTTGCCAATTTTGACCTAATACTGACCTTAAGACATGCCAGTCTATTGCATACTGAGGCAACTCAAAAACAAACACAAAGACAATGTTAAGCTTCACTTCATGAACCAAATAGCTTTCAGCTGTGTTTGATATGATGGCAAGTGATTCTCTAGTAACAAATTAGAAATTTAACATGATTACTCAAGGATAAGGTGTTGGAGTGATGGCTGCTGGAAATGGGCCTGACTAGATTTTATCAAAAATGACTTTTTTCAAATAGTGATGGTGCTGTTTTTTACATCAGTAATGTCCTGACTATACTTTGTGATCAGTTGAATGCCACTTTGGTGAATTAAAGTACCAGTTTCCTTCCAAAACAGCAAAATATATATATTTGTTTTTTGTTTTTACTCCACTCACATCTAGGTACCTTTTTCGGAGTGGTAGTATTGAAACAAATGGTGACAAGTTTTACAACACAACAGTGGAGGGGCTTCCTTCTGATGTAAGTGTCATTCCACAGGAAACATTTCATAGACTTCCAAGATATATTACAAAGCATGCACTCCCAATCCCTGTGTATCTTTGTACATTCATGTCTGCATCTGATGTGTGTGTGTGTGCGTGCTATGTAAGATACATCGGGGCATGATGTCACTTAATGGGGTAAGTTGTCACAATGGAACCTGCGATTAAAGAACCTAATATGTAGGCTTTTCTTTTTTTTTTTTTTTTTTGCATAAATTAAAACGTGATAAATTGCCCCAACTGTACATTTATGAAAAAAATACTCTTGTTCTGAGAACACAGTTTAACTTCTACATTAAAATCTAGCATTATTACATAGTTAACCCTTGTCTTAATGTATGCCTTGTGGTTTTATTATATTCACTTGTTTACCCACAGAAAATAGATATTGGAATTTTAGTTTTGGAGGATTAAATTAAACAAAAAAAGTAACCCTTTAAGTGCAGATGGGCCTGCATGAAAAAACTAAAATTATCAAAATATTAATAACTACAGTCTTCTTGACCAGCACAAAATAGGTATCATTTTAATCTAAAAAGCTCTACTTTACAATGCATGTAGGCATTATGACCAAAACTGAACAAGTGCTTTGAAATTTGCTGACAAATCAGAAGTGTTCCATTTTGATAATTTATTTACATGTTATTGCAATGGGTAAAAACATCGAACTCATCGAAAAGCCATATGTCATATGTTGTTGGAAAGCTCTCAAAGAGTAGAATACAACTAAATCTAACATTATTATATAGTTGACACTTGTCTTAATGTATGTTTTGTGGTTTTATTATATTCACTTTTTTACCCACAACTACAGAAACAAATTCAATTCACAAAAAAATAAAGAAATTACAAGTATTTTAAACTAGGTGTTTGAAACCAATATACAAACCCTTTTCTAAAGAAAACACACATTTGAGAAATTGGACTTTTGACTCAGAACATAGTTACTGAGATATAGCCCTGGTAGTCTCTTAATATTATGTACTGCATTATATCAAAAGGTGCTTTGTTTGATGTCATATTTTCAGACTTTGCATTGTATGTTGGATGTATGTGACCTCACCCTTTCTCTCCTTCCTTTAATTTCATGTGCATTGACAGACCAAGCACCTGTCTAAGTAAACAGAAAGCTGACATCCAAATCTAAAACTATTTCTTTAACTTCTTTCAGAGCTTGTTTAAGCTAAATCCACCTTCAGACCTGCTGGACAAGGATTTTTGCATAGCCTTCCTGATATGTTAAAGGGATAGTTCACCCTCATGTCATTCCAAACACGCATGACTTGCTTTCTTATCAGAAACTCAAAAAGAGGAATTAGTAACGAATGTCCCATTGGTTGATTTCAATACAATGACAGTTAATAGTGAGTGACTCGCTTTTAAGCTTTAAAAAGCACTCAAAAGTGCCATAAAAGTCTTGTGTATCATATTAAAGTTTTCTGCTTTAGAAAAGATTTGAGGGTGAGTAAATGATGACAGATTTGTCATTTTTGGGTGAACTATTCCTTTAAGAAATGTCTTGTCTGTTTCATTCATTTGCACTGCGATATAAAGGGCTGACTAAGAAGCACATGTCTGTATATTTTTACAGAGCTCTGTGATAGAGAGTGTGGAGAGAGGAGAATTGCCCTGCTGTAAACCCTCAACCGATGGCTTTGTCGTGATAGGTATGCAACCAACATTTGTTTACTTTTTGTTTTTTTTCTTTCCTATATTACTGATTTGTAAAATTTTGCATAACTACAAGCATCTGAATAGCACCCATTCCTTTGATAATGAACTTGGGTTATTGATTTGTGGTCAAACGTCAGTTTGAATTTAATGACACACCAGCTTCTTGTCTAGTTTTATGAATATTAATGATCAAACAGGGCTATTTACTCTTGTCTCTCACTGATTAAAAAACGTGAGTGTGTTTATGGCCATTATCTGAGAACAGGATATGTGTAAGTGTGAAAACCAGTGTTTTCCAAGGAAAGTGAATAAGCAACATGGCTGTAGAACATGGTCATGCAATATACAATACTGTTTGCTTTGGAAGAAATTACATAACACGTTAAAGCTTTGTTTTTGTGAAGACGTCAAGAGGTTTCAGTGTGATTTAAGATAAGTCAATTTAATTACATGATATGCATATTTATTATTGGATTTATTAGCATAGCATATATCAATATTTGCTGAAAAAGCCTGAAAAGTCAGTTTTAGTTTTGTTTATTTTCGTATCATTAAACATAAGCAATCCATTTTGAAATCAAGTTGTCAATCTATCTGAGACAGACTAAAGCCGGCACCACACTAGCCGATTTTCCAGTGATTTTCAGATGTAAGCTTCATTAACATAATCGTCGGCCAGGCATAGGGAGACAAAGCGTGCATTAGGGTCTGCCAGTGGGAGATTGTTAATCACTTGACTGTCAGGGCTCCCTGCTGAGTTAATGGCTTCAGAAACTGATAAAAACAAAAAAACAAAACAAATCCAGCTCTGGGGGGTCTTGTGTTCTCGTCAAGTGACCAATGAGCTTCTTTTACTGAAGAACTGACAAGACGTCAAGCTGATCTGAAAATGTTCATTGCTCTCAGCTGCATATCATCGCATACTGATTGTAATCCAAAGTGATTCTGTCACCAAGCGTTTTTCCTGCACTAACATGACATCAGAAAACGGAGCCACAACAGTCTGTTTTTATTCAACGTTATTTCTTCATTCAGTAAAAGCTGCATATGGACATACGTGTTCTTCGGCAAGCCTTGAGGTGATAAATACACAGTCACACACTTTCACAAGGTAAAGTTATTCCATGAATCGCTTCCTAAGGGTGTTTTCACACCTGGATCGTTTGGAGCATTTGTTTCAGAACCTGGTCCGTTTTCTCCCATGGTTCAGTTCAGATGAACATGGCAATCGCACTCGAATGCACACCAAAACAATCGGTCCGAGACCACCTGGATGGAGAAGAAATCTGTAGGTCAGCTCATCACTGTAATTCATCATCAAAATGTCATTCATCAATGTGTGTGTGTGTGTGTGTGTGTGTGTGTAGGTTCTTTCAAGAATGGAATAGCTGAAGGAGATGTGGATGGGGCACTGCAAAAATTATCGGCCATACGACTCATGGTTTACTCCGATTCTGATGTCTGGGTTCTTCTCAGTGAGGTAAGCTGTTCATAACAGATAGCCGCACTTACAGTATATCATCTACAGTATATCCCATAACAGGCCTCACCTTCTCCGGGAATGACATGAACTAACAGTAACTTAATTACACTTAGTTTAAGGTTGTAAGGAAAGATGTGCTGTTAAGCATGTTCACCTCAGTTATGTGTTGCCGTAACACAGTAATGTAGTTTGATATCAACAAAAACCAGACCAGGTTTTTTGTTTGTTTTTTACATATCTCCAGAGGAATACACAAAGGCAAGTGCTTAGTTACCACAAACAAAGTAGGTGGTCATCAGTCTTCTGTGTGACAAACAAAACCAGTGTTGCACCAGTAGGGCTTGTTTGAACAGTTTGTTGTGTCTCATTAAAACTTTATGCAAATGTGGTTGAGCATTCTCCAGATAATCAGAGAGCTTCCAAAAGTGCACCTGATTTCCTTCACGTACAACAGTGGAACATTTTTAGCAATTTGATATCAGATTATTGGAGTTCCTCAAGACTACTTACAGGAATTAGTTCCTCCAAACATGAAAATTCTGTCCTTATTTACTTACAGTGCAATACAATTTACAAAAAAAGTCAGGGCAGTTCATGTTAACTTCTATTTACTTAGAAACCTGACCATATCATTTTTTTATTCATACAACTGTTCGGAGTTTGAAGCTGTCCACTTTCTTTAGTCAAGAACTCAACAAGACTCAACAAATGAAAGGACAAATTGTCTTTGTTTGTGAATGTACTATCTAATTTGCATTTGTTTCCTATGCAAAATTTTTGGAAATTATTTCCATCCATTGATTTAACAAGTTCTTTCATTCTTGTTCAATAAATTAAAAGGTCTTTTTAACAGTCTTTGCAACCTGTAACCCACTGACAGCCAGGTCAACTGTCAGTTTCATTTAAGTCTTGTTTGCAGCTGTGACACAGTATCTAAGGTTTGCTTAAAAGTCACGTCTCTCTCATTGACAGATCTTTATTAAAGTTTGATGAGCAGAGTGGAGAAATTTGAGCAGCATTGTGACCGGGACATTCAATACCTCGTGCGATGGACAACAGCGCACCCTGTTGTTCTGGACAGGAATCTAATTTCTGTGTGCCATTCATCTTGCTATGTGAATAATACTGAATACCAGGATGTTTCTCTCATAGAATTGGGTGGAAAAAAGTGTTTACATTGTCATTTTATTAATGTGGTCCATTAGGAGTCTTCGATTGTCTGTTTATTCATATTGTTTCCTAAATTATTTTTGTGAACTACAGTAAAATGCTCAGAGGGACCATGCACAATAGAGACCATGTTGTTATGGTATTGAACAGAACATTTGACTGAAATTTACATTTTTAAACCAATGTCACTGCACAGGTAATTCCAAATAAACGGCAAAAACATCTACTGTTTACAAACCAAACTTGTCATGGTATCATTATGTGTCCATTCCTGGTGATTGCATTTTTTTGTTTCATTCTATATATATATATATATATATGATTATGGGCGGCATATTAAGGGAGGGTTTTAGGGCAGTGCTGCGGTGCTTTTGGCCTGATGGTGGGAATGCGGATCTATTTCGATCTCGCTGCTCGAGGTCTGAGGCTATTGGCCCAGGATGACTAGTTGAAAGCCCCAGTCACACTGGCCCAATAGTGGAAAAGTGGCTTTTGATTAAACCGCTGGAGTTACGGATGGATTACTTTTATGCTGCCTTTATTTGATATTTGGACCTTCAGAATTCTGGCCACTATTTTCTTGCATTGTATGGACCTACAGAGCTGAGATATTCTTCTAAAAATCTTTGTGTTCAGCAGAAGAAAGTCATACACATCTGGGATGGCATGAGGGTGAGTAAATGATAAGAGAATTTTCATTTTTGGGTGAACTATCCCTTTAAAGGGGTCATGACATGAGGAATCAAATTTGCTTGATCTTTTGACATATAAGAGCTCATTGTACTATCAAAAGTCACTAAGTTTCAGAACTTAAAACTTCCTCTTCACTGCAAAAAGAGCATTTGTTGAAATCAAGCTGCCAAAACGACAAATTCTCTACTTCCTCCACATTGTGATGTCACACTGTGGAAGACATTAACGCCTACTTTATCTTATTACTTCCGTAGCCCCGCCCAGTAGCGGTGAGCAGTGAGATGACTTTGAGAGAGCAGGTCAGTCAAGAGCAGAGAGCCAATCAGAACAGTGGGAGTTTACTGTCAAGTCTTAAAGGAGAAGCAGCACCAAAACCGAGCGTTTCTGGTAGAGGTTCAGAATGAAGGTGGAAAATGATCATGTTTTACAAATATACAACAGTTTTTTTGTGCAAAAAAAAAAAAATAAAGAAACTTACCTAATCTTATGTGACCCTCAAGGAATACAATGAAATAATAATAAAAATGCATGTTATGACCCCTTTAACTGTATTAATATAATCATGAACTGCACAGAGCCAGCAGATGCAAAATTAATGACCTAACAGGGTGAATAGGAAAATGGACAATTTTTAAAATGCATAAACAGCAGGAGTGTAATTTAACCAGGCTGATGCATGAACACTGGGCAAAACATTGCATTAGTTGTAGGCAATTTACAAAGTGACAAAGAGAATTTGTGCCAAAATACCAAAGCGTTTGATTGGATATACGGCCTTTGCCATTGTCAACAAAAGACATGGTTGTTACATTTTATTATTTGTATTTAGCATTAATTCATGAATTTGTTTAGCATTGTTTTAACCAGCAGAGGTACACTGGTCTATGCCTATAGCAAAAATACTTCCAAAACATTAGAAATCTACAACATCACAATCCCCTGGCAGAGCATATACTCGATTTATGGCACGATTGTGAATTTTAAGCTGGGCTCGCCGTAGGTAATTGTTTCAGGAATTTTACTTCATATTCAATGCACATTTAGAAACTAGCCTGTCTCATTTGTCCTTCCGCACACCTTTGGTAACCCTGTGAAAGAGAGAGACAGACATTCAGATGCTTTTTCAAGATTAAAAACAAGGATGGAGGAGAGGAAGGCACTTGGATTAATGCTACTCTATGGGTGTCAGTTCCTCACTCCTCTGATCAAAGCAGATGGGTGATATTATCCACCAAAATCTGGTAGAACACCTCCAGACCCTGAGTCCCAGATGAGGTGAGGGGACTGAATGAAGAACTAATGCACAAGGTTCTAAAGAACCTAAACAGAAGGACCTCACTCACACTACAGCAATTCATATTTTCTTTATTAAAACAGGCATTTCCAGTGCCACGCAATGGTAAGATTCTACACATACAAACGACAATACTAGTTGATGATTTACAATATTTAAGGGCACAGACGTAATGCATGTCAGAAAACTTCCTTCTGTTGATAGCACCAAGAAAAGGGTCTAATAGATTTCATTCCCTGATCAGAATGACCTGAATTGTTTTCTACCAACTTGAGTACAATCAGCGCTGATACAGACAAACAAACAGCTCAGCGGGAGAGAGCAACTGTCATGGCATCACAGCTGTGCTCTACAAAGCAACAATACATAAGAAATTAAATAAAAAATAAATATGTATTACATTTTTAATTGAAATCTTAAATTAGCAACTTATTCAAAATGTCATACCCTTCTGAACATTAAAAAAAACTAGAATATGTAAACAACATTCCTATAAAGTCATAAGCATAATCTCTATGTATCTTCTTAAATTTTAGTATGTGAGAATATGTTGGTCACAGAAGATCACATTGAAATAAACACAAATAGTGATAATAAAAATTATGTAAACATTTACCATTTTAGTGGCATAGGGATCAAATGAATCCCAGTGGAAACTTGAACTTAGCTGATATGGCAAGGGTTTGACTGCGTGGGGTTGTGGGTCTACAGAAGGGGGTTTGGGACAGAGGGATGCTCTCTTACTTCCGTTTGCTCTTGGAGTCAGTGGTCTGAAAGACACTAGATGCTGACATGAGGTTCTCAATATACTGCCCAAGAACCTGATTCTCTGATTTTAACTTTAGATTTTCTTCTTTTACTGCATCCACTCGAGCCGAAAGGTCTACAGAGAAAAAGACGGCGAACTTAATATATAATTTGCATTGCAATGTTGTAATGTGATTTGAGATGATTAGTGGACACATACTCTCATAGTCACATGGTAGATCAAACTCCTACAAAGAGTGGCGCAATGACTAAAATTTGGAATGTAAAGTGGCCCCACGAAGTATTTAAAATGTCTGAATGTCATTGCATTAGAAAACAAAATATCAAACCAAGTGGCTTCTGCAAACAAATGATGCTGACCTGGGGCCCTATTTTAAGAGCACTAAAGGCTAAGCGCAGCACTATGTGTAAAGTCACACACGCAAAGTCAGTGGGCATGGCCATTAAGTTTTCGTGCAAGTATGCGCTAAGTCTAGGTGCAAGTGGGTTTGTCAAAATTGTGCGTGCAAAGCACTAATGGGCTGGGTCAAGTGTAATTTAATTCTGAGGTTCTTGCTATTATGTAGTCCATTCCCTGTCAAGCACCAGCGATATAAACCAAGACAGCGCATTCATAAGAAGTTGGTAGTGTAAAATGTACTATATGCAAAGAATTAGAAGAATAGAAATATGGACTTTTGTGTTCTTTTGTGCATTAACCACGTCCTTGTTGAATATCTGGCACATTGATAGTGACACACTCCTTTTATATGCATGGAAAATTGGTTCTCGTCTGAACTTGAATGTAGGCTCCTTTACATTACAGAGAATGTAAGCATTACTAATCTTATTGATCTACGGACACTTAAATCATGGCTAGAATTAACAATGATTTTATCAGCCTTATGGGTTAGGCTGTGGATCAAGAGATCTTTTTGTATGCACTTCACTTCTAACCATCGATTTTGCTTTAAAAATTAAGTTCATTTATTGAAACACGAAAAACAAACCAAAAATATCTCTAAATTAAAATTAAATTTCGAACGAAATGAAAATGTAATAAAAATAACGAAGTGGTAAAAAAAATCCTATATAACAACCAAACATTTGACCCTCTCCAACTTCTTCCACCAGCCTGTTTTGCAGTGACTTAAAAATCACTCCGCGACAACAGGTGGAAAAATACCATTGCAAATTAGATCACAAATACAATTGTTAAAATGAACACAATAATAATGATCATTGAAAAATAAACCAAGACCTCTAGAAAGTTTAACAAAAATCTCACACTTTTGTTTCATAAAATGGCAACAACTGCGATTGTCTGGGACATTATTTGATGTTCTCTTGTATTTTCAGAGTTTGGACATTAACTTTATTACCACCTGCTGGTGCATTCTCCAAACTGCAAATGAAGGAACTGAGTTTAAACTTTGCGCTGAAAACAGACCTGCTTTTGAAATGTCTTATAGCAATGACCCACTGTATTTCTCAGAGAAATAGCAAATTCCACTTTGCGCCACTTTATTAACAAACAATACACCCACAGTTTGCGTGCATACACCCACAGAAAGCGCAACCACTGCCATCCACACCCACTTGCGCTGGCACGATGACTGTCCTTAATTAGCACTCTCACAAAAATTAGACGAGGTGCTGCATCTACCGTGGACACGAAAATAGAGCTCCTGATGTCTAATAGACTGTGGCTCTTTTTGTGCATTTACAATGAAAGGGAACTGAAGCTTTTAGCTTTAAAAAAGGATTCAAAAGAACCATAAAAGTGGTCCATCTGACTACATTCCAAGTCTTCTGAAGCTATATGGCAGCTACTATAATTGCATGAAAAAGAACGACCAGCACTTGGGTGGCCAGACGTCCCGTTTTTCCCAGGACAGTCCTGTATTTCAGCACTTTTTCTAATGTCCCGACTTACTCTGAAAAAATTGTGTTTTGTACTGTATTTCCCCTTTCCTAAAATTTCTCTATCGCCTATGCGGCATTCTCAGTCACGTGAGTATTCTAATCAAAGGTAGCCAAGGATACGGCTTGTAAAACCAATAAAATCACACCATATTATTTGAAGTACATGATTGGATTAAACTATCCAATCACAATCCCCTATCAATAGACGTCTAGTTAGTGAACTGATTGAAGAGTCAGTTTGAAAGAGCACACAGATGAAATTGTAGCTGGAAAAATGTCAAGGAAGCATGCATGTACATTTAATCAGCATCTGTAACTGTTGTCACCTTGTACTTTTCGCTGGCAGCAATTTTTCTCAGTGGGTACTTGTCTTTCAAGAGTTTATCATAAAATGCAGAGCAGTCCAGTCCAAAATTAAGACGTACGAAAAGCATTGTCTTCATTGACTGTTACACTGAGTCGAGATTTATCCGGTGTCCATGCTGCATTCATTAATGAGTAATGACAACACACACTCCACAGATCCAGATGTCCCAGGCAGGCTTAAAACAAACTCCACGACCTTGGATAAGACTCTGAAGTTGGTGGTCTTGCTCTCCAGCTCACAAAAACGTCTGTCCATCTCTCAGACACGGACGTCTTGTTCATGTTCCACTCAGTCATGCGACGAGTGACAATGATTTTCACGCAAGCCCACTCGTCAAAGTATGCACGCAGACCATTGAAAATGTGTAGTATACTTTCAAGAACTGGACCAAGAGAGAGGAAACTTGTGTTGCCATGCTGCAGTAATTTCTGATAGTCCAGCTTTCGTACGTCTTAATTTTGGACTGGACTGCTCTGCATTTTATGATAAACTCTTGAAAGACAATCGCACACTGAGAAAAATTGCTGTCAGAGAAAAGTACAAGGTGACAACAGTTACAGATGCGGACGCACCCTCTACTTCTCATTGATTTGCACCTAGGTAAGGATACATCAATTTCATTTTTGCTGGGAGGGGGCTGTCCCGTTTTCCACAAGCAGGAATCTGGTTTTCAGATTTGAAAAGTGCTATACAAATAAAAATGACTTAATAAAAAAAAACTCCTTTGGTGTTCCTCGGGAGAAAGTTATACTGGTTTAGAACAACAAAAGAGTGTTGGCAGAAATGAAGGAATTGTCAAAATTTTAAATATTCCTTTAAACACGGGCATGTTTCCACTAAGTTTATCAAACAGAAAATGTTTAAATGCTTTTTGTCTGTTGTTTTATAATGTAAAACCAACTTATTTTGTGACAGGTTTTACTTTGTTTAAAATAAATGCCACTTGGTTTGATATCTTATTATTGATTGCAATCCATAAATTTTTAAGTGTGACTTAATACTCAGGCCAATAGTTGTATGAAATCTGTTTAATCACCCTCAAGAGTATTCTGCAGCTCAAGGACTTGGTTAATAAGTCTGGTCTTCTCCTCTAATTCCACTTGATTTTCCATGTCACCTGGAAGACAAACTAGAATTAAACATGTGACAATTGACTGTTGTGTCAGATACTCTAAAGCTGGGGTTTTCCAGGGGGCCGCAATGGGGTGACAGAGGGTCCGCAAAACTGTGACAAAATTAAAAGATTTTACAAAAATAAAAAAGGAAATTGGTACTTTAATTCACTAAAGTGGCATTCAACTGATCACAAAATATAGTCAGGACATTACTGATGTAAAAAACAGCATCACTATTTGAAAAAAGTCATTTTTGATCAAATCTAGACAGACCCCATTTCCAGCAGCCATCACTCCAATACCTTATCCTTGAGTAATCGTGCTAAATTGATCATTTGGTACTAGAAAATCACTTTCCATTATATCAAACACAGCTGAAAGATATTTGGTTCATTAAATGAAGCTTAACATTGTCTTTGTTTTTGAGTTGCCACAGTATGCAATAGACTGGTATGTCTTAAGGTCAATATTAGGTCAGAAATGGCAACAAAAAAAAAGAAACAGCTTTCTCTAGAAACTCGTCAGTCAATCATTGTTTTGAGGAATGAAGGCTATACAATGCTTGAAACTGAAGATTTCATACAAAGGTGTACACTACAGTCTTCAAAGACAAAGGACAACTAGCTCTAACAAGGACAGAAAGATGTGGAAGGCCAGATGTACAACTAAACAAGAGGATAAGTACATCAGAGTCTCTAGTTTGAGAAATATACACCTCACATGTCCTCAGCTGACAGCTTCATTGAATTCTACCCACTCAACACCAGTTTCATGTACAACAGTAAAGAGAAGACTCAGGGGTGCAGGCCTTATGGGAAGAAAAGCAAAGAAAAAGCCACTTTTGAAACAGAAAAACAAAAAGAAAAGGTTAGAGTGGGCAAAGAAACACGGACATTGGACAACAGATAATTGGAAAAGAGTGTTATGGATCTTAACCCCATTGAGCTTTTGTGGGATCAGTTAGACTGTAAGGTGCTTGAGGAGTGCCCGACAAAACAGCCACATCTATGGCAAGTGCTACAGGAAGTGTGGGGTGAAATGTCACCTGAGTATCTGGACAAACTGACAGCTAGAATGCCAAGGATCTGCGAAGCTGTCATTGATGCACGTGGACGATTTTTTTGATGAGAACTCTTTGAAGTAATTTAAGAAGTTCTGAACATTTTTTTCAAATTGTAATAGTAATTTTTCACATTATTAATGTCCTGACTATACTTTGTGATCAGTTGAATGCCACTTTGGTGAATAAAAATACCAATTTATTTCCATAAGAGCAAAATCTGTACATTATTCCAAACTTTTGGCCGCCAGTGTGTGTGTGTGTGTGTGTGTGTGTGTGTGTGTGTGTATGTATGTATATATATATATATATATATATATATATATATAAATAATGCAAAAACAATATATTTATGTATATAATATGCACAAAAAAAAAAAAAAAAACATTTGAAGTGTTCATTTCTCCTTCTTTACAATACATAGGCCTACATATATGTTCATGAATAGGTAACATATACATACTGAACATATAGTATTTATTGTCTACAATGTATTATTTTAATCGCCACCGTTGTTCGTGTAGCTTGCTCAGTGGTAGAACAGCACTATTTCCTGTAAAGCTGCTTTGGAACAATAATAATAAAAAAAAGCTACACAAAAATGAATATATAAATATAAAAAAAAAAAATCGAATATTCTAATATTGGGAAGAAAACAAACTAATATATATATACTTAGATTATTAAAATGTCATGCGCGTGCGCGCGCGCGCGTGTGTATATATATGTGTGTGTGTGTGTGTGTGTGTGTGTGTGTGTGTACATACACACATGACATTTGAATAATCTAAATTTTAGCCTCAGTACAATAAAAAATAAAAGCTAATTATTTCATTTCAGAAACAACATTGTCTTAATATCACTATTTTCCCCAGAGAGTATAAATGGGTGTACATAATATATATAAAAATGTATACTGTAGCTGCATTTATATTTTAGGAAGGGGGTCCCTCGCAAGGGAAACATCATATTTGGTAAGGCACAGATGGATGCACATGTCCCGTTTGAGAATTCTGCAACATTACCTCCACCCAGTGTCTTACCATCCATGTCGGGGTTCATGGTGAAATCCTCGTGTTCTTGTTTGAAATGCAGGGCTGACTCGAGTGGACACACTTCAGGATGAGTACAAAGCCTGATCGAAATGATAAAACATCACATTCAGAGATCATCACAATCAGACATTATTTCGCATTGCTATATGCTACATATCTGACTAAATCGCATTTTACAATTATTACAAAATTACAGTGCATTGTTTGTGTATTTGGACTGTTTAAATGATATATTTTGTGGATGACCTGAGGCAAAGTGCTCAGATGAAGAGTCAAATAATAATATTCTGGCTGTGAATGAGCTGCTAGCGAGTTTATCTGTCGTTAGCTGACACACAGCTGATTATGTAAACAAACCATACACCGCCCATAACGGTCCCATCTAAAGCACAACTCACGCCCATCATTTAAAAGTTAACTTATATAAATCTACAGGAAAAAGAAAATATATTTATGTCCTAAACTATGAAATGGAAAATTATACCGGCCGAAGAGATGTCTTCTACAGTTTGACGTCATGGATTATAAATTAAACCAAAAGGTTTTTAGCAAGTCAGTCCACTCGGCGGCCATTTTTGGAACGCTCTCGGGCAGCTATTTTTCTATGCAAACATGCCAGTGCAGCTCTTATCTATTTTAATGTGGAAAGATCGAGATCATCAAAACGGCTGGTCAAGGTTACGATCAAAGAACATATTTAAAACCAGCAGTAAAATCTGAAATCACTGGCATCATAAATTGTGCTTCCTTACCTCATATTACATGGCTTGTATCGCTAATGCGCATGCACATTCTCGAGTTGATTGACAGGCAATGTCTCTATCTCAAAGGTGATTGGCTCTTTTATCTGTAAGGCGGGACTTCCTTTATACATCATTTGACAGTTGGCTGCAGTTTTACTTTCTAATTTTTCCAATTCATTTTAATAGAAATGCCCGTCTCTGCTAAATATTCTCAGATTTAACCCATTACACGCCATTACGAATTCACTGAGAAACAGTGGTCAGAACTGAAATCACTGATAGATTTCTACGTTATTGACATTTCTCCAGTTCTGCCTGAAAAAATAAAAAAGTTAATTTATTTTTAGAGTTTTATACAGTATAGGCTATAGTAATAATAATAATTGCATATGACATTGGAATGTGAATGCTGGTCAAAATGTATTTACTTCCTTCTTTTTTATCTTTATTTATTTATTTATTTATTTATTTATTTATTTATTTTTTGCATTGCCCTCGTTTTAATTGCAGCTGCCAACAAGAGAGGTAATAGAATTATAGAACAGCAGTATTTATTTATTTTGCTCTATTGAATAGACTATATTCTATCTACAGGAATAGAATTATAGAGTAGCAGTATGTTTTTATTTTGCTCTATTGAATAGACTATTCTATCTACAGAAATAGAATTATAGAGTAGCAGTATGTATTTATTTTACTCTGTTGAATAGACTCTATTCTATCTACAGGAATAGAATTATAGAGTAGCAGTATTTATTTATTTTACTCTATTGAATAGACTCTATTCTATCTATAGGAATAGAATTATAGAGTAGCAGTATTTATTTATTTTGCTCTATTGAATAGACTCTATCTACAGAAATAGAATTATAGAGTAGCAGTATGTATTTATTTTGCTCTATTGTATAGACTCTATTCTATCTACAGGAATAGAATTATAGAGTAGCAGTATTTATTTATTTTGCTCTATTGTATAGAATCTATTCTATCTACAGAAATAGAATTATAGAGTAGCAGTATGTATTTATTTTGCTCTATTGTATAGACTCTATTCTATCTACAGGAATAGAATTATAGAGTAGCAGTATTTATTTATTTTGCTCTATTGTATAGAATCTATTCTATCTACAGAAATAGAATTATAGAGTAGCAGTATTTATTTATTTTGCTCTATTGTAGACTATTCTGTCTACAGAAATAGAATTATAGAGTAGCATTATTTATCTTATTTTACTCTGTTGAATAGACTCTATTCTATCTACAGGAATAGAATTATAGAGTAGCAGTATTTATTTATTTTACTCTATTGAATAGACTCTATTCTATCTACAGGAATAGAATTATAGAGTAGCAGTATTTATTTATTTTACTCTATTGAATAGACTCTATTCTATCTACAGGAATAGAATTATAGAGTAGCATTATTTATTTATTTTACTCTATTGAATAGACTCTATTCTATCTACAGGAATAGAATTATAGAGTAGCAGTATTTATTTATTTTACTCTATTGAATAGACTCCATTCTATCTTCAGAAATAGAATTATAGTGTAGCAGTATTTATTTATTTTACTCTATTGAATATACTTTATTCTGTCTACAGAAACAGAATTATAGAGAAGTATTTATTTTTATTTTACTCTATTAAATAGACTATTCTATCTGCAGAAATAGAATTATAGAGTAGCAGTATTTATTTAATTTACTCTATTAACTAGACTATTCTATCTACAGAAATAGAATTATAGAGTAGCAGTATTTATTTATTTTACTCTAACTACTGAATAGACTATCCTATCTGCAGAAATAGAATTATAGAGTAGCAGTATTTATTTTATTCTATTGAATAGACTCTATTATATCTACAGAAATAGAATTATAGAGTAGCAGTATTTATTTATTCTGCTCTATTTGAATAGACTATATTCTATCTACAGAAACAGAATTATAGAGAAGTATTTATTTTTATTTTACTCTATTAAATAGACTATTCTATCTACAGAAATAGAATTATAGAGTAGCAGTATTTATTTATTTTGCTCTATTGTAGACTATTCTGTCTACAGAAATAGAATTATAGAGAAGTATTTTTTATTTATTTTACTCTATTGTATAGACTCTATTCTATCTACAGAAATAGAATTATAGAGTAGCAATATTTATTTATTTTACTCTATTAACTAGACTATTCTATCTACAGAAATAGAATTATAGAATAGCATTATTTATTTATTTTACTCTTAACTGTTGAATAGACTCCATTCTATCTTCAGAAATAGAATTATAGTGTAGCAGTATTTATTTATTTTACTCTATTGAATATACTTTATTCTGTCTACAGAAACAGAATTATAGAGAAGTATTTATTTATTTTACTCTATTAAATAGACTATTCTATCTACAAAAATAGAATTATAGAGTAGCATTTTTTATTTATTTTACTCTATTGTATAGACTCTATTCTATCTACAGAAATAGAATTATAGAGTAGCAGTATTTATTTTACTCTATTGAATAGACTATTCTATCTACAGAAATAGAAATATAGAGTAGCAGTATTTATTTATTTTACTCTATTGTATAGACTCGATTCTATGTGCAGAAATAGAATTATTGAGTAGCAGTATTTATTTATTTTGCTCTGTTTGAATAGACTATATTCTATCTACAGAAACAGAATTATAGAGAAGTATTTATTTATTTTACTCTATTAACTAGACTCTATTCTATCTACAGAAATAGAATTATAGAGTAGCAGTTTTTATTTTATTCTATTGAATAGACTATTCTATCTACAGAAATAGAATTATAGAGTAGCAGTATTTATTTATTTTACTCTTAACTATTGAATAGACTATTCTATCTACAGAAATAGAATTATAGAGTAGCATTATTTATTTATTTTACTCTTAACTATTGAATAGACTATTCTATCTACAGAAATAGAATTATAGAGTAGCAGTATTTATTTTATTCTACTGAATAGACTCTATTCTATCTGCAGAAATAGAATTATAGTAGCAGTATTTATTTATTTTGCTCTATTTGAATAGACTCTATTCTATCTACAGAAATAGAATTATAGAGTAGCAGTATTTATTTTATTCTATTGAATAGACTCTATTATATCTACAGAAATAGAATTACAGTAGCAGTATTTATTTATTTTACTCTTAACTATTGAATAGACTCCATTCTATCTTCAGAAATAGAATTATAGTGTAGCAGTATTTATTTATTTTACTCTATTGAATAGACTCTATTCTGTCTACAGAAACAGAATTATAGAGAAGTATTTATTTATTTTACTCTATTAAATAGACTATTCTATCTACAGAAATAGAATTATAGAGTAGCAGCATGTATTTATTTTGCTCTATTGAATTGACTCTATTCTATATACAGAAATAGAATTATAGAGTAGCAGTTTTTATTTATTTTACTCTGTTGAATTGACTATTCTATCTACAGAAATAGAATTATAGAGTAGCAGTATTTATTTATTTTACTCTTAACTATTGAATAGACTCTATTCTGTCTACAGAAATATAATTATAGAGTAGCAGTATTTTATTTTACTCTATTGAATAGACTATTCTATCTACAGAAATAGAAATATAGAGTAGCAGTATTTATTTTACTCTATTGAATAGACTATTCTATCTTCATAAATAGAATTATAGATTAGCAGTATTTATTTATTTTAGTCTATTAAATAGACTATTCTGTCTACAGAAATAGAATTATAGAGTAGCAGTATTTATTTATTTTACTTTATTGCATAGACTCTATTCTATGTACAGAATCATAAAAAGTAATGCTTTATGTACAGTGTGAATTCTTTTTCCATGACAGCATTCAGAATTTAATTTTTTATGCAGAATTTGGAAATGCAGTTTGTTGAAATGTATAATACATTCTTGGGTCAAAATAAGGTACATAAGTGTGTACATTTGAGAGGGATTTATTCACATTTACCATATTGTTCCATCAGGTAAGAAACTGGTAAAGTAACTAGACTATAACATGGAAAAATACCAATTTTAATGGCAAGACCTAAAGCAATACAACTGATCATCACAACAAATATTTCACTTGTTTTGAGTGAAGATTAGTAGAAAAACATGTGGGATCTTTAAGAGTTATATTTACTGTAAGACTGTATGCATAAAATGTCATAGACTGTTTGCTATTAAAAAGGAAATGAGCATCTCTAAATGTCTTTTCACAAAAAAAGGTATAGGTAGCCTGACATAAAAAAATGAAGTTATTTGCATTTACACATTCTTGGGAGTTGTAACAGGTGCTTGTTACATTGTGCAATAAATAACATAAGTGAAAATTGTGCATAATGGGTAAATAGTTTCTTAAAATTAATAATAATACTACAATAATACTACTTATTTAGGTGGTTCTGGCACTGCTTTGAAATATCGTTGTCATTGCACTGGATTAAGTGTGCTTTGCTTTAAAGGTGAAGGATTTGTGTTCAGTTTTACATTGCGATATCTGTAACAAGTCATGTTTGGGGTTGGTAAAGGTGGTGGAAGGCATGTGATCAGATGCTTACCAATTATGTGAGTCCAGTGTGTTAACAAAAATATTATTCTAATAGGATTATGAAAAATGTCTTATGAGAGCTAGTCTGACTAGTTAAGTGAATATTTTCCCCGAAAATTAAAATTCTGCTTAATTTGTATTAAAATTAAAGTATTAAAACTACTTACTCACCCTCATATCTTTTCAAACCTGTATGCTGGTAGTTTTTTCCATGGAACAATTTAATTTTATTCTAGTAGAAATGTTTATTTAATTCTTTATGATGCTCTTTCATATAACATTAATAAAAGCACCAAATAAGTACGACTCTTGCTTTATATTCCAAGTCTTCTGAAGCCGTATGATTGCTTTATGTCAGAAACAGACTGGAATTTTTTTTATTTTCACACAAAAAAAAAAACATTTAACTGTAGCCGAAGCTCTAAAATCTCATTTGCTTTCACGTTCAATTTAGTAATATACTGTAGGTTATACTTCACAATAAAGTTCCATTTGTTAACATTACTTAACAACGTAAGTTAACATGAACTAACAATGAACAATACTTTTACAGCATTTATTAATCTTGGTTAATGTTAATTTCAACATGTACTAATACATTTTTTAAATCATTTTTTAAACCAAAAAAACAATTGTATTTTTATTCACTAACATTCACAAATATTAATAAATGCTGTAAAAACTATACTGTTCATTATTTGTTCATGACACCTAATGCATTAACTAATGTTAACAAATGGAACCTTATTGTAAAGTGCTACCAAAATAAATATGTTTTATAGTGTTGTGCTAGGTTTGACGTCAAACACCATTGATACACACATCTTATAATAATTTACTATTGGCCTGATTTCATACAAAGCTATCGTATGACTTCAGAAGACTTTCAATACAGCGCACAAGTCTATAATTTTATGCAATTTTATGTTGTTTCCTTCTCGGAGCTTAACTGTTTTCGTCACTATGAATTGTTGCTGTATGGAAAATAATTCTGTGAAAATTTTTGTGTTCCACTGGGGGGAAAAAAACAGTACACAAGTTTGGAACAACGTGAAGGTGCGTAAATAATGATTTTTGTGTTTCAGGTCTAGTTTTATCTAAGAGCAGGATTTAGAGGAGCATCACATTATTGGATGAGCACCTGTACACTGATTAACATTAAGTATTGTAAGAACATTGATGCTGCTTGAACTGCTCAGTATCACTGAACGTCTGGTTGCACTGAGAGCAGTACTGGGAGTTCCGCTCGGCTTTTTCTCCAATATGGATCTGCTGATGCCGTTTCAGGTATTCCACTCGACTGAATCTTTTCCCACACTCCCCGCACTCATACGGCCTTTCGCCTGTGTGGATGCGCTGGTGCCTCTCCAAGTTTCCAAGACGACTAAAGCTGCGGCCACACTGCGGGCACCTGTGGGGGCGCTCGCCAGTGTGAACCAGATGATGGCGCTCCAGGGACCGCGAGTGCGTGAATCGCTTGCCACAGAGTTCGCAGCGATGCGACTGCTCTCCTATCTGCACACATTCATGACTCTTGAGGCTCCAGGCATGGCTGAACGCTCTCTCGCATGTAGAGCACTGAAAGGGCCGCTCCTCAGACACGGGGCAAGAGTGCGCCGCCAGGTCAGAGGCGGAATTGAAGCCGCTGCTACAGCGTGGGCAGAAATGCAGGATGTCTCCACCCTCTCCTCCTGACTCTTCCTCCTCTTCCTTGTTCGTAGGGGCTGATGGGAGTTGTAGTTCAGTAGGGTCGGCTCTATGTAATGATGATGACACATCCTGCTGAGAGCTGCACAGACCGTCTAGTCCAATGAATGCCACACCTGCGGTCCCACACCCCTCATTAGAGGGGCTGCCCAGGCATGACTCCGCCTCCTCCCATTCACGCTCTGACTTGAGGGCAGTCTCAAGTCTGCTGAGCTCATCTCCACTGGCCATTGGTTCCTCTAGCATGGGTGGCTGCTCCTCCCACACTTCTGCAGCAGCCGATTCAGGACCAGTAGAGGCAGTGCCCATTTCTCCTGAAGTCATATACAGACATATATACTAATCCTTTATACAAAAAAAGTTCACCCATAATGAACATTCTGTATTTATTTTCTCACCCTCATGTTGTTCCAAACCCATATGCTGTTATTTTTTCCTTGGAACACGAAACATTTTGAAGAATGTACACACTCCTCTTTACCACACATCGAGAGTTTTTAAAGACAACACACTGTTAATCTCCAAACAGGACAAAAAAACCTTTATAAAAGTATGGACTATTATAAAGCTGTCCACAAGACTAGTGTGCTATCTTCCAAGTCCTCTGAAGTCATAAGATAGCTTTGTGTGAGGTACAGACATTAATTACAAGCTGTTATTCACAGATAATCTTTCTCCTTCTCTTTCTCCTGCTTAAGGCTGTACAATATGGAAGAAAAACGTGATGTACAATGTGATCAGGGTCAGAAATTAACATGGGCTCCTGGCGAAAAGGCCAACAAAAGTGACAAAAATGCCTCTGAAATTAAAAAGGTTAGGCATTGTAAACAAAGCATTTATTTGTAATATTTGATACACAGTATTTCTTAATATTGTATTCTAGGCATAGATATACATTTTATGGCATAAAACATCTCCGGTTACACATGTAACCTCGGTTCCCTGAGATGAAGGGAACGAGACATTGCCATAAGCACTATGGGGGAAGTCCTTCTAGACGACCTTGTTGAAACCGTTATTCAATCACGGCAATCTTCCGATTGGCAATGGTGTCTGAGCCCCGTCACTCTAGGTGCGCAGTTGGCCTATATAAGCGGGCACTCAGTCACCATTTCTTCAGAAGTTTCTGACAGGGACAAGAGTGAGTCACTCATATTATGAAAAGTAGTAGTGCGGCCAGCTTTGGCAATGTTCGTTCCCTTCATTTCAGTGAACCAAGGTTACATGTGTAACCGGAGACGTTCCCTATTGATTCTGTTCTCTCGACATTGCCGTAAGTACTATGGGGAATGGTATCCCATCACACCGCACTATGTGACATTACACTCCCAGAGTTATAACTCCAAATAGAGATATTCATAAGGAGTCACAGGCCACAGGTCGATGATTTATAAGTCATATTAAAGTGTATATGAATAATCCCACATGGTGGTTGCCAGATGGAAACTAATGTAGTCTGGGATCTATATGAACCACATAGATATACACAGTATGGATTATTAACCCTCTCACAACAAGGTTGGGAAAGTAGGTTTTATTTCTTATGGGAGTGCTTATGACTTTAAAAGAAGCAGTTCAACAGCATATAATTAGGTGGCTGTGTTGATTATAGTCGGTAGCCCACCCATAATAAGGGCTTGTGCTCACCCGCTTGAAAGTAAGAAGCGCTCTATACAGAGAGGACTTGTGAAGAGATGGATGCCATGTCCAGGTTATAAAACCTTGCAAACATGTTTTTTGAGGACCATCCTGCTGCCAAACAACATCCTGTAAGGACACACCGTTTGTCCACGCCCATGAAGAGGCCATGCGCTTTGACACCAATAGGGCAATTCACTCCCTGTGATACGTAAGCAAGGGTGATCGCATCAACGATCCAGCAAGAGAGCCTTTGTTTGGAGATGGACATTCCTTTTGTGCATCCTCCATAACAAATAAAGAGCTGATCCGACAGCCTAAACTGATGGGTGCGCTCAACATATGTATGCAATGCCCTCACCGAGCATAACATATGCATAGATTGCTCTTCATCTGAATTAAATGGTGGGGGAAAGAAGGCTTGTAAATGAACCACCTGAGCCCTGAAGTGCGTTGATAAAACCTTAAGCATGTAGCCTTTTCTAGGTTTATTGGTGGCTTTTGACAGATCTGGACCAAACTCCAGGCATGAGCTGTCAGTCAACAGCACCTGCATGTCACCCACCCGTTTAAATGAGGCCAAAGCCAATAGGAGTGCAGTCTTTAAGGAAAGCACCCACAGCTCAACAGATTCCAGTGATTCAAACAGGGAGTTTGTGAGTGCCTTCAGCACCAGATTCAAGTCCCAAGTCAGCACCATAGCAGGGCGAGGGGGGTTCAAACGCCTCGCTCCCCTAAGGAACTTTATCACTAGATTATGTTTGCCAATCGAAGAGTCAGCCTCCAGGGCGTAGTATGCGGAGATAGTCGCTACATAAAGCTTGAGCATTGACGGGGTAAGACCAGCGTCCAGCCGCTCTTGAAAGAATGTCAAAATGGGGTGATTCACCAGGTTTTTACCATGTGAAGAGCACCAATTTGCAAACATGCACCATTTAAGTGCATAGAGGCATCTCGTGGACGGTGCTCTAGCATTTAAAATGGTATTCATCACCAACTGAGCCAATTCTGGCTCGTCCGATGTGCTCCATTCAGGGGCCACACGTGTAAATCGTGTCTTGTGCTTGAGAGAGAAGGTCTCTCCTCAGCGGTATTTCCCACGGAGGGCTGTCTATTATTTCTATCATCTCCGGAAACCAGGACTGATTGGGCCATTTTGGCTCAATTAACAGAACTGTTTCCATGTCCTCACGGACTTTGAAGGAGGCACACCAGGGGAAACCTATATTTGCATTTCGCCGGCCATTTGTGATCCAGCGCATCCACGCCCAGCAGAGCTTGGGACATGGAGTACCAGAGGGGACAGTGGGCGTTTTCTGCGGATGTGAATATGTCAACTTCTGTTTTGCCAAATATTTCCCAAATCCTTATCACTGTTTGAGGATGAAGTCTCTATTCCCCTGGTAATACTCCCTGGCGTGACAACAGATCCACTCCGAAATTCAGATGGACCAAGACATATGTTGCATGCAACGAAAGGAGATGATGCCCACTCCATTGGAGGAGGCGTTGTGTCATGCTCATTAACTGTGGTGATCGGAGTCTGCCCTGGCAATTTATGTACACCAATGTGTTGTCCGAACGAATCAGAATGTGGTGATTCGCAATGTCGGAATGAAAAGCTCTTAAAACTAGAAAGACAGCCAGTACTTCTAGGCAGTTGATGTGCCACACCTGTCTCGCACCTGTCCAGGTGCCGAAAGTCGGCCGTACATCGCACACTGCTCCCCAACCCGTGTTGGATGCATCTGTGGTCACCAATTTTCTTCTGAAAATTTGACCCAGCATAACACCCTGTTGGTAGAAGACTGCCGCTGTCCATGGTGCTAGAGCAGCCAGACAGCAGTGAGTCACCATGGTGCGCATGCGCCCGAGGCTCCAGGCGCAATGTAGAACGTGCCGTCTGAGCCAGTACTTGAGAGGTCTCATGTATAACAGACCTAACAGTATGATGGCAGATGGTGCCGCCATAAAACCCAGCATTCTCTGAAATGACATCAGTGGCAATGTTTTCCCCAGTTTGAACTAAGACAAACTCTGAAGAACGGTCTGTACGTGCTCGTTCGTGAAGTGCGTGCGCATGCTCACGAAGTCGAGACGAACCCCTAAAAGGAGATTTTTTGGCTGGGAAAAAGTGTGCTTTTCGCCAAGTTGACATTCAGACACAGATTTTTCAGATGGCAAAGCAGCAAGTCTATATGTTCATTCAGTAGTGCCTCTGATTGGGCTAGTAATAGCCAATCGTCGAGGTAATACAAAACATGCACACCATTCATTTTCAATGTGGTGAGCGCCGCATCGATACACTTCGTGAATGTGCGGGGAGCCAGAGACAGACCGAAGGAAGGACTTTGAATTGATAAACAGTCCTCTCAAGCGCAAATCTCAAAAACTGCCTGTGACGCGGTGCAATTGGAACATGAAAGTATGCGTCCTTCAGATCTATTGGCGCAAACCAGTCCTGAGGACGGATGTGCGATAAGATCTGTTTCTGATTTATCATTTTGAACGGGTGCTTCGTGAGCGCACGATTCAAGCATTTCAGATCTAGGATCGGCCAAAGCCCGCAGTCTTTTTTTGGAACGAGAAAATAACGGCTGTAAACCCCGCTGTTTGTGTCACAGTCTGGGACAGTCTCTATTGCGTTTTTTGCAAGGAGACTCATCCGGCGCATCCTGTGGTCGGACCACAGATTGCAAAACATGGGTGAAGCGAGGTGGCCAGTGTACAAACTGAATCATATAACCGTGCACGGTCACTTTTAACACCCAGTCTGACACACCCGTGAGAGCTCACCACGCGTTCGCGCAGCGGGACAGCGGGCTTATTAATTCGCTCGCTATAGGAAATAGAGCGCTGCTCACCATAGGAAAGCGGTTGAGCATAGTGTGTGGGATGTATGATACGTGAAGAGGAAATGGCCCTTTTCGCTGTGTGAGCGTCCAGTGTTTGTACAACGGGCGCTTTTTCTTTTGCGAGAACAACCTCTGTTAGTAATAAACACAGAAGCAACATTTTGAACAATGTCCTGTTCCCACTGAACAGTAATGGGGAAGATGGGAGAAACACTGTGCGCCTCGAATCGAGCCTTGTTTGGCTCTGGGTGATGAATAATGGCGAGCTCTGTGCTCCTCTTCACAGGGCTGGGCATGTCTGGAAAGTTTCTGCTGCATGGCCGGGGTTTTTCCGTCAGCAAGTTTTTCGCGCAGAGACGTCGGGTGCTTATGCTTGGGCCACGGTTTGTGTGGCCTCACAGACGGCTAAACAGTAGCTTTCGGCTGCGCTGGGGCAGCCCGGAATTAGATCAGGAGCATGCCGGGAAAGGGTAAGTGATACATCTCTTTGGAAGAAAATGTTTCATCACTTCAGACTGCTTTTGTGCCACGATGAAGCGCTTTAAAAAGCCTTCCACGGTGTTGCCAAAGAGACAGTTGGGCGACACCGGGGTGTTGAGGAGGGCGGCTTTCTCTGCATCACGCATCTCTGTGAGAGTTAGCCAAATATGCCAGTCCAGAACCACCAGGCTGCTCATCGCTTTGCCAATGGCCTGAGCGGTAGCTTTTGTGGTTCGCAGAACCAAATCTGTAGCAGTGCGACAAATCTGGATCGGGGCCTTGCTCATCCATTGTTTGACAAGCTTAGCTTGAAAAACCTGGAGCACCGACATGCTGTGGAGGGCTGAACCATCTTGGCTCGCTGCTGTATAAGCTCTTCCAGCCAGTGCGGTCATCAGTGGACACGGCTTGGAGAGGTGGGCGGGGCGGTATTTCCATCCCATGGCAGTATTATGGCAGAGGTGAGCTGCAACCGCCTGTTCCACTGGGGGAAGCTTTGAGTAGCCTTCTTCCTCAGCATGGTCCACTTAATGAGGACAGCAGCATCTCCGACCTGAGTGCACGAAAAGTAGGGCACATGCCAGGTCTTTGTGTGCTCCACGTGGACCTCAGGGAAGAATGGTGCACTCCTTCGGACCGCAGTCTGTTGAAGACAGCCGGTTTGCAAAACCATTCATCCAGGCAAGACTTTTCTGGCTCTTCTGGAGGGGAACACTGAAGACCAAGCTCTTCAACCACTCTTTTGAGAACGCGAAGAAGCTCCTGGTCTGTAGGGTGTGCATGTTTTTCACCCTCGCTGGGGGAAAAGGCAGCAACATCCCCCATGAACCACTCGCCTGAAGCTGCGAGTGATACAGCATCATCCCCATCGTCAGAGCCACCAAACGTAATGAGGCCGTGCACTCCAATAGAGGGTCTGAGCTCATCGGAAGATCGAAAGTTTGGGAGGCTCGCAGGGTTTGCTTCGGCACAAGATCCTCCTCTAATTCTTCCAGCTCAACCTTACTGCCCCGCCGTGCCTCCTCTTGTGGTTCCTCAGGACATCACACAGAAGAGGTGGGTGGGAGGGCACGAGAGGCTGGATCTTCCCTCAGAACGAGGTTGATCCTAGAGCGCAGCGTCCGGAGATTCATGCCCTCGCAGTGAGGGCAGTCTGTCTCCATGAGAGCTGCTTGTGCATGGGTGCGGCCCAGGCAGTGAAAACAGCTCTCATGCTCATCAGACGGCGGGATGTGTTGTTCGCATAGGAAACACTTGCGGAACGACATCTTTAAAAAGATGCGTCACGCTCCATCATTTGAGTCGGAAGCAGTTTTTGGAGAAACATGATTTTAGTCTCAGTTTAAAAAAGAAGTCAATTTTATCACATAATTCAAACAATAAATATTGTTTAGATGCTCTAGAATGCTGTGCGTGACAGATCGCGGTAGCTGCCCATTCAAATGGAGCGGGGCACAATGCTCTCTCTCTCCGAGTTCTCTGACTAGCACAGAAGAAACGTGAAAGAACATCTGAGGATAGGTTGAAAAATACTGTGTAACTTACTGAAATGTGACTTCTCTCATGTAATCGCCCAATCTATTAATGTTAAAATGACATGAAGAAAATGAAAATTAATATCTCGCTTTTCCGTGGGTGCTTGAGCCCCGGGGCTCACTCACGGGATCATTGGCTATTCACACTGCACGCACGCACACACACCTGCATCGCCATAATTACATTATGGCAAGCCCTTCATTATCGCGATATGTACATTTGCAATATTTCGATAAATGCGTGTGCCCCTACCTCTGCTGCAGCTTTCAAAGGTCATAATTATTTAACCATGTCATATGGACTACTTTCATTGTGTTTTGTTGCTCTTTATAGAGCTTGACAGCCCATGATCACAATGAACTGTTACTGCATGGGAACAAGGAGTACATTCTGTAAAAATATGTGTAAATTCTTCAAAATATCTTCTGTTGTGTTCCATGTAAAAACAACAAAAACAGCATATGGGTTTAAAACAACATGAGGTCAAGTAAATTGTGGCATAATTGTAATTTTTAGCAAACTATTCCTTTACCAACGCAACTCATAAAAAAAAAAAAAAGAAAATGTATCCTGGTTGTCCCAAACAAGGTATTGTAGTGCTTACCACAAGAAGGGCTGGTTTCACTTTGGTTCATCTGTAGGGCCTCTTGCAAAAGCCTCAACGAGTCTAGTCTGTAGCTTCCCACCTTAAAAGAGCAAAAACATAAGGAGATGGTTCCCACACCTTTTGACCAATTAATTTTCAGGACTTCAAGTCGTTCATGATTACTGGATGAGGCTTTTTAAAAATGATTGTATAAAGATTGCATTAAAAAACAAAAATCCCAATGAAATATTTTAGAGCTGAGCATAACTACAAATATCTATTCACTATAGAATTTCCAAGTCTTTTTGATGACCTTTTAAAATGTATTAATTTCCTTGACTTATCCAGGCCTGATATTTCCAGGTTTTCCATTGTCGTGGGAACTCTGTTTGAAATGAATAATTTTTACCTAACAAGGACCCATTTCTTTTAATACTGATAGTGAATAATAAACAACAATAACACAAAAACACAAAGGTTGTAGGTTTGGTCTCAAGTAGGGGTTACACAATCAAAAATGTACAAATATCAGATCACTATTGCACCCTGGAATGGGGCACAACATATTGGTTCCAAAAAAAACATTGAATGAAAAAAAAAAAATGCTTCTTGACAAAGAATAACTAAATAACAAGTCTTAATGTAGAAAGAGAAAGTGATCATCTCAATGTAAAAAGAGAATGGAGACACCAAATTCTGCACTGAAAAAGATGAATTACAGTAATTATAATTGATGTCAACAATGATAGGATAAAATATGGATGTCTGTCACCCTGGTGCAGTTTTTGTGATTGAAAGTATCTCTTCGCATCAACTGAAAACGTTAACTCACTTTCAACCGAACCACTGTCAAAATCAAACTGCACAAGTGAAACCCAGCGTGTGTGAGGAGGACCTGGCCGTTCAGCAAGCTGCAGACAGGTATACTTCCAGAGACTGAACGGCAACCAGAGAAAATAATAGTTTTGATATTTTAAACTTCAGCCTATTAAACTTCAGCATTCAATATGTTTAATATCTGTATGTATAGTGTCTAATAATTAACTGGCAATGTACACTTCAGTTTCTCTTGCCAATAAAGGTTAATGTAAATTAGATCTGCCCATTTTATATATATATATATATATATATATATATATATATATATATATATATATATATATATATATATATTTTTTTTTTTTTTTTTTTTTTTTTTAAAGTCCACTGGAAAACGGCAGAGGATTTTTTTTTAAATAATGGATTCACAGCCCTAATATACAGTATATACACTGCCTGGCCAAAAAAGTGTCACATACTCTAATATTTCATTGGACCACCTTTAGCTTTGATTATGCCATGCATTCATTGTGGCATTGTTTCAACAACCTTATGCAGTGTCACAACATTTATTTCCATCCAGAGTTGCATAAATTTTTGGCCGAGATCTTGTATTGATGACGGGAGAGTCAAATCACTCTGTAAAGTCTTCTCCAGCACATCCCAAAGACTTTCAGTGGGGTTAAGGTCAGGACTCTGTGGTGGCCAATTCATGTGTGAAAATGATTCCTCATGCTCCCTGAACCACTCTTTCACAATTTGAGCCTGATAAATCTTGCCATTGTCGTCCTGGAATATGCCCATGCCTTCAGGGAAGAAAAAATCCATTGATGGGATTACCTGGTAATTCAGTACATTCAGGTAGTCAGCTGACTTCATTTTACTGCCGCATAACATTGCTGAGCCTAGACCTGAACAATTGAAGCAACCCCAGATCATAACACTGCCTTTTTTTCAAACTGCAACTTTTTTTTTTTTTTTTTGGCCAGGCAGTATATAAATGAAAGATGAGTCAAAATAATATTGTGATAACCAACATTACTCTACAAAATGCAGTCGATTGAGCTTAACTTGTATTGAACCTGGAACATTCCTTTAAGGTCCAAGGGGCCTCTCCTGCTCATCTTCAAGCCGATGTCCTTCCTCCCTCCAGTCTGTTCCCCTCTGCATCCCCACTATCTCCTTCCTTCCCTGCAGCTGCTTCCTCACATCTGATTGGCTACTCACCTCCTCTTTAATGCTGGCCGCCTCCTTCCTCTCCCCAGAGATGTGTCTCCTGTCCTCCTCCTCCCCTCCACCTCCTCCTCCAGTTGGTAGATGTGCTCGGAACACGTCCCTCCTCTCATCCCTCACTCTTCCAGTCCCCTCCTCCCACGCATCAGCACTCCACTCCTTCCCGTGCTTGCCTCCTGAGAGAGAGAAAGACGGGAGGGGGAAGAGAGGAGAACAGGAGGGGGAGGGAGGAATGGAAAAGAGGAGAGGAAGGAGAGAGAAACCTGAGAAGTGAGGAGCAGGTCGCCATTATAGGTTCCCACTCCATTTTGACTGTGGAACAGCAATGCACGACAGAAAACCACACTATCTAATGAGAGTGAGCTGCCCAGTGCGCTTACTTTGGAGATCCACTTTGCGCGTTTTGCGCCCGGTGTCGTCCGTGCCAAGCAGAGCTGCGGCGCGCCGACTGGCCGCCCAGCCCATGCCATATTTGCGTTCATTCCTCAGTTTATTCTCAGTCAGCCTCAATCTCAATTTCAGAGCTTCGTTTTCTTTTCTGTTCAGTGATATTTCCACCAGGTAGTCGTTCACCGTGTCCTGAAAGAGTTTGGTGATCTCGCACACTGATGCGCGAACCAAACTATCCATGACAGCGGTCAGGTGCGCTTGAAAGGTCTTCACCGATTCCGCCATGGTTTCATAAGTGTACAGTTACACATGCACGGTGCAAATGAGATGTCACAATAAGTTTAGTTTAGTTTTTTCATCAAAACTATGTGGGGAAAAAATCACATTAGTAAAGAAAAAGAAAAAAAAATCCCTATTATGGCATATATCAGCACCATGTTTTTACCATCGTTTCTGCACACATGAAGCCGTGTTTAGGTGTGCACTTGGTCAATTGATTAAACAAATCAACTGTTCAAGATTTATGGCAGCGGTTGTCACCCGAAGTAGCCCAACTTTGCGCACAGCCAATGGATCAGACAGACCCACAGCCAATGGATCTTTCCCAGTCTACCTTCTCGAAGCTTGCAACCCAAAATTCAAACCACGAATATATCGACGAGGTGGTCCTGGGTTAAAATAGATCCGTGGTCATGCCTGAAGAGCCGTAAAGAAGCGTTTTCATCAGCAGAAATGTCACCGTGTCGCGAGCAGCTCTCTCAACTCAAGTGCTTTTTGCTTACTGGTGTGTCCGATTCGCGAACGAACGCGTCTTTTGAACCGAATATTTTAAGGACTCGATCGAACCGATTCGCAAAGTTTTGGTACATCACCCGATTGACTTTGCTTAGGAGTAAAACTGTGAGATGGGAACAGTATTGTTAACAAAATGGGAATAATAAATATGAGGCTACGTTCTTAACAATGTTATTAAAGGTATGCCTATAATCCAAGTTCAATACAAGTTAAGCAATCGACAGCATTTATGGCATAATGCTGATTACCACAAAAATGTCTACGTGTCCCTCCCTTTCTTAAAAAAATAAAAAATAAATCTGGAATACAGAGGTACTTTAAATGGAAGTGAATGGGGCCAATCCGTAAATGTAAAAATTAAAATTAAAATTAAAATAAATAAAAATTATATATATATATATATATATATATATATATATATATATATATATATATATAATTTTTATTTATTTTAATTTTAATTTTAATTTTTACATTTACGGATTTTAATATATATATATATATATAGCCGTTTCAAAACTATAGCCACAAGACGTAAACAATATGCGTGTTAACATGTTTTAAGCATTTACTTTTCTGTGTAAAGTTATATTCAATTTTACAACTTTTTGCCATGACAGCCTAACACCGTTAACCCCTTAAAACTACCATACAAATGACGATTTAAACAACTTTATAGCTCAATTAATACTCGTTTAACAGAAGAACT
This sequence comes from Myxocyprinus asiaticus, assembly GCF_019703515.2. NCBI lineage: Eukaryota > Metazoa > Chordata > Actinopteri > Cypriniformes > Catostomidae > Myxocyprinus > Myxocyprinus asiaticus. The sequence goes on along the minus strand of NC_059370.1, from coordinate 13,056,797 downwards.
ACTGTAAGTGCTTTTATAAGATTATAAGCTTCACGTTTCTGCCTTTAGACCCTCCAAAACTGTACCACACTTTCACTGTAAGTGCCTCACTGTAACTTCGATGTTTGTTTGTTTTTTTAAGAAAAGGGAGGACAAATTGAAATTAACTGTGGTAATCATTACTCCACAAATGCTTTCGACTGAGCTTAACTTGTATAAACAAAATATTGAAACGATAATGACGCAATCTACAGTAGGCCTATATAACCGAAATACCGTGACAAACAGCATTTTTACTACAAAATGAAACGTAAAATGCCACGCGGGACCGTCTACGAACACTTTAAAAGATAACTCGGTTGTGAATCGTTTTTGAACCGGTTTCATGAAACGAACTGTCCGAACGAACCGATTCACTAAAATAAATCGGACTTCCCTGCGTTACAATATTATTTCCGGATGTCTCGCTCTGCTTGTGCACGAGGCTACCGTAATCACCCGAATCAATACGACCATGTGGTCGTTTGAAATCGGTTAATATTTACTTTACCGTTACTCGTTTAAAAGTGAACAATCCCACATATGTTGCTTATCTAGAAATATAAATATGTTCATCTGGTGTGGTTGAGAGTTTTACAGTAATATGTGGCTTTTAGTTGCACCGACAAATCACCATTTGGGTCAAACGAGCCGTGTGTACGCAGGTTTACGGTAGCCTAGAAAAAGTACTGGCACGGCGGTCATTTCCCTTGTTCTACCCCGTCCTGCTCAGGCTCGCAACTGTATACATTCCCGAAGGTGACTGACCCTTCCAGTCCTTCTTATTGCACTTTTGTAGCAAGTTTCGTCTCTCGTTGCAGTCATGCCGATGTTCGTGGTGAACACAAATGTCGCAAAGGACGCCGTTCCTGCAGAGCTGCTGTCGGAGGCCACGCAGGAGCTCGCCAAAGCGATGAGCAAACCCGCGCAGGTGAGCAATTGTAAACACGTCTTATAAACGTGGTATTATTTCTAGATTAGTTTGCATAAAGTGGGTTGGATTTGAATGTTAGCTGTTCATCCAGCAGCACGCCCACCCTAAAAATGATCTATTCCTTCAACTGTAGGGATGGGCTTCCGATACTGATGTGGAATATCGATCCTCACATAATAAATATCGATTCTGAAGTTGTTGTTTTTTTTAACTAGTGATCTTCTTATTTAGATAACATGAATATTAATGCATCTCACAAGCTTCGAAGTGGAAAATAATAATTATATGAGCGAATTGCTGCATGGCACCGGAACTATTTTGCTCTTCCTTTCAGTCATAGCACTCGTTCAAAGAGAGAGCAGTGCTTTCCTGAGGTAATGACAGAAAACAACATCTGGAGTTATTCACACTAATTACAAATCTAGACATGACATGTATTATAATGGGCCATTTTTGTGACCATTTTTACAGGCTTATTTAAATTCAGACTTATTAAAACATTGATAAAGATCTTTAATCCTCGTTAATAAATAAGGTACCCTTATGAAAACTACCCATGAGTTTACTGTAGTAATATTATATTAACCATGACTAGTAACTACGACTGTAGTAACCATGTTTTTTTTTTTTGTGTGTTTTTTTTTTTTGGCAGTAACCAAAGTTTTGCTACAGCATTACTGCAGTATCCCTATTGTAACTTGGTCTTAGTAATAGTAACCATATAATAATATTTATGGTTAATTTTGTGGTTTTATATGTTGCTTATACTTACTAATTTTAAAAAGGTAAACAAAGCAGCCTAATAATTTTCCAGTTTAGGCCCATACATATAAAAAAAAATATATATAAGTAATAATTTAAGTTACTAATTTTATCCAAAGAATTTGTAAAAATTCAATTTATTCGAGGTATTGGTATTGGTATCGATATCAGCAATACTGGCCTAAAAGTACTTGGTATCGGATCGAAAATAAATTCTACTGTCAGTGACGTTTACAACCGCGGTAAAGATAGTTTGCGGTTTGAAATTCAGACTTTGATTGGCTATAAACCAGCTATGCGCTGTCGTGGACATCTAAATAATGTCGCATGTTATTCTTCTTGATTTGTGAAATGACAAAAACTGAACTGTGAAAAAATTCACATCATGAAGGTCAATTTGAGTCTAGAATGACCCGTCTACGTGCTCAGTTTTTAGAGTTTAAGACCTTTTATTACTTTTTTGGCTTACATCCTTAGTTTTTCACAATGGCAATATGCATGAAGCCATTAAAATGACTAACATCAATCTGAAAGTTTTCACAAATCCAGTTTTGTGTGAAACTAGTGTTTTTCCATCATAATTATCGTGTTTCCAGAATGTGACCTCTCAAATCCTATAACACTGACCCATCCAGATGGTCATTTTGTAGAATTCTAAGAAGTTTATTGGTTTATGGCATATTTTATTCATATTCCACAATGCCAATATGCAAGCCATGACAATGAGTCAGATAGATTTATGAAAGTTTTCACAAATCCAGTTTTGTCTGAAACAAGTGTTTTTCACTGATTATAAACAGTGTGCTTTATAAAAAATGGCCTAAATAATCCCAAGGCCTAAATAATAATTTTTCTTATGAATTGTTGACTCAGAAACTTAAACAATTAGTTAACTGATATTAACTGAACTGTGAAAAAAATTCACATCATAAAGGTCATTTTGAGCCAACTATGACCCATCTAAATTTCACTTTTTAAAATTATAAGCCCTCTGTGGCAGGGAGGAGGGCGGGGCCGGGTCGTGATGCTGCACACCGGCCCCTAATCAAGCCCTCAAGAGGGATAAAGGCGACCAGAGGCGGCAGTTCCAGGGAGAGATAGTTACGGGCAGCTGCCCGACATGTGTTTGTCTTTTTGTTTAAGTTTGTTATTAAACTATTATTTATATTGTCAAGCCGGTTCTCGCCACCTCCTTTCCCTTTTACCTTGTTACACTGGTGCCGAAACCCGGGAAGGATGTGCCGTAGCTTGGTCCTCGGCCACTCCTCCGCCCTCTAGTGGACGACAGCCGCGCCTCCCCGGGCAGATTGGAGGCAGTCCTCCAGCCCCTGGCGGACGGAACGCCCCGCCAAGTCTTCAGTGGATGGAAGGGGTCTCCCCCGCCCCTGGCAGTGGTTCTCCCTCGCCCCTGGCAGTGGTTCTCCCTCTCCAGGCGGTCGGCCAGGAGCCCCTCCCCGCTCGCGGTCAGCGGTCCTCTCGACCCCGCCGTGTTCTACGGCTGGTAGGGGGTCTCCTCCACCAATGGCAGCGGCCCTGATAGCTCCAGGCGGTTGGCTAGGAGCCCCTCCTCCCCTCGTGGTCGGCAGCCGTTCCTCCGCTCTTAGGCAGCCGGGCTCCTCAGTCCCCCGGCGGGGCTGCTCCGTTCTCTACTCTACTACGGCGCATCCCTCCTCCTTCCCAGGTTGCGGCACCAGTGTAACAAAGTTCAATGGAAAGGAGGAGGCGAGAACCAGCTTAACAATATAAATAAGAGTTTAATAACAAACTTAAACAAAAAGACAAACACATGCCGGGCAGCTGGCCATAACTCCTCTCTCTCCCTGGAACTGCTGCCTCCGGTCACCTTTATCCCTCTCCAGGGCTTGATTAGCCTGATTAGGGGCTGGGTGTGCAGCATCACAACCCAGCCCCGCCCTCCTCCCTGCAACACCCTTTATTACTTTTTTGGCTTACATCCTTAATTTTTCACAATGCCAATATGAATTAAGCCATCAAACTGAGTCAAATCAATCTGAATGTTTTCACAAATCCAGTTTTGTGTGAAACTAGTGTTTTTCCATCATGTTTCCAGAATGTGACCTCTCAGAGCCTGTAACACAGATTTTTCCGGAAAACTGTTGACTCCAGAACTCAAAAAATGGTTGAGACAAAAAAAAAAAAAAAATTCACAAATCATCATGGTCTTTTTGAGCCTACTGTGACCTATGAAGATTGTCAGTTTTTAGAATTATAAGCTGATTTACTATTATTAATCAAGGCAATGGGGGTCGAGCAGTAAGATGCAATCAAACATGACCAAATCTGATTGTGAAAGAGCCTGATTTGTGAAAACTATCTAAAACAAGTAAATTTGCATGAACTCAGACTGCGTGTTTGCTGGAAATGTGAAAGTGAAGAACGCTTCCTGACTCATGGACTTAAAAATTATTGACAGGAAAACAAACTGCTGTTAAAAAATTCACAAATCAGACTGGTCAAGATGAGACAGGTTTCAGTCATCTAGGTGTTCAACTTTTGGAGCTGTTTGCATTAGAAAATGAAGAGTCGTCAAATTTAAACAACGATTGCAGAGTGGAGGATGATGTCATCTGAATTCACAAATCATGAAGAATGACATGCAACATTATTTACATGTCTACGACAGCGCATAGCGTGTTTATAGCCAATCAAAGTCTGAATTTCAAACTGCAAGCTATCTTTACCGCAGTGACATTACAGGGCATTCTGCCTGTATATAATAACATAATATGTGCATCCAGCCAACATATGTATCATTATTTGCAACGATGGAAGCATAATGTTGGAACCCTTCCTGTCTTTCTCTCCGTGCTTGTGTCAGTACATCGCCGTGCACATTATCCCAGATCAGATGATGATGTTCGGGGGCAAAGGAGACCCGTGCGCGCTCTGCTCTCTCACCAGCATTGGAAAGATCGGGGGAGCACAAAATAAGAAATACTCCAAACTTCTCATGGACCTGCTCAACAAACACCTTGGCATTTCACCTGACAGGTATGAAGACATATTGCAGCTACAACACAATACATACACATCAGGTTACTGGCAAATACCATGGCACCTAAGAATACACAAAGACAAAAAGCTCCTTAGAGCTGCACATAACAATGAGACCTCAAAAGATATTAATTCGAATTCATTATGTTAGTGCATACAAATAGACGAGTCCTTAAATGCTTTGTACTTGTGTATACATAAATTAAAGGGATAAAAAGTCTCATCATTTTACCCTCATGCCATCCCAAATGTGTGTGACTTACTTTCTTCTGCTGAGCACAGAGATTTTTAGAAGAATATTTCAGCTCTATAGGTCCATATATATATATATATATATATATATATATATATATATATAATTAATTACAGTAGGTGTTGTTTTGGTGAACATGGCAAATGCCATAATGATTTGTTGGTTTGGTATCCTTCTTACATTTTTTTTTTTTTTTTTTTTTTTCAGGATCTATATAAACTTCATTGATATGGATGCGGCTAATGTGGCCTGGAACAGCACCACATTTGGATAAAGAAAGACAGATTTATGGCCTGTTATAAGGCTGCAGTTTCCATCTCGGCTCTGCTCAGCGGAGAGCAGTTAGGAGTGTAATATTACCAGTTGATCAAGTATTAACACAGCACTTACAGCTTACAGCACGTACCAACTTGCTTTGACAATAAAAAATTATTTGAACTGTAATGATTTAGTTGTTTTTATTTATGGCTCTTTAAAGTACAAAACATTGCATTCCTCCCATGCTATCCTGTTCTCTGTACCCGTGGTCAAATTGTGATGCTGATAAAAGGGTTATGTGTTATGGCGCACATGCGTTCGTTTGGAAATATCATGATCTACCAATCATGACACCAGCAGTTGGGGTCTAAATAATTGATTCTGAGAGCATCTAGAGTTAAAGATATCTATCCAAAAAAATCAATAAAAAATGTATAGTCCACTAAGTATTTTAATCAAGCTCCCGGACAGTCCCCCAAGAGTAACTTTGGAAAAGAGATTGGCCTTGTAACTTTTTAATCATTACTTCTAAAAAAAGTAGTCTCATCATGAGTGAGTTCACAGCATTTTCCCAAGCCACACCCCCACAGATTAATAGAAATAAAATTAAAAAAATACCATGACAAATTTGACTGATTTTAAGTCTTTTTTGCTAATGAGCCCTCTCATGCAAGAGCACAATCTAGACTGTTGCTTTATATAGCTTTGATTTCACAAATAGCTTTAGACCTTTTACTGGAAACTGGCACAGCGAGGAAATGCATGCTCTGAAACATTACAAAAGGAAACAGAGTATATGAGTAGTTGATGATACACAAAGTGTATTTTAGGTTAAAATCTATATATTTTGTAAAAGGGAAAGTGAGTGTTTTTTTTTTTTTGTTGTTGTTTTGTTTTGTTTTAAATACCTTTTTGCCTGCACTAGTTTATTTTAAGGCAGATGCTATTTACACCCTAGTGCAAATAGTGTCAGATACTATTTGTACCCATTTTTAAATACTAATATACAGTATATGGGCATCACTGCAGTGTGTTTATTTAGAGTCCCACAGACACATTACATTAACCCCTAAACCTAACCTTACCTTAGAAAAAATAACCTTGGTTTTCCTACAGTAACCAGTTTCACCATGGTATTTTTTTGTACATTTACAGTAACCACAAAATTAACCATGGCAACTATATTACCACCATATTACTGTACTAACAACACCATGGTTAATTGCATTAAAACTATGGTTTCTGCCAAAAACATGGTTACTACAATATTACTATAGTATGATCTACACACAACGTTGCCGAGCCGCGGGAATGAGTTCGATCGACAGACTCCAGATCAAACCCTTCTCTGCACTCCTCAACATTCACTGTGACCAAAATCACTGCTTGAAATCAATCTTTATATTCATTTTTATTTATTATTGTAAGCAGTATTAAATAAAATATTAAGAGTGGAAACAGGTAATCGGATGGGGAAAAAGTGTGACAAAAGCCGGATTCAAATCGCATTCGCTAAGACAACATTACGCACACCATCCATCCACCTTTTTCCTACGTCCCATGATGCTTAGTGAGAAATATGGGCGTTACTTCCGTTGTCAAGTTAACACAGCTGTTGTTGCGGCGTATGTCCATTCATTCTTTCGTTGTGGTTTTGAGGAGAGCGTGTATGATTTCGTATGGACATACATCAGTCTCACTATATCAGTGTGTTACTGAACTATAATAAACTGCAAAAAAGTCATAAAGACAAAGAAAGCGCTAACAAAACTAGTTCGCTATTTCTCCCAGATGCAGTTGAGATTTAATCTAAGCACAAACGCAACATTTCGAGCAGAATTATTGGTTGTTTAAGTGGAGTACTGTGTTAGTTCAGCATCAGATGTGTGTGCTTGTCACCGTGCATGTTCAAATCAGACAGACACACCAAGGAAGAGCCCTGAAGTTCTCATACTTGGATATGTAAAACTTTTTCAAGTTTTCCAATCGGACGGTTATTTCCTTTTAAATCCGCACATAAGTTTAAACATTTGTTCGGCAGGTGACTGGTGAGAGGTGGTGCTTTGCTGCTGTCCGGGACGCATCAGGACACCGTTTTAAACCTCAAATGCGATGTGGTTTTTGATTACCTCTGTATGTGTTTTTTGTGATCCAATCACAAAACATTTTGCACCTCGTTTACAACTATATTTAGCGCTGACCATCTGCGATCGGATCATCCGAAACGCATCTTATTACCAGTTGTAAACAGGGTCTGCAATGACTGCGGTCAGAGCTAGAGAATGCTATAGAACAACTTCCGGCGGAAGTCCCACCCACATTAGTTTCCCCAGTAAGACCCCCCGGAAAAAGGTGGTATCCACCGCACGCACACCGCTGACTTTATTCACGCTAGCGCCATCTTTGATTTTTAATGGGAATGACAACGAGGCTGTGAGGGATAGACTTGCCATCTCTTCAATGTGCAGTTTAAAGTGTTTTTGGATCATCCCGTGGACAAAACATTGATAAAATATCTGTCCAAGAACATTCAGTATACAAAGAACTCCAGACAACATGAGTTATGGAAAATCTAGGAGCTTTATACAGCTTTATACCGTTCGTGCCATTGAAGAGATGGCAAGTCTATCCCTCACAGCCTCATTGTCATTCCCATTAAAAATCAAAGATGGCGCTAGCGTGAATAAGGTCTATTGGGGTGCAAATAGCTGCACTGTGTGGCAGATGCTATTTACACCAGGGTGCAAATAGACACTCCATTATTTTAAATGGTCCTGTGGCAACAAATGCATTTTTAAAAGTGCAAATATTCCATGTAGCCTCTTATGAGTTCATAAAAGCTTTATGCATAATAATTACAAAAATTGTTAGGTGAAGTATTGAATGTCACACTGTGAGATACAATATTCCGTAAATAAAAGTATTTAAAGTCAACTACCCAAGTGAAGCCAGGTATCTCACTTAGAAAAACCCAACCTGACTTCGATAGCTTCCACTATCAAAAAATAAATATATAAAGAGTGCACACTTAACTAATCTTAATTCATCAATAATCTCAGTAAAGTTACTTAAAATAATTAGTCAGTGTAATCTCATGTTTGCCACAAAAGAATGAGACCCCATAAGGGTTTCACATTTTAGCCACAACCAGCACAAGCGACAATGCATTTGGAAACAAGACCTTACCATTGTTCATGGTGACAAAACATTCATTGGGAAATCTGTCCTTAAGACAAAACAGCTGATTCTCATCAGAAACAGTATATATATGCTTTTGAGAAACAGATCAATATTTAAGTCCTTTTTTACAATCAATCTCCACCTTTGACCAGCCCCAACCAGTGGGTGTCTGAATGTGAAAGTCACTTCTACACCAGAATGTTAAAGTGAACATGTAGATTTTCAGTAAAAAAAATAAAAAAAAGAGGGATTAAATATTGACTCTTCATAACACTTCTGAAGACATGGATTTAGCCACTGGAGTCGTATGGATAACTTTTATGCTGCCTTTATAAGCTTTTGGAGCTTCAAAGTTCTGTTCACCATTCATTTGCATTTGGACCTACAGAGCTGAAATATTCTTCTAAAAATCTTTATTTGTGTTCTGCAGAAGAAAGAAAGTCATGCACATCTGGGATGGCATGAGGGTGAGTAAATGATGAGAGATTTTTCATTTTTGGGTGAACTATATCTTTAAAACTAGGTCAGAGGCAATTGTGAATGGCACACATCCATAATTTACTCCAAAGCAAACTGCATTAATTTACTCATGGAGTGCTGGACATTTATGTATAAAATTATGAGTCATGAACCCCAAAAGATCCTGGATTTCAGTAGCCAGTATTTAATGTATGAACATGCACTGATCACCATTTATGTTAAATGCAAGACCCCATTTTAAAGTATTTTAAAGATAACACCCTAAACAGCATAAAACACAGAAACTTTATTTGCATAAAATCAAATCAGTAAAAAAGAGATTAAGAAAACTTCAACACAATTAAAGAGAAAGGTCATAGTAATCTAAAACTAATTTTGTGAACAAAGAACATGAACAATAGGTTTGAGAAGAAACAAGATGTGGTCAGCTATCCGGTCCAGGACAACAGAGCTGATCATCAGTAACAGACAGGGAGGTTTTCCCATTAGTCCATTTACATCATTATGCATCCAGTGTCCAGGAAGATGATTGACTTAAGGAAGAAAATTAGATCAGAGAAAGATCCAGAAAGATGTTTAGAGAGCTAACAGCCACAGATGCATCTCTCACCTGTCTCATCTTAACCTCTACTTGCTCTCCAGAGCTTCCTCCAGGGCCGTCACCACCTCAGCTGGATCAGGAAAATTCAGTTTGCAAGGAGGACCCTTCTTAATGCCAGACCACAAAAGAACCTCTACTCAGGAGAGAGATGGGTAGACAGAGATGCAAACAAAGATGGAAGAAGAAATAACACATGTAAGAAGCAGACTGAGGAAACAATTCCTTAGACATCCATTCAATTTCTACCGTTCCTCTTCCATGATGTTTAGAGAACAAGTTCTGCATACTGTAGTCAAAGTCTGGGCCTGTTCCCAATTCAGACATACCTTCGTCCCCCTGCATCAGAGTGACCTCAAAGCTGTTCCACCGAGGTTTCTGTGGATTGAGCACCACGCAAAGTTCAGGGTGAGATGCCGCAAGTGCCTCACGCACACTTTCAGCATTCCGCCTGTAGACTCGTCAGCTTTTGCTGAAAAATATCACATAAGAAGTCAGAATATGAACATCAAATACAATAGTAGCTGTTTCATGTTTTCATTTCATGTTTTGGAGTTCCTTTAAATCCAATTCGTATTAGCTCAAAATTCAACAACAATTTTCTTGGGCAGTTTGATCACTTTCACTGGCATTTTTGCCCTGAGCCCTGGTTAATTTCTGACACTGAACTGTTCTCTGTTCAAGACAAATTTGTATTTCACAAGTTAAGACTTCCAAAATACTCATTTAACCTCCTCCTATTCTAAGTGCAGTGCCCATATTAGTCTGGCAAAACACTGTTCTGCCTCATTGTGCCTTTACCAGTGTTCGATGATCACCCTTTGACCCGTTTCTTCCTCTTTCTTCTCAACTCCATCAGGCTTTACTTTCTTCTCCACTGCAGCTCCTTCTGCATCCACTTCAACCTTGTGCTTCCAACCACGACCTGCATATTCACAGAATGAATCACAGCACTTCAATTTTGCAAAAATTTGGGCCCTTGGGATGTACAAAAGATGGATGTTTATCAATCTTGCGAAATGTAGGAGATTGTGAAGCGTGACCTGAAACAACCACATGGACTTATCATTCATTAATATCAAATACGACTGATACAAAACAAAATATAGGGTATAATGGGGCTAAAGGCACACCTTAAGGAATATGTGTTTTTTTCTGTTCACAAGGTGTTTCAAGATTGAAAAAAGAAATTTCTTTTAATTAAAAATTGATAACGGAAGGTTGTTTTGATGAAAATTATTCAATAAAAGAAAAGAATGAGGCGAGGGAGCCGATTAGCCCACACTTGGAGTACAAGGCCCCCACGTTTGGGGTAAAAGGCCCCCAGGGGGGTTATGGTAATATAATGTAAATATAGGGGCAACAGTTATAGGGTCAAATTTGTCAAATTAGGCAGATACTTTTGAGACAGCAACATGCCTTTTTGAGTAAAAAATTAAGATCATGCTTATTCACAAGTTGAATACAAGGTGTTTACAAGGACTGAAAATCTATTGCCCTCTCTGTTATTGTGTTGTATACATTGTGTATTTATGGCCATTAATGTCCTTTGCACTGTTTGCCATTTTTGCACTGTCTGTATTGTTGCACTATGTGTAGTTACATGTAAGTAAAATTGAAAGTATATGTTTAGTTAAATTACTCTTTTGTCTATATATGTAGCACTGTGGTCCTGTGAGGCATGACATTTCATTCCTTTGTATGTCTCTACATAGAGCAGAATGACATTTAAGTTCAACTTGAACTTGAACTTGATTCAAAATACCTATCATTTTGCCAAGCATTTTGTCATGTACTTAATTTGTACCTAGAAAATAAAAAAATGTGCACACTGTCTATAATTTGTCATTAATGTAAACATTTATTTGTGTTCCTTGTCAGAGAAAGATATTTTACCAAACAATTCATGATATATATATATATATATATATATATATATATATATATATAAACTGGTTATAAAGTTTATCCCTCAGTCTGAACTCAACCACGTCACACCAACCATTTTCAGCCCATAAGATTTTTAATTCCACCCATATGTGATATTATTAACCAGAAGTGACACCATTCAGCTTTCTTCAACAGTGTGGAGCTGTGTATATATATATATATATATATATATGTATATATATATATATATGTACAGGTGCATCTCAATAAATTAGAATGTCGTGGAAAAGTTCATTTATTTCAGTAATTCAACTCAAATTGTGAAACTCGTGTATTAAATAAATTCAATGCACACAGACTGAAGTAGTTTAAGTCTTTGGTTCTTTTAATTGTGATGATTTTGGCTCACATTTAACAAAAACCCACCAATTCACTATCTCAAAAAATTAGAATACATCATAAGACCAATAAAAAAAACATTCTTAGTGAATTGTTGGCCTTCTGGAAAGTATGTTCATTTACTGTATATGTACTCAATACTTGGTAGGGGCTCCTTTTGCTTTAATTACTGCCTCAATTCGGCGTGGCATGGAGGTGATCAGTTTGTGGCACTGCTGAGGTGGTATGGAAGCCCAGGTTTCTTTGACAGTGGCCTTCAGCTCATCTGCATTTTTTGGTCTCTTGTTTCTCATTTTCCTCTTGACAATACCCCATAGATTCTCTATGGGGTTCAGGTCTGGTGAGTTTGCTGGCCAGTCAAGCACACCAACACCATGGTCATTTAACCAACTTTTGGTGCTTTTGGCAGTGTGGGCAGGTGCCAAATCCTGCTGGAAAATGAAATCAACATCTTTAAAAAGCTGGTCAGCAGAAGGAAGCATGAAGTGCTCCAAAATTTCTTGGTAAACGGGTGCAGTGACTTTGGTTTTCAAAAAACACAATGGACCAACACCAGCAGATGATATTGCACCCCAAATCATCACAGACTGTGGAAACTTAACACTGGACTTCAAGCAACTTGGGCTATGAGCTGTCTTCCTCCAGACTCTAGGACCTTGGTTTCCAAATGAAATACAAAACTTGCTCTCATCTGAAAAGAGGACTTTGGAACACTGGGCAACAGTCCAGTTCTTCTTCTCCTTAGCCCAGGTAAGACGCCCCTGACGTTGTCTGTGGTTCAGGAGTGGCTTAAAAAGAGGAATACGACAACTGTAGCCAAATTCCTTGACATGTCTGTGTGTGGTGGCTCTTGATGCCTTGACCCCAGCCACAGTCCATTCCTTGTGAAGTTCACCCAAATTCTTGAATCGATTTTGCTGGACAATCATAAGGCTGCGGTTCTCTCGGTTGGTTGTGCATCTTTTTCTTCCACACTTTTTCCTTCCACTCAACTTTCTGTTAACATGCTTGGATACAGCACTCTGTGAACAGCCAGCTTCTTTGGCAATGAATGTTTGTGGCTTACCCTCCTTGTGAAGGGTGTCAATGATTGTCTTCTGGACAACTGTCCCATGATTGTGTAGCCTAGTGAACCAAACTGAGAGACCATTTTGAAGGCTCAGGAAACCTTTGCAGGTGTTTTGAGTTGATTAGCTGATTGGCATGTCAAAATATTCTAATTTTCTGAGATAGTGAATTGGTGGGTTTTTGTTAAATGTGAGCCAAAATCATCACAATTAAAAGAACCAAAGACTTAAACTACTTCAGTCTGTGTGCACTGAATTTATTTAATACACGAGTTTCACAAATTGTGTTGAATTACTGAAATAAATGAACTTTTCCACGACATTCTAATTTATTGAGATGCACCTGTATATATATATATACACACACACACACACACACACACACACACAATAATTAAAATGGAAACATAATTAAAAATCAATGTGTTGTTTGCTCAGCACAGCTTGACATGTTTAGGGCTGGTACAAAAAGGCAGGGTTTTGGTTAAAAATCAGAATGTAATTTTTTTAAAAAACAAAAATAATGAGACCACAGACACACAATTTGCTAGTTAAGCTTCATCACATAAAAAATGAGAAAACTGTCATAAATGTTGTATTTGTAGTCATAAAATTGGTATTAAGGGACACGTGAGTAGTAGGTAGATGTTTATACCCAGTATTGTGTAGAATCATTTTCAAACCTTTTTCAAAACTTCCATTATTCAAATCAGAAAACAGTAGGAATAATAAAAGGTGGGAAAATGTTTAATATGTGCCTAATGTTGTGGAGGATTCAGAAACTTAAATGTAGTTAAAAATAATAATAATAATTCCAAGTTGATCCAATCCCAGGAATGACCCAGGTGTGTGAGATTCACACATATTTTGGCTCATGAAAGTTAGATGAAAGCTCCTTGAGGTTTTCCATATAAATGTAAAATATTAAACAAGAATTAAACAGTCATTGAAAAGCTTATATTGATCAACTTTACCTGAGAAGGGTATGTCACAATGCTCAGTTAAGCTACTGGTAACAAATTACTTCTCACAGAGAAGATGTGCACATTTATAGAAAACTGACATCACATGTTTGAACGGCATTGTGTCATTTTCTTAAACAGTTAAATATTTGACTTCTGTTGTTTTTAAATATACCAGATATTTGATGAAATTGTGTACAGGTAGTTCTTTATTTGCTGTCACAGATACCCGTGAGACTTTCAAGCAGCAAATAAAAAGTAATTTTACTGTATTTTAACATTAATTTACATTATTATTAATGTTAAATTATTTAATTTTGGTTTTGGTTTTTTAGAGGCAGAACCGTCATTGTGTGATGTCATCTACACGCGACACGTAAACATCACTGTGGTTTGAAAAGACATCACGATGCTTTGATAAAAGGAAAGATTTGTTTTAAAAGAACAAGTCACATCGCAAACTGTGGATGTTTGAGGACTCAGTTTATGTTATGATATATTTATCACAAACGTTATTTACAAAAGCCAGACCGCCATCTGTTTAATTATATCGACACGCTAACAGTAGCAAGCTAACAGTGTGCCTCATCTGTGTAAATTCTTATTAAACACGCCATCCGCTGAGAAATACCACACCGGGAACGAGTTCCAACAGGTATATCACACTCATTAGAGACCCATTAACTAATTACCCGTCTTTAATAATGCAAGCATCTCTAGATTACTAAAAAGTAGTACTCAACGCGAACGAACATACTCTCTAAACATTACGTTCTTTCTCTATCACAGTCATGACTGCAGAAGCCCCAGAGAAGTCAGCCGAGGACGGCTTAAGCTCGTCGGGCAGTGCTGGGACAGGGACACGTTTCGATCTGGAGAAAGAGACTGAACTGCGCTTCGAGGTCGAAGCAGGAGAGCGAGTGCAGCTCGAGCTTCTGTCCGGTATGGCAGAGGTGTTCGGGTCCGAACTCAACAAGAACAAGAAGTACACCTTTGGGGCAGGCTCTAAGGTCGCTGTGTTCACTTGGCAAGGCTGCAGTGTGTCACTCACGGGCAAGACAGAGGTGAGAGATCTCATAGCACTGCTCATGATAGCAGGGGGATGGATAATGAAATTAAACATGTCTCTCCCCATGAATATAGGTGGCTTATGTCTCCAAAGATACGCCCATGCTACTGTATCTGAACACTCATGCAGCTCTAGAGCAGATGAGACGGCAAGCAGAGAAAGAGAACGAGAGAGGTCCTCGGGTATGTTACCAGACATGTATCTCAGACAGTTAATGTATAGATTTAAAGTGACACAGACATGTCTAAATCATAGTTACAAGGACAGTTCACCCAAAAATGAAAATTCTGCCATTGTTTACTCGCCCTCACCTTGTTCCAAACCAGTATGACCTTCATGAGGCACAGGAGGAGATGTTTGGGACTGACAGCCTTGGTCATCATTCACTTTCAGTGCATCTTTTTTTCTTTATGATGAAATTGATTTGGGATTGAGGCTGTCAGTCCCTAACATTCTGTCGAACATCTCCTTTTGTGAGTTCGGATTTGGAACAATACAAGGTTGAGTAAATGATGGCGGAAATTTAATTTATGGTTGAAATTTCCTTTTAAATGTCATGCGGGATTACAGGTAATGGTTGTTGGACCAACTGACGTGGGAAAGTCAACAGTGTGTCGACTGTTGCTGAACTATGCTGTGCGGCTGGGACGAAGGCCTACGCTGGTAGAACTGGATGTTGGCCAAAGCGGTGTAAGTAAACGATGCCTGAAATACAGATCACTGCAGCATCTTCTAAACATTACAGTCTTGTAACAAATTATGTGCTGTCTGTATATTTAAAGGACAGTTCCAGTTTCTAGACCAGTTAAGCTCAATCGACAGCATTTGTGGCCAAATTGTCACCACAAAAATGATTTTCGACTTGTTCCTCCTTTTCTTAACACTAAATTGATCATTTTCTAGTCCAAGTTTCACAACCTTTGATTACACAGTGTGTCCACACTTTGCTCTGCCATTATTGTAAAGCCCCGTTGACTACCAGCATAGCCTGCTATAAATTTTGGATACCGGTAATTTGTTACATGTGCTGTGTGCACATTTTTACATCGTATTTTCTGTTTATTGTCTCAAAAATATATACATTTTAAATAAAATATTAATTGTGTGTGTGTGTGTGTATATATATATATATATATATATATATATATATATTTGCATTCATAAATTAATAACAAAGATATCCACATCAGATTTTCCAGGCTGTTCTCTGACCGCCCACTCCTGTGTTCAACTCGGAAATTTAATCCTGCGCCACAAGAAATTGAATTGGGTCCTGCTGGAGTGCGGGAATGTAGACCTCTGCAGTAAGGCACTTACAATGGAAGTGAATGGGGCCAATCCGTATCCCAATTTTACAACTTCATTGCCATGATGACGTAACCCTGTAAACCCTAAACCAGCCGTGAACTTTACAGTTCAAATAATACCCAATTTTTAACAGAAAAGTGTATGTAAGTGCTTTTATAATATACAGTTGCAATTAAAATTATTCAACCCCCCTGACCAGCAATACATTCTGGTGATGTGAATTAAAACACATCAACTAAAACCTCAGTAAACAGTCAAAGTTTTTAATACACATTTGAGTGATTTTGAAAACAAAGAGTTCAGTTTACCCAAATGATAAAATAAAAAATAACTAATTATCTCCACAAATGTCATGTCAAAAATAGTAAGTCAATCATTTGTGGAGCATCCTTTATCCTTAATAACAGCAAATAAATGTTTCAGGTAAGTGTTCTCAGGCTTCGGACACCTCTCTATTAGAATTTTTACACATTTCTCATGAGCAAAAGCTTCCAGCTCATTGACATTCTTTGGTTTCTGTGCTGCCACTGCTTCCTTGAAATCCCAGCAAAGGTTTGCAATAGGATTTTAATGGTGGACTGAAATGGCCATTTAAGGACGTTCCACAACCTATCCCTGAACCAGATTTTGGACAACTTGGATGTATCCTTGGTGTTATTGTCTTGCTGGAAAGTCCAGTGATCACCGAGCTTCAATTTACACACTGAAGGCATCACATTTTTCATGCCAAAATGGCCTGATACCTGAAAGAATCCATGGTGTCAGTCACATAGTCAGGATAGCCGCTTCTTGCAGCCGCAAAACACCCCCATAACAGGACTGACCCACCTCCATGCTTGACTGTGGGGATGATGTCGTTCTTGTCATCACCTTGTCATCTTAATCCAGACGTACTGCTGACCCATGGGTCTAAAACTCATTTTCAGTTTAGTGTCATACGTCTATAAAACCTTCTTTGAGACAGCTGATTTTTAATTGCATTTTTTGCATAGAAATACATTTTTGCTTACAACGGTAAACTTAAATTGTAAAACTTTGTGTGCCATTGCAGATCGATGACTTAATTTTGTTTTAAAACAATTACTTGTGTAGCCTTACATATTTAAGAAACAGTTACATGCAATAGGGGTTGAATAATTATGACATGGCTGTACTTTTAAAAAATCCTGCTACTTAGAAATATTAGGTTATATATTCAACTGATATAGATGTAAAGTTTAAAAATTCTGGGTCATCAGAAAAGCTTACATTTGTAAATCCTTACTGTTTTGGGTGGGGGGGGTTTGAATAATTTCGATTGCAACTGTATTAAGCTTAATATTTCTGCTTTTAAACCCTCCCCATTCACTTCCATTGTAAGTGTTTCACTGTAACCTCTATTTTTGCTTTTTCTAAAGAACAGGGAGTCAACAAAATAATTTTTGTGATAATCAACATTATGCCACAAATGCTGTCAATTGAGCTTAACTTGTATTGAACCCAGAATATTCCTTTAATTGTCCTTGTTTGTAGGTGTCTGTGCCTGGAACCATGTCAGCTCTGTGTATTGAGCGTCCTGCTGATGTAGAAGAAGGCTACTCTGTTCAGGCTCCTCTTGTCTTTCACTTTGGCTCCACGACACCAGGAACCAACATCAAACTTTACAACAAGGTATTGACAAAATTGCACTTAATAGAGTGGGCTCCTTAAAAGATTTAAAACAACAAGGACTGCTGGTAAACTGAGCTTTAGCCCAGAAATTAGAAAGACAAAAAGGGAGCACTTAAATAGAGAGTAGTGGGTGACCGATATATCGGACAAGCCGATAAATTGGGTGATATTCTGAATTTTTGAAATTATCGGCATCAATACATTTTCCTGTTTGGCTGTTTTGTTTTTTAAGGCAGCAGAAACGCCATTGTGTTACTACAACACAGTCTCATTTAAACGATCCACATAAGAGCCGCGGCAGACGTGTTCGAGCTCATAACATTAAAGTGCTCACCTGTTTCATTCTCCCTCTCTCTCCTCAACAGTTCTTGTCTAATGATACAAAGGCAAATATCAATAAAACTTCTGTCATATACCATCTGCAAATATGAGGATATCACGTTTAAACATATGTACTTCACGAGCCTCACAAAAATCCAGCGTTTTCTTCCCGTCAAGCACTCATATAATATCTTCCTCTGAACTGTAGCTTGTGTTCTGTCAGCTTGGATCAAAACTCAGTTCCTCGAATTTACAAATGTTTCATGACAGTCAGTCCATGACAATCCAGTGCAAACTGATAAAATTACATCAGTGAGCTTATGTTTGGCGTGGTCAATCCTTCAGACATATATTTACATTTATGAGAAAGATCATTATGTAAAAAAAAAAAAAACGCTTAAAGCTTTTTAGAGGCTCTTCAGTATGAAACCGATCTAAACATTTAACTTTCCGGTGTCCATCGCCCGCTGTCACTGGCATGCTAAGTTTTAACACATACAAATTATGTGGGAGTCTACTATAAATAAAAGTCAATTCTTCCAGTCTGTTGTCTTAGTATTTATTTACTGCCCCCTTTTTTTTTTTCTCCCATTTTCTCCCCAATTTGGAATGCCCAATTCCCAATGCCCTCTAAGTCCTCGTTGTGACGTAGTGACTCGCCTGAATCCGGGTGGCGGAGGACGAATCTCAGTTGCCTCCGTGTCTGAGACCGTCAATCTGCGCATCTTATCACGTGGCTTGTTGAGCGCGTTACCGCGGAGACGTAGCGCGTGTGGAGGCCCACGCTATTCTCTGCGGCATCCACGCACAACTCACCACGCACCCCACCGAGAGCGAGAACCACACATTATAGTGACCACGAGCAGGTTACCCCATGTGACTCTACCCTCCCTAGCAACCGGGCCAATTTGGTTGCTTAGGAGACCTGGTTGGAGTCACTCGACACGCCTGGATTTGAACTCTTGACTCCAGGAGTGGTTGTCAGCGTCAATACTCGCTGAGCTACCCAGACCCCCATTTATTGACCCTTTTTAAGTTTAGATGCAGTTTCTGATATTATTTACATATTTAAATGTATTATTCATTCTATCTCTTTTTTACATATTTACATACAGTATTTTACATATGAGTCAGTATGTTTGTCATCCCTCCTCCATTCTTAACAGGTGTGTCAAACCTTCGACTTTAAGTGGCACTGTTAAAGTTAACATGTAATCCAAACCTATTTATTTCTTAATGCACATTCCTAAGATCGGTGATCTTGTGGTCAGCGCAAGTGCTCTGAAATATTGAGTTATGTGCTCATGGGAGACCAGGGTTTGAGTCCAACCCAGGCCATGCTCTCATCCCATTCACCTCTCACTTGCTGTACCTTTTGAAATGACTTTCCTTTTTGGCTAATGTCACGAATCCCTCTTACATTTTCAAACCCTGTGCTCCAATCACCTGGCTCCATTTAATCAAATTCCGATTTATAAATTCAAGTCATGCCCTGTATTTTTTGTTTCACTCAGATAAACATTAGTGAACGACATTTCACGTTGACTTCCGTATGTGGTATGCTTCATCCAGACACTTTAATAGAATGTATTATAATGCATGTCCCTTTCTTTCTCTTTGTGGGTGTGTAGCTTACTTCATGCCTCGCAGAAGTGTTTTCTCAGCGCTGTGAGGTGAACCGCAAAGCTAGCGTGGGCGGCTGTATTATCAACACCTGCGGCTGGGTCAAAGGTTCAGGTTACCAGGCTCTGGTCAACTGTGCTTCAGCCTTCGAGGTGGATGTTGTTCTAGTCCTGGACCAGGAACGCCTCTACAATGAGCTGAAACGTGACCTGCCACACTTCGTTCGCGTAATCCTTTTGCCGAAGTCTGGTGGTGTGGTGGAGCGCTCCAAGGACTGCCGGCGAGACACACGGGATGAAAAGATCAGAGAATACTTCTATGGCTTTCGTGGAACCTCTTTTTATCCTCATGCCTTTGATGTACGCTTTTCAGATGTGCGCATATACAAGATCGGAGCACCCTCTATCCCAGACTCTTGCCTGCCGCTGGGCATGTCCCAGGACGACACCCAGCTGAAACTTGTCCCGGTCAGCCCCGGGCGGGATTTGACTCATCACGTGCTGAGCGTGAGTTCTGTGGAGGATGAGGCAGAGTCGGATGCTGGTCAGAGCAGAGGAATTTTAGAGAGTCCCGTCTGCGGCTTCATAGTCGTGACAGCAGTGGACACGCAAGCTCAGGTGATGACGGTACTCTCACCAGCGCCCAGACCACTGCCACGGCACACTCTGCTCATCATGGACATTCGTTTCATTGACCTTAAGTAGATGGCTTGCAATGGAATGGGGATTAAGGGACTGTATATGGCAAGCCGAATTTACTTTTAATAACGTGCAGGATATGAATTATGAATATCAACTATTTAATTTTCACTAGTTAAAATGCTAATTCTTAATTTTAGGAACGTAATTACTACTAGTGAAAGTGCACATTTTTTATATCAGTTATTACATTTGCACTAGTAAAAACATTAATTCTTAATAAAAAAAAAAAATGATGTCATAACTCACAGAAATACACATACTTGATATAAAAAATGGAATTTCAACTACCAAAAGCAGTGTTATATATATATATATATATATATATATCTGTAATTGCATTTTCACTAGTAGAATTTCACAGTGAATCTGTCATTCACTCCTATTTGAAATGCAATTACAGAGATCTAGAGTTAATTTTGTACTTGTTGGAATTCCAAATACACATATTAGCAAAGTAAATCTTATTAGTAAAAATGAATATTTATGATATCATTAATTACATTGTTACTAATACAAAATATCCTTTCCTGGTGTAAAAAAATTAATTACAAATAGTGAAGTTTTTTATCTCTGTAAATGTTTTTCAACATGTTAGGTTTGGTATTTCAGATATCTGGAAATTTATTTTAGATATCAATAAATTTGAGAGTAATTAAAGATGTTTAAAAATGCCTTCTTACTAGTTACAATCACAGATATCAGAAATTAGCATTGCCGCTAGTGAAAACCATTTTACTTATATCAAAGATTAGCTTGTTTAATAGTTGCAATTTAGTTGGTGATATCAGTAATGGATATTTGCACTAGTAACAATGTTATTATTGATATCAAAAAGTATAATTTTACTAGTAAGAAGTTTATTGCTGATATATGAGATTGGAATTTCAACTTGTAAGAAATTAATTTTAGAGATCCGTAATTGTGTTTTGTATAGGAGTGGATGACAGATCATTGTGAAATTCTACAAGTGAAAATGCAGTTACAGATATCAAGAATTGCTGTTTTAACTAGTTTAAATTTTTGATATCAGGAATGTTTATTTCTGTCAGGAAGACACGCAGACTTGAGTAACGTTTAAGATTACATTTATTTCATGAATATGAAACAGGAATGTAATATCTCTTTGGTGTAAGCCCGTCTGGCGGTCCAAAGAAGTTGTACTTGGAACCGTCATATCCTGCCAGAGATAGGAGGCAGGGGCGAGGAGCCTAGCACTCAACCGGTGGTGGTGGGGTGGTGGAGGTTGCCGTGTTAGCACACTGAAACAGCAATGTGATAGATTGTAAGCAGACTTATAAAGCTATGTCTGACGCATGATTGGCTAGGAGTTACCTAACAAATGGTGCGATGACGACATTTATTACATTAAGAATTCCCGTTTCTTACATGTACAAATATAATCACTGATATCAAAAATGTGCACTTTCACTTCTAGTAATTCCATTCCTGATATCAAGAATTAGCCTTTTAACTAGTGAAAATTGAATCGTTTATGTATTAACAATGTATGTCCTGCACGTGATTAAACTGTAAGTGAAAGGGGTAATAAAACAGGGACATTATGTGAAAGATACGTTTGTCATAACAGTCTAAACAGGTCTTGGAGATCTCTACTGAAAGGGGAGTTTATAAAACCATATCTCTAAAGTTCTTCAACAGTATTTTAAGATATATTTAGTTCAAAGGGCTCATTTTAACCATTTTGTACGTTTGTGAAAGCTGTTGTGTTTATATATATAATCAGTTGCATTTTCATCTGTCCCTCTGAACAAACAATAAAACAAACCAAACCCAGTTTGACTACATATTATTCTGCATACCATACTAGATCACTTCAATTATATTGCATCCTCTGAGCAAATTAATTGAGCTATTACTATATTGACATCTCACACTGCTGGTATGTTGTGCACAAAACTCTACTGGATGTCCCATACCGGTGTCCTTAAATGATGCTAGGGCCGAAGATGATTATGCCTTGTTAGGAGGATTTATTTTTGGCTTATCAGACATTGCACTAGGGGAGTTCTCAGCCCCGGGCGTAGACCGATCAAAAACAGTTTCCCAGTCCGTAGAAAGAGATGGAGATTAGAGAGGATAGACAGAGCTGAAGCTCTTCTCCCATCAGATAATACTGCTGCTGCCGCCGCCTCGGGCCGGGGTGGAAAGAGAAACCGAGACTTCAAATCACAGGATGTGTGAATAAACCAGCCATTTAAAGTACGCAAACAGCGGGGACCTCCGGAGCAGAGCAAGTATATGTTAGCGGATGCTGTTCATAAAGTGTCGGTTATTGGTTTGATTGTGTTTCAAGCCGGGCTGTCAACTGGTTTCGTTTCGCTCGGACACCGAGTTTGAGCTGCATCAGGCCGCGGAGGTAAAAACTCGAGGCGCAGGCTTCACTTTCCACTCATTTTCTAAGCGCCTTACAATTGAAAGGTAAAGTTAAATGTATTTTTAGTTTTCAAACACCCTTTTAACTGTGCTGAGTAGTATTTTGGTGGACGATATCATAAGCTGAGGCGGTAAGCTAACCAAAGACGGACAATTTGCAATACACACATACACACACACACACAGTTGTAGACATCTTGCTTAATATTATTTGCGTTTTTACATAATTCATGTCAGTACATAATTAACTAATCTTAGTTTGTGTTTTTGCTATAATCTATGGCTGTGTGTCAAAATCTAGTGAGCTGCCTACCTAGGCAGCATTATATCTGCTACCTGTATGATGTCTTACAACGCTGACTATCTAGTGAACTTGACATCATGCAATTAATAGTTGCCCATGCTTAAAAACCTCATTTTTATGTGGTCAGTGGCTTTTTCCAATACATTCTCTTTTGCAAGGCTTTTGTTGAAATGACTATCGACCTGATCTGTGGGTCAGTGACAATATAACACATTTTCCAGGTCATTATTGATTATGAGGGTTGGTAGTCATATAAGGTGATGTTCAGATATCATCTTTCATCTATATAAGTGTGCAGTTGGATCACTCATTAGGATGTCCTGTGAATGAAACCGTGTTGGACAGCAGGAGATCCTGGAAGAAAAGAAGATTATGTCTTGTGTAATGAGGCTTGTGTACAAGTGACTCGAGGTCACTGGTTTCGGTCAGTGTGTGACAGCAAACCCAGGTCAGGGATTGTAGGGGGATGGGGTTTAGAAATTGTATACAGAAAACTTTATAGAAGAGAATACAGGAGAGCATACTATATTTAAAGACACACCCTTTCCTGGTGAGTCAGATGTTGTGACATAGGGCAGCAAGAGAATGATCAGGTTTCAACACGATGTGTACACAGAAGTAGTTTTCACAATGCAATGCAACTGCACTTTTTCACACATGATGGTATGTGTTATCTTGTGCATATGATTAAGCTGCTTGTACAGGACATGGAACAGGTACCTTCAAGAATGGTAGGTGCAAATATGTGGTCAGATCATGTCAATTCATATCTCATGTGTGTATTTATCTCCTAGATACCGATCAGGCCTGCTAATAGGAATCAGAAATGAGGAAGGCAGCTTTTTAGAAGCACACACACTCATCAGTTTCATCCATGTGCCTTGGAGGAAGAGGAAGGGCTGCGTGGGACACTAAGTAGGGTTAAAGTGGTTTTGGACGCTGATGTGTCACCAAGACTTGGAGTTTTCGGCCCTGGACATGGATAGATCACGTGCATTTACGATGGTGGATACACACTCAGGTGCAGGCGCAACATTTTTGCGTACATAAACCTCTGAAAACTGGCACATTACCATATGGATATCCAAACCTACAATATTCACGAGATTGTAACCTGGGAAACCCATATTTTCTGCTCTTTTTTTTTTTTTTTTTTTTTTTTTTTTTTTTTTGTGGCCAGTTGAAGTTTCCTTTATTACTAAAGTCTGAGCATAGATCACCTTGGGCTGGAGAATGAGTTCTCATTCAGGACACGAGACATCAAGAGCTGTGTTTGTTTTTATTTTGTATTCCTAGTTGCTGTCTTTTTTTAGACGGATTGTTCCAAGGGGAATCTCGACTCCCATTGAGTCATATTTTCTTTTTATTTTCTTTGGTTTTTGTTTCATACTTGTCTCAAATTTCTGTTATCTTTTCCTTTTTGTAGTCTGACGTCATGCTCACATGCACTCATCTGCTGTGATGCTTTGAGAGATATGAAATCAGTCTCTGTGCGGATGCCTGAACTCAAACTGCTGCTTCCCCTTGAGCTCTTTTCTGTGTAACCTGCACTAAAAGAGCTTTGCTGTCACTAGATTTTCTTTATATCAACCAAACTTTGTTGCATTCAAGCCATATGAACTTATTTTTGATGAAACTAGAGCTATTTTTATATTACAGTGCAGTCATAGTATCACATATTACGTATATATAAATGTAATCTATTTTTTATGTTTTGGCACAGATATCTGTGGAGAAGCACGTGCACTATTTTACGTTCACTTTTTATTTAGAAAAGGAATGCACCTTGGTTTGTAAGAACATAATCCTATGTATACACAATTTTTGTTTTTTTGTTTTTTTTTTGCAACATCTGTTCCACAGAAGTTATTGTTACCATGGCTACACGCTGTTCTCTCTCTCTGAGCCCTCCTCCCATCCCTCTGTTTTTGTGACGCCTCCAAATGCCTGTGGGTCTCAGTGTGGGCGGGGCTCTCGGAGACCCCTCCCCATCCCTGCCGTTCCGCCCCAGCCGCTATGTGCCTGTGTCAGCAGCAACAGCCTTCCTTGTTGGGGCCACGACTCTGTTTCTCTGTTTCACGTAAGCAGAGTTTCATAAATTCATACATGAAAAAAATTATTGACTTATTGGCTCACAAGCATAATGTATAAAAATAAATAGATTCTACTCAGAAATGAACATATAACATCTTTAGCTTAACTTAATTTTCATTCATTTGTACAACACAAAATAATTTTAAGGTTAACTTAAAGGGGAAGTTCACCCAAAAATGAAAATTCTCTCATCATTTACTCACCCTCATGCCATCCCAGACTTTCTCTCTTCTGAAGAACACAAATGAAGATTTTTAGAAGAATATTTCAGCTCTGTAGGTCCATACAATGAAGTGAATGGTGACCAGAACTCAGAAGGTCCAAAATGAACATAAAGGCAGCATAAAATTTATCCATAAGACTCCAGTGGTTTAATTCATGTCTTCAGAAGCAATATAATAGGTGTGGGTGAGAAAAAGATAAAAATGTAAGTAATGTTTTACTGTAAATCTAGTGGAAGTGACTTTCACATTCAGCCACCTACTGGTTGGGGTTGGTCGAAGGTGGAGCTTTATAGTAAAAAAGGAGTTAAATATTGATCTGTTCAAAAAATATTTTTTATTCAGTGTACAAAACTCTTTGAATTAATGAGAGCCATCTCTTTGCAGGTGTCCTTGGCTATCAGAGCGTTTCTCCTCTTCCATTCTGCTTTATAATGCTGTTGTCTTCCTCTTTACACTGGCCAATTTCTGTATGGCCACATTCATGGACCCAGGCATCTTTCCCAGAGGTATGCACTTAAGTTTATATGCATTTAATGTGAGTAAACCCTGTTTAGATGTGACACGAGGTGTGTGAAGGCGTTAAAGCAGTGGCTTCCAACCTGGGGTCATATGATTTGCTGCAGTCAAAGATCCATAACATGTGTCCCACTAAACGTAAAACCAGTAGGACAGCATGTCAGCGTCCTTGTCTTTTTCAGTGTGATATAAGCAAAATCTCAATTAAAACATAAAAAGTGTCCCACTGTCCCAAGACATTGACATCTTGGCAACTGTAGCAAAACATTAAATGTTGCTCTACCAATCAGAGTCCTAAATGGCACTCTACCAACAGTTTGCACAACCGTGTGAGGATGAAGCGTACCAAACATATTCTGCTTCTAATTGAGGTGCGCTGACTGTCACGTGGCCAAGTGTTGTGAGTTTCTTGAATCTTAAAAATTAATGAAATTTCTGCAAAATCATAACTACGCACTGCAAGATTGCATATTTAAGATGTATATTTTGTTGACATGCTCACACTTGTAATGAGACTGTTAAGCAGCTGCAGGGCTCTGAATGGGGGTGGACAGTATACTAGTAGAAATGTGTCAACACGTAGAAGTTTCATTTCCAAATGATGATTATATTATTTTATCCTCCACTATACTTTTGTGATATTTTTGCATTTTTCACAGTCTTCTATGAGAGCGCTCTACATATATGTATATAATGTATATATAGGGAGATGTATATACACACAAACATTATATATTAATAAGTATTTAATGGGTGGGGCTTAAACGTTCATAATTCTGTCATCTACTCTCTCATGTCATTCCAAAGCTGTATGACTTTTTTCTTCTTCTGTGGAACACAAAAGGAAAAGTTTGTCTGAACATTGACACTGCTCTTCTCCATACAATAAAAGCATACAGTGACAATGGACAGTCCAGGTCTAAAAAGTCCATAATCGATGTTTATGCAACCTATTTCTATAGACCTAGACATGAATGAGATTTGAGAAGTCATACAGGTTTGAAACGACATGAGGGTGAGTAAAAGATAACATTATTTTAATTTCTGCGTGAAATTACCCTTTGATGAGGAGTACTGAAATAGATGGCATGTTGGTTTGCACATGTGTTCTGTAGCTGAGGAAGACGAGGATAAAGAGGATGATTTCCGGGCTCCGCTTTATAAGACGGTGGAGGTGCGGAGCATTCAGGTGCGGATGAAGTGGTGTTCCACGTGTCGCTTTTACAGACCACCTCGCTGTTCACACTGCTCTGTGTGTGACAACTGTGTGGAGGTACACAATGGATTTTCACACTGAATAAAGTCTTCAGTGTCTCGTCTTCAGTCTTGACCAGGCCAACACAGAATCTGTGTACGCAGAAAGCTTGTTTATTCTATTCTATTCTAAATTCTATTTCAAAATAATTTGGCTAATTTTGTTGTTTTAATTTGATATCAATAAGACTGTAGTACTCTCAGCTCAGTTTAACACATTTTACTGTTTAAATCTATTCCATAGAATTTTGAAATTTATAGAATTTCCCCAAAAAATTAGCGTCCACTGATTTCTGCGTATTTCCCAAAATAAATTGTCAGAAAAAGTAAAAAAAGTGCCCAAAATTTAACTCAGAATTTTTTTTAAAAATCTGCCACCCAAAATGAGTGCAGAAAATGTGGAAAAATCCACTGAATTACACATATTTCCCCAGAAAAATTAGCACAGAGCATATGAAAAAATAATTCCACAGATTTCACCTCAAAATTAGAGCAGAAAATGTAAAAAAAAAAAAAAAAAAAGTCAGCACAATTATAAAGATTTTCCCTCAAAATCAGCACAGAAAATGTAAAACATTTCACAGAATTCTGCACATTTCCCCCCAAATTTAGCACAGAATATATATATAAAAAAGTCAGCACAGAAAATGAGAAAAAAGTCTGTAGAATTCCGCACATTTCCCCCAAAAATTTGTGCAGAAAATGTGCAAAAAAAAGTCTGCAGAATTCCTCACATTTCACCCCAAAAAACGCTGCAGAATTCCACAGATTTCCCCCCAAAATAAGGGCAGAAAATGTGAAAAAAGTCCACTGAATTCTACAGATTTCCCCCCAAAATTAGCACAGAAAATTTGAAAAAAGTCCACTGATTATGTCTGTGCCTGGTCTTGACTTATGTTCTCATATTTTTATTGTCCATTCACACTGTGTTGTGTGTTTGTGTGTGTGTATGCATCTAGGAGTTTGACCATCACTGCCCATGGGTAAACAACTGCATTGGGAGGCGGAACTATCGTCATTTCTTTCTGTTCCTGCTCTCTCTCACTATTCATATAATGAATGTGTTTGGCTTCAGTCTGCTCTACATCCTCCATCACACTAAACAACTGGACCAAGTCCACTCTGGAGTCACGTATCCTTTGTAACACACTCACGTATATATATGCATGTTTCTTTCACATACACATACACAAATACACATTGCCCAGTTCTACAACATACAGCACATCCTTAACACTCCACTCAGTATGGCAGTGATGTGTGTAGCTGGTTTGTTTTTCGTCCCGGTTGCGGGACTCACTGGGTTTCACATTGTTCTTGTAGCCAGAGGGAGAACCACCAATGAACAGGTCAGTGGTTGTGTCCTGTGTCCACACTCTATGTTGTTGGTCAAATAGATTGATGCTGTTTTTGTGTTTAAATTCCGAGGGCATGTTCTCAAATTTCATCTCCCTACCCTTAGGTGACTGGGAAGTTCAGAGGCGGCGTTAACCCTTTCACGCACGGATGTTTGAAAAACATTGCACATGTGCTTTGTAGTTCACAGGCTCCAAGGTTCACAAGTTTTTTTTTTTTTCCGTCAAACAATTGACTGACATTGTGATTACCCCTGATTATGTGTTGTTTGATCTCTTTGTATGGCCTTGTAATTGTTTATCTGTCTTTTTGTGCAAAGGTATCTCGGTCGGTTGCGAAAGCCTCATTCTGTCCAGGTCCAGCCGCCGTTCCTGCGTCCACCTCTATCTGAAGCCCAACTAGCAGCTAAAGTCCTGGATAATGGCATCCAGCAGGTACAAACACATTGCCACACTCTTTCATTGTGATAATATTAATGGTTGGTTATTTTTAGAAACAAAAGCTCAATTTGGGTAAAGTTTAGCACCTTGTAGGGTGTTTGGAGGGCAATGTGTTTCACTGTGACACCAATTGTTTTTCGACTCAATCTCAAGGTTTGAAGAGATCATTTTAAGAGGTGTAGCCAAGTGGTTAATGGTCTGGGCTGGTAAATGAAATGTTGTTGGTTCAAAGCCCACAAGGGGTAAATCTGTGAACCAATGAGCCCTTGCACAAGGCACATAACCTCCAGTAGCTCTTGGATGACAGTCCCAGCAATAAGTGTGCTAAAAGTCATTTCATCAGTTAAATAACTAGTCTCTTTATTATATAAAAAGTAGGTTCAATTAAATCCCTTTAGTCGAGGAGGCTATTTTTGCCAAGAGTTCCCATGTATACTGTATATGTGTGTGTGTACCTCAGTCTAAAAGTAGTCTGGAGATAATGGAGAGCCAATCCACCGATGCTGATCCCCCTCCACCACCTAAACCAGAGCACAGATACCCAGGGCTGCCTCACACACAAAATGAAGGTTAGTGTACAGACATAAATGCATCACACACTACCATCAAATTACAGTGCACTTGCAGTGTGCCTGCAAACCTTAGTTGCCTGTACATGGTGTCCACTGGTTGTCTAATGATTCCTTACACAATTAGTCAGAATCTGGGCCCGTATTCACAAAGATTTTTATTGTACCACAAGGAGTTCTCCAAAGAGTTCCTAACTAAGAGTTTTTTCTTAAAAGCTATTCACAAAACTGCTAGAGCAAGTTTTCCTTAGGAAATCTTCATGTAAGAGTAAGGTGGAGGTGACCTCATTGCTATGGATGATGTCAGATTTTATTAGCATGCTCTTTTAAATCGCCCAAAGTGATTGGTAGACAGGGAAGCGCAATTTAGCCAACAGATTCTTCGGTTTTCGGTTGTTGAACACTAAAATATTTTTTCTCTTTTCGGTTGTTGAACACTTTTTCATCCTGTGTTGGTGCAATGAAACAAGCATGCATCCCATCTATTAACTACACCGGTTAGCCCTGCGATGGCCTTCAATGTCGCCTTTTTTCTCTGAATCCGCAGGAAAAAATGCGCTCTGAATTGTTGGACGATGTGGGGTCTGGAGAGGGCATATATAGTTTGATAGATGATTCTGCTGATGGATAACAGAACTTTCCAATTTACCCTTTGCTAAGCCCCGCCTGAAAAGCATTTCTGGCCAATCCTGTCTTAGCAACTGTTGCCCCGCCACCATTTCTCTGACAAGCGCTTGCCTTTTTACAATGAGAGCTTACTGGAGTAATGTGTGTTTGAGTAGTTTTAAGCGGGATCGAAATGATCCAAAAAATTAAAAAAACTTTGCTGGTCACTTTTAATAGTGACACGAGGTACCTATAGAGGATACATGCAGTGTTTTTCCTTCTTTTAAAAAAAAAATCTTTATATAAATGTTGAGAAGAGCATGCTATGGATTAAAGTGTGTCATTCCTCATTCCCAAATGAGCATAGATAACATCAGCAAGGACACCTACATTTACTCCAAGGTAAATTAAAGCTAACAACCAAACATTCATTCATTTACGTATTGATTCTGGTCTTAGTACAGGTGATAGTAAATAAAGAGATCACCGCATCAAAATTAGTGTGTTATAAGACGTTTTAAGCAGTTCTTTTCACTTACACTAATGTTATGAGGTTTGTAATCGCTTTCAAGTGACGCTTTTCTCTTTTTATTTAACTGTGATGATCGTTTGCCTCAGTTCTGATTAACAGTCTGCACAGTTTTCAATCAAATTACTGTGTAATTTAACAATTTATTTGACAAAACACTTCAGATAAATATGCTTTACAATGTCACTCTTGATTCCAGCCTGTGTAGTAATATTATCCATTCCATTTATGAGAATATTTTGCCAAATACCGCACGGTTCACAGCAATCTCCCAATCATTCCAATGAGGAGTTCTGCAGAGCTTGTCAGAGTACGCAACAGTAGCCAAGGGGGAGGAACTTATCGAAGGGTCAGTTGATCATGCTTGACAGATTCTTTTTACTGTGGCCAGTTTCAACCCATTTACACTCTGGTGTAAATGGGTTGTTTTGATTTGTGGGAGAGGTAACTGCATCTCTTTTTTTTTTTTTTCTCCCCAATTTGGAATGCCCAATTCCCAATGCACTCTACGTCCTCGTGGTGGCTCACCTCAATCCAGGTGGCGGAGGACGAATCTCAGTTGTCTCTGCATCTGAGACCATCAATCCGCACATTTTATCACGTGGCTTGTTGAGACGTAGCACGTGTGGAGGCTTCACACCATTCTCACCATGTGCCCCACCAAGAGCGAACCACATTATAGCAACCACGAGGAGGTTACCCCATGAGAATCTACCCTTCCTAGCAACCGGGCCAGTTTGGTTGCTTAGCACGCGCTGGATTCGAACTCGCGACTGTAGGGGTGGTAGTCAGTGTCTTTACTCGCTGAGCTACCCAGGCCCGGTAACTGCATTTCTAACTAACTTGGCAATAATGAAAACATCTTCGAGACTCAGATGATACATTTTTTAAAGTCAATATTATAATGTTTGTAATGTTATATTATTAAAATCATAGACTCAATTGCCATTCAGGTGTTACCTATTTAAAAGATTTATGTCATAATAATATTCTAAAACATTGTTTTTAATGTGGATTGATGACACTAGGCATGCTTCAGATCATTTGTGAGTCACTCTTAGGGATGAGAAGTTCTCAGGGTGACTTCTAAGCTGTCGTGGGTTTAGGAGCTACTATAAGCAATAAAATGCTTCATGAATTAATCTTATATGAAAATTTTAAGAGTCCTAAAATAAGGAGCGTCACACCCCTAATTTTTAAGAGTTGCTCCTAAATGTCCACGTTAGGAGCTACATTTAGCCTGAAGATTTTTTGTGAATACGGGCCCTATAGACCAGTGCTATTCATTAACAGGCCATTATTGTAGTGTATAGCCTTCGGCAGGGTTTAAAAAACTAAGGATATCCCGATACCAATACTGTAGGTCCAATACCGCACTCATGTACTTGTACTCGTGCTCCTAAAAATGCTCCGATACAATCTGACATACGAATGTCATTCTGTAAACATTCAGCGCACAAATTAAAAGCACGTTATGTCCTATTGTGATTATTAAACTGCGAAAGCTATGATTTAATGAGATGAATATATAGTTTGCAAGTGCTGCAAATGTCGGTACTCATACTTATTCTCCAAAAAATAGTATCGGGACATCCCTACAATTGTACATTTCCAATGTACTGCACACCCACATGAGCCATGTGACATAAAGCAGTTTCTGTGTTACATTTTCTAGTAGAATTTTCTAGAAAGAAGAAAAGTGCTTGTTTATTATTTTTATATAACAATTCACTTTAATCCAGGATTTAGTAGTTTCAACCTGCTCATATCTTTCAATCAGAGTGCAGCTTGCTGACTGAGGCTCAGCCCACACCTTCATTATATAAATACAGGCCGGCTTACAGCAGCCCAGGAAAAAAACCCACAGCCTCAACACATTCCAGCAAGGTAAGTCAACATGCAGTACGTGTAAATACACACAAACCCCTATGGTGAAACTGTCACACAATGGAATTTACCATCTGATTTACAATCTGATTTTTTTTTGTTCAATCCAACTTTTCTTTACATAATATTTTTTTCTTTTTTTGTTTTTGTTAATGCATTGATTCCTTTCTTTTGTTATTTTGCTTGAATAACACAAATCAATGGCAGTCATTCAGCGAGTAAGTTTTAGATGTAAGCCATTCGTTGTTATGGTGTGTTTTGCACCGTGCTCTTGTGTTTTGTCATCTTGACTCTCCAATTTTTGCATTCGATTCAAACCGTTCTGAAGCATAAATTGAATCCCTCTTTTTTTTCTTCTTCACCCATTCTGTAAAGATGCCATGAATCTAGTGTCAAATCCTCCTCAATGTTTGTAACATAATACTTGTGCTTTCATACGTCTTCAGTCACTTTATACGGTGTGGTTTGCTCAAACTTTCAGTTTTGTGTCGTCATTCATCTCTTTGGTAATGCTTCAGCTGTCGGGAATGTTTGGTGTACTTTTTCTATCTTTCTTTTTCCTCTCAGATGAGCCGAGGGAACAGTATGACCGAGTCTCCCTCAGTTCCCATCACCACCGGCCAGCCCAGCTACCGCTCAGACCCCAGTTTGTCAAGCCAGGGGGGTGCAGGGTGCCGTGGGGGAGGGGAGGGGGCTAGAGTAGGCTCAGGGGGGCTGGGTGGGGCCTCTGCGTTTGGTGGGCGTTCTTATCCTTCTTTTACCGATACCTTCCTCCAATCAGCAGCAGCCTCTTGCTCCTCCAGCCTTCGCTCTGCCCACACGGCTCACAACGCCCTCGGGCCACTTATTTCTGAGGGCACAACCACCACTAGTTATAAGAGTTTAGCCAATCAGACGCGCAATGGCAGCCTGTCTTACGAAAGTCTGCTGACACCCTCCGAAAGCCCAGAGTTTGAGTCTGCTGCTCATGAGCTGTCCCCACCCAGACCACACCCTCCGAACTCTCTAAGCACAGCACCAGGGGCCCCGCCTATTTTGGGGTATACTTCCCCTTTCCTGTCTGCTCAGCAGAGGGAGGGCTCTCTCCAGGCCTGCCCTGCCCCCCTAAGACCCTCCCCTAACAGAGCTTTCCTGCGCCCAACAAGCTCACCCCCTTCTCGGGCTCCACCCCTTTCTCCTCGTGCCCGCTCATTGGGCTCCCCTCCTCCTGGTCCCGCCCCTGGCCATACACCTCTGGGCAAATCACTGTCCTACACAGGTGGTGCTAAATTACAACACCACCCATCTAGCTCAGGGGGTGGGATTCCAATGCCGAAGTGAGTAATCCCTGTGGATTTTAGTCGTCTCTCTTAACCACCCACCCCAAAAAACTTGCACGCCTGTGTCATGGTCATGTAGAAGTTTGAATTCATTTGGTTTGCTCTGTTTTCCTCTATTTGTTCAGTAACACTGTTTCTTACTCCCTGCAACCCATGGCCACTCTACTCTCCATTAAATTACTATATGCACCCTCCATTTTTCTCTGCCCTTCTGTCATTTTTCCTTCTCTGTCCTTCTCTCTTTTTTTTTTACGTTTATTTGCTCTCTTCTGACCTCCCACCTCTCCTGCCTTGTGGCCATAAGGATGACTCTGTGCTAAGGTTTGGCTCTTTTTGCTTCTGCAATTTTTATGTCTTAAAAGTCAACATGAAATCATATTTCATCTGTGCACATTATTACAAAGGAAAAAAGTGTATTTATTTGCCCTGCCTCTGAAACTAATTTCCTTTTCGGATGATGTCACCAAGGCAGTGCAGTCATTGGTTAATGAGCCCATTTACATGCACACCAATTCACTGACTACTCCCAAAAATCAGCTAATTAAAAAAATTAGCCAAAGCAAGAAATCTGCGTTTACATGATATTTGAAATAATCGTGCTATTATCCGCTTTTGACGTCAAACCATGAAGAGGCATGTGCGCAACATGTGTGCACATTGGATGAGCCAGTAAGAACGACAGTTAAGGTGTGTTGACATACAATGCAAAATCGGCATAATTAGCAAAAATCCACCCGTGTCAATCGGTTTATTCTTACACCGTTTATGACCTTACACCGATAAAGGAATGCTGTTTTATGCGTTTACATGACCACATATGTTGTCTGCTTATTAAGCATAATCGGTGTAAAGGCGTGGTCACATTAACCTTTGAACAACGGAATTCCACTGGCGAAGAGGGTGTTGGTAGACATTGAGCGTGTGTGAATCAAGCAAAAATGAACTGCCAAGCAGCCTCTTTTTAATGCTGCACTTTATACTCTGTGAGAGAGAAGTTAAAAAGAAACTCACCACTCAAATGATATTATTGTCCAGTGTCAGTATACTGTGTAGATGTGAACGAAGCAACACTCACACAGATGTCAACTGCCAAACCACTATAGATGCAAATTCCTATTGGTCAAAGCGGTAAATTTACCTGTAAAAATTAATCAAAAATTGACAAGTAAATTCTTTGCCACTGGAAGTCCATCGCATGAAATTCACGATGGGAAATTCCCAATGAGATGACTTTATTTCGCCCGTGGAATTTTGCCGTGCGAAGGTAAATGTTACCGCGCCTTAATAACATGCATGTAAATGCGCTCAATGTTAACCAGTAGCCAAATAGCATTAAAAAAATTTCGGCTGCTGTTGTAAGAAATGCAGCCTTTTTAAAATCAGAAGAAAATAATTTTATGCTGGTTAATGGTAATGTAATAAAGGTCACCACAATACTATCAAATAACAATAGATTCAGATAGATAAAGTCCAGACTTGCTCATCTAATAGATCTCACGTAATCTCACGTTCACCTCTCGGTTGAGACATCCAGGATAAGCACACAAACGCACCATTGTGAGTAAAGAAAAAGATAAATACAGATCTAAACCAAACCCAACGAAGCTTCTGTACAGTGATCCTCCTACTCAATTGTAAACAGCGCTGCTCTTCCGGGTGTGTTGCATGTGCGTCAATTCTCGTGTGAACATGCCAGCAGGATTATGTCACACGCACATACCGCTGCTGACTGGAAGCGATTGGTTTTTAGTTAAAAAGTACTTTTGATATTTTTCCCAAGTGGCCAATCATAATTCTTTTGAGGAAAGTTCAAATTTACCAACAGCGGCTGCGGGGCAGAGGCGATAACAATGACAGTGGATGGTAATATATCATAATTTATGTCAAATCCTGACTTTCTTCTGATCCAGTGATCCTGATGGAAATCTAAAGAAGCCCAAATCTCAAACGTTCTTTTACAATCGGTTAGGGTTATAAACAAACAGCACTTTTTTCGCCATTTTCAGCTTAATTTGAAGTTTTG
Organism: Myxocyprinus asiaticus; assembly: GCF_019703515.2. Taxonomy (NCBI): domain Eukaryota; kingdom Metazoa; phylum Chordata; class Actinopteri; order Cypriniformes; family Catostomidae; genus Myxocyprinus; species Myxocyprinus asiaticus. The sequence goes on along the minus strand of NC_059370.1, from coordinate 13,020,794 downwards.
AATAAAGCGCCCTTTTAAATCTTTTCTTTTCTGGGGTGCCTAAAGAACCCAGAGGTGCAGACACCAAGCATTTGTTTGTAAACAGCAACTGAAATATGTCATATTGTGGAAGTAGAATGGGTTGTGATGTGAATGCCATTTCATGATGACTTTATAACTAGTGTTTGAGAATATGTCTGTTGCTTACGTTGTCTGTCACATTTAATACACACATCCCTACCACACTTTCAATGCATCCCATGAAAGAGTGTGCTTGGTCGTATTATTATTTTTGTACTTTGTGCTCCATGTACGCAAGTTTACTTACATTTTTCTCTTTCCCCCCACTCCAACCAATCAGCTCGACTCTTAGACAAAACATGGCCAATCATAACACCTACTCACACAAACCTGCTGGAGGGGTGAAGAAAGTGACTGGTGTTGGAGGGACAACCTATGAGATTTCAGTATGAATGACTCACACCTGAGAATGAGGATTCACACTGCAGTTTTCCACTTTTGAGCATGAATCAGACGGATGTAGAGCTGCTCAACCACACATGCAAAAAAGCGTACAAGACATAAAAAAATACTGTTTCCAAGTCAAACTTCATCAGTCACTGTGGAGGACATTATCTGTGAAAATGGACCAGTGAAGATGAATCTTACAGCATTTTGTTTTCTGAATGTCAATATGGTACACAAATTACAACTTTTTTAGTTATTTAAAGAATCATTTGGTACCTAAATGTATTACCAATTTGTACACAGGACTGTCAGTTATCTCTGGACATTCAGCCTTAATAGGCGGGACCATGTGAGACACACAGTCATGTGTAATGATAATGTCTGATGTCTCTTTGACTTCAACAGAAACCACAGGCCTCACAACAGTCAGCCAATAAGCATTTGTAAAATTTACTACATTAGTCATTTTCAGTCCTCATATTCCACGGCCTCTATGTTACGCAGAATGTTTACATTGTTTACATTTCCATACAAAGTGAATGGGGATGGACACTGTCAATATCCAAAAATGACCTAAAAGCACCTCGTGTGCAGTATTCCAAGTCTTCTGAAGCAATGCTACAACTTGTTAGAGGAACAGACCGCAATGTACTGTAGGTTGACTGAAAATCGTCCCTTCCATCCCAGCTCTCAAATCTCATTTGCACTTTCACATTCAAAACTGTAACGTCACGTTTGGTCGTGACACTGAAGAACCAATACCATTCGGTATCATTGATGTCAAACCTGGGCTGGCATAACACATATTCAAGAATAAATGCGCATGAAATGACAGTTTTTTCATTTTTAGGTGAAATAACCCTTATCTTTTTTCTTTTCTCCATAATTTTATCAGAATATAATTTTATACAGGTACAGATGTATTATTATAAGTATTAAGTTTGATAAAGAAGATAGTAAAAATAAGATGCAGGCATATGATGTGTGATTGTTATTTTACTTGAAATGGTGTTTGTCTGATTTAAATGGCTGCATCAGCCGAATGGATTTTATTCAGCCAAAGAGATGATCCTGGTCATGGACCCTGTTTCACAGATAGCACACTTGGTAGAAGTTACTAGAGCACAATGTTTAATGGAAAGTTATTTTGTTATCTTAAATACCGAAGATATCATATGCAAAATGTAACTTTTAAGCATTGATGTGTCCAGTCCAGAGCCATACTCTCTTGATACACTGTTAACCAATCACAAGAGAGTTTATTTATTCAGATGAGGCCAGTCCTCTGGATCCCTGCGAGTACATGCTGGTTGTGCATGTAGATTGTGACTTTGTTTTAAAAACCTAAATTGATTCTTTCTTTTATGTTGTTTTTTTTTTTTTACTGGACATTAGTTGAAATAAACAGCCAGAGTACAGTGAAGCAGAATTCCATTCTTTATGTCCTCATACTGTAAAAGGTTGATTGTGTTTGTGTGTGTGATTGAATGATTGAGAGTGAAGTTGTGTGTTAACCTATCTGACTGTTGTACAAGAGCACATTCCATCTATAGTTTTGGTTCAGCAAACAGGTCACCCATGTATGGTTCACATATTTTGTCTGGATTTTGAGGTCTAAGAACCAGAGACTGCTCAGACATAAACAGCTAATGAGAGTGTTTTTTGTTGTTGTTGTTGTTGTTTAATCTTTTGACATTTCCACCATGGCCTTATGATGTCTTTTTAACTGTAATCAAGGGTTTGAGAATGCTCAGTCTGCATATTGGCTGTAAGAGGTGTTGATTAGAGGAGTGTGTTGAGGTTTAGGGGAAGAATGCCGACTCTTTTAACTCTTCTGTATTGCTGCTGATTCTGAGTCACACAAACAACACATTTTCAGCAGAATAATAAATAATACAAGTGAACACAAGGTGGGTTTCCTCATTGAACAAATGCATTTATGTTCTTGGCAGCATCTTTAGCTTAAACTTTACTATGAAGTTTTTTTAAAACTTGAAAACTTGAAAGTTTTTACTGAATACTGCAGCGAAAATGTAATCACATTATTAATTACTTTCTAAAACACTTCTCACAGAAAAGTTTTGGATTTTCAGCTCAAATTCAAAATAATATCTATATTTCCTCGTCCGTTGTCACAGAAACGCAAACCGATGTTCATATGGGATGGCGAAGATGGCCGCCTCGGTGTGGAGCTCTCCAATTCTTTTGTTGTTTTAGTTTGTTTGTCCTGTGTTTAGTCATTTTTTTCCGATCAGTTTTACCAGGGACAAACTGCTGAACATTCGGCAATACATACCAGACAATCTTTTCCCGGTTTTTGACTAGAGGCAGAAACGAAAAATCAGCTAAACCTGTAGTAAAGGCTGTAAAAAGATGGACCAATGAAGCAGAGCTGGAACTACAAGCCTGCTTTGACACCTCCATGAAGTTGGCACCCCCATATAATTAAATAATTACTAAATCTATACCATTCTTTTGTGCCGCTAAAACGAGCGCTTGTGCTGGTTTGGTGTTTTTGAGATATAAGACATAATTGTTTTGGCCTGTGTGACGTCACTGTCCACCCCATGTCATCCAAATCGCTTCAAATCGGTGTCGTTCGTTTGTGCTCGATTTGTGCTGGTTTGTGCCGTTAAAAGAAACACTGTATCAATTTCCCTGAATTGCTTAGAAATAAGAATTTGAATTTGGTAGCAGTGAGGCTACTCTCCACCCCATGTCATCCAAATCGCACCGCCGGTGTCGTTCGTTTGTGCTCGATTTGTGCTGGTTTGTGTTGTCAAAAGAAACAACGTTTTCCTTTCTTTGTATTTAACAAGATAGCTTTTGGGAGCCATGAAATCATTCAGGCAAAACCCCATGTCAATCACTTTCACCTGTCTTCATCGTTTGTGCTCGCTTCTGGTTTGTGCCGTGTTTGGTATCGTTGAAGCATAAATATTTGGGCAAAGGCCTAATTTTTACCCCATGAAACTCCAAATGCATAATAATAATAATAATAATAATAATAATAATGGCTATATGTGACATTAACCTAGTTTCCATCCTCTTTTCGTGCTGTTTTGTTATCGACAGTGAAAATGGGTGAAAAGATGTAGCGAAATTTTCCGTCTTCTGACTGTTTCCATTCAAATGACCTTTTACTGATAAAAATGGTGTGCGTGATGACGTCATGCTTAAAACACTTTGTAGCATACATTTTGGTTTATCGCAAAAGAAATCTGCCCTTAAGCCATTTCTATACAGAAATGTGTGTATATCGCTAATTGTGCCTTTCGCCTCCCAGATTTCCCCCGAAGTCTTTGAAAAATGGGGAGAGTATTGAGACAATTCATTTAAATTGCCAGCTTACTGTTATTTTAATTTCACAAATAAATGCAATCAGAAGACGAGGAATTACAATCAAAAGGGAACAGTTGCCCTTCTGATAGGACTGTAGTACTGGTCCTGATGTTGCACCTATTGCAGGTTGTTCCCGGTTCCAACCCGAAAGCGAATCGTCATGGCCCTGTTCAAGCTGGCAACCTGCACTAAGTAGTGGGGGAAATTTTCGGTCTTAGTATAAGGACCATCCATTGATGTGTATATGCTGTGTGCACAGCTATTAAAGAAACATTGATGTGGTGTAATATCAGGGTTTACATATATGATAAATTCTTGATATTCAATAGGCTTTTTTGAACAATCATCTAATCTAAAACATCGCCATCACAACTGAATTATGTCCCATATATTTGAATTATGTCCAGCAACTTTTAACTGAACAACTGAACTTGATTGTCATCTAAAATTAATTTTAGCATCATAATTCAATTTACATTTTCTGAAGAAGCTCAACAAATGCGATCTGAGGTAAAGAGGGTTAGATTTCAAATATTTAAAAGTTTTAAAAGGTTCAAAAGCTTTCTGAAAGTGAACTCAGCATTGGACAAATAGTTCTGATAGTTTATAGTCTTGAAAAAAGTGTAGAACATTTTGAAAATGTCATTCAGCTGAATTTTTTTGTCTACAAAACAGAGTAAGGCTAATTTAAGCTTGTGTAAAAAATAAGGCAATTATATAGGCCTAACAATATTATTTTTTCATTTGGTAATTTTTTTATTTTTTATTATTTAATGCTTTATTCGTTTGGTAATTTATTAAATTTAATACGGGGAATTTTGCCGGCATTTTTTCAAAAGTAAGCTTAACAATAATTTTATAGAATTGAGTGTTCCAAAAAAGCACACTGATGCTTTTCTCCGAGTATTGTGTATTTATTTTTTATTTAAAACTTCTTTGTTCACAGAAATGATATGTTGTTTTTTTTGTTTTTTTGTATTTTGGGCTAATTCCATGACTGCCGTCTATTATTTTGAATGGTGTGGAAAAGCAACTTTAATAAATAAACAGATGGTTATCATGATCAAATTAATCACAAACAGTGGCCATTCATTTGTTCTCCGTGTACTTGTCGATGACAGGTGTATGATACTACATATTTGTGTTGGCACTCCTGGAAGTGTCATAACGCAGATGTGTTTGCAACATCAGATCTATGCTGGTATGCCGTTAAGACCAATCCATAATAGTGTGAGTAATGCTTCACGTACAATAGATTGGTTTTCAAGGATGTATACCTTGTTGTCATGATTAACACAGGTTAATGATTGGGGTAAATTCCATCATGCGACAATATATTTTTGCGTTAATGGCAATTTTCTCGACAAAAAGTGTTTCCAAACCAGTTTTTCTCGACATTTGAAGTATCAACATAGAGTTTATGTACTAGAGTTAAACAGAAATGTCGACACTTGTGAAATTTTAGCCATAATTTGCGTTTCCATCAGCTTTATTGGTAAACTTTTTGACACGCTACACTTTTTGTCGCAAAAAAACCCTTGGATGGAAACGTAGTTATTGCTGAACAAAGCTGTACATAATGTTTATAGGTTAATTATTCTGAATTTTTTTCTCAAGTAAACAGGCACAATATTCAGCTCTGAAATTGTTTATTAGTTTTAATTCTGCTAGAAGCTGGCACGACTTGCATTGACTGTGTTTGTGTAATTGCATAGTCCTATATGTTAGCTAGTATTCAAAACATTTGTTTGAAATTTCAGCGCAATGTTTGAAAACATGTTAGGTTCCGTTCACATGCTGGAATGCATTGTTGTTGCACTAAAATTACATGCAGCACCACAAAAGAGCAAAACGTATGTGTCTCGAGACGTTTAACAGTTTAGGTTCTTTTTAACTTGACATGGCGTCTAAAAACACGAACAAGCCGTCAAAGATGTCCGTCTAGCGCACGTTTACATTGAAATCAATTATAAAACAGCGCGGAAGGACACAAAAACGTGCTCGATGTGAACGGCCCCTCAGTGTAAGACTAGAACTCTGTAGAAAAGTTTGATCACACTTGCCTATTCTTTATTATTTGTTACTGAACATTTTAGAATTTAGATTATAAAGTCATCAAAACTAAGAAGTAACACAAAAGTATGGAAATTATGCAGTGACCAAAACAAATGAAATCAGAACCATCTTCTATTTGAACTTCTTCAGAATAGCCTTTTGTTTGTTCCAGCTCTGCACATTCTGTTCATTTTCTCAATCAACTTCAGGTGCATCCTGGGATGCTTTTTAAACAGTATTAAATGATTTCATATGCTGGACACTTGTTGGCTACTTTTCTTTAAAAGAAATATACTATTAAATAAACAAATAAAAGGTTTGTATAGACATACATAATTAGGCACAATTTATTTTTGAATACAGAAATAATCCCAAATATTTGACCATAAGCCTTTAGATCAAAAGGTTTAATATTATGAGAAACAAACTTAGTGTCCTTTGAATGGTTGTGTAGGCTATATTTATTTTATATTTTTATGTTCTTGATATTAATTGTATTTACTAACTTTTAAACAATTTTCTTTGATTTGTATTGTATCTTGTTATTTTTTGCTATTGCTGTAGATAAATCTAGGATAACTGAGTTTCAAGTTTTTAGTTTTTTAAGTTTTAAGCTTAAAGTAACCATTTAAAGTGATTTTAATAAGTACAATTTAGAATTTCACCAAACAGTTAGGTCAAATTAGCTTCATAAAAGGTGACTTTAGGGAACAGGTGAGTAGTTTGCATCCCTGATTTAAATATCAGACCAAATCTGATATTTCCCGACAAAGAAAGAGAGATGTGTTTGACCCAGTCTCACACCCCACAACCTCTGACCTTCTTTTCACACAAACACCAACACCTCCTGCAACCAACCTCCCCCACCCCCCCGCTACTCAAACTGCACTTAAGATCTGTGAAGAGGAGGTGTGCCGGGTCTTCCGGAAACAAAAGACAAGGAAAGCACAGGGCCCAGACGGTATTTCACCCGCATGTCTGAAATCCGGTGCTGACCAGCTGGCTCCCATCTTCACACAGATCTTCAACAGATCACTGGAGCAGTGTGAAGTTCCCTGCGGCTTCAAACCCTCCACTATCATCCCTGTCCCAAAGAAACACTTGATCAAAGGACTTAATGACTACAGACCTGTCGCCCTGACATCTGTGGTCATGAAATCATTTGAGAGACTGGTGTTGGCCTACCTGAAGGACATCACTGGACCCTTTCTAAATCCCCTTCAATTTGCTTATAGAGCAAACAGGTCTGTGGATGATGCAGTCAACATGGGATTGCATTATATCCTGCAACATCTGGACAGAACAGGGACATATGCAAGGATCCTTTTTGTGGACTTAAGTTCGGCTTTCAACACCATCATCCCAGCTTTCCTATGGAATAAATTAACCCAGCTCTCTGTTCCCACATCTATCTGTCAGTGGATCACCAGCTTTCTGATGGACAGGCAGCAGCTAGTGAGACTGGGGAAATTCACTTCCAGCACATGTATGATCAGTACTGGTGCCCCCCAGGGATGTGTGCTCTCCCCACTACTCTTCTCCCTGTATACCAATGACTGCACCACCAAGGACCCCTCTGTCAAGCTTCTGAAAATTGCAGATGACACTACTGTCATCGGCCTCATCCAAGATGATGATGAGTCTGCATACAGAAGGGGGGTTGAACAGCTGGCTCACTGGTGCAGTCATAACAACCTGGAGCTCAACACGCTCAAAACAGTGGAGATGATTGTGGACTTTAGGAACACCCCAACATTGACCCCACTTACCATTCTAAACAGCACTGTGGCAGCAGTGGAGTCATTCAGGTTCCTGGGCTCTACCATCTCACAGGACCTGAAGTGGGAGACCCACATTGACTCCATTGTGAAAAAGGCCCAGCAGAGGTTGTACTTCCTTCGCAGGTTGAGGAAGTTCAACCTGCCACAGGCGCTGCTGATACAGTTCTACTCAGCAGTCATTGAGTCTGTCCTCTGCACTTCAATAACTGTCTGGTTTGGTTCAGCTACAAAATCGGACATCAGAAGACTACAAAGGACAGTTCGGACTGCTGAGCGGATTATTGGTTGCCCCTTGACCTCCCTTCAAGAACTGTACATTTCCAGAGTTAGGAAAAGGGCTGGTAAAATCACTCTGGACCCCACTTATCCAGCCAACTACCTTTTTGAACTGTTGCCTTCTGGCCGATGCTACAGAGGACTGAGCACCAGAACTGTCAGGCACAAGGACAGTTTTTTTTTCCCTCAGGCTATCCATCTCTTGAACAGTTAAAACTATACTATAATTACGTGCAATACACAGCCTAGTCAATTATATTATTTAACATATGTTAGATGGTGTTTCACCTGCCTTTCTGAAAGTCTGCACTGACCAACTGGCCCCCATCTTCACAGAGATCTTGATTAGATCACTGGAGCAGTGTGAAGTTCCCTGCTGCTTCAAACACTACACCATCATTCCGATCCCCAAAAATAACAAAATCACAGGAATTAATGACTACAGACCTGTCGCTCTTACATCTGTGGACATGAAGTCGTTTGAGAGACCTACCTGAAGGACATCACTGGACCCCTGCTGGACCCCCTTCAGTTTGCTTACTGAGCAAACAGGTCTGTGGATGATGCTTTCATTATGGGACTGCATTATATCCTGCAATACATCGACACACCTGGCACTTATGTAAGGATCTTATTTGTGGATTTCAGTTCAGCCTTCAATACCATAATGCCTGATCTTCTCTCAACCAAACTGACCCAGCTCTCCGGGTCATCACTCTGGACCCCACACATCCTACCCTCTCCCTCTTTGAATTGTTGCCCTCTGGCCGGTGCTACAGAGCACTGAGTGCCAGGACATCCAGGCACAAAAACAGTTTTTACCCTCAGGCCACTTTCCTCATGAACAATTAAACTGCCTCTGGACTCCCCCGTAGTGCAATAATGTAAATACATATCTCATGTACATATGCAAATTCACATATTCGATAACTGTACATACCCCTACCTTGCACATACATTACCACTTGCACATGTACAATACATATGCCATTCTGTTATATGTCTTATTATTTGTATGTCTATTTATACTCTTACCTTGTTTTATATTCTGTCTCACTGTAATGTTCTGTGTGCACTTGTTTCTCCTATCACCAAAAAAAAAAAAAAAAGAAAAAAAAAGAAATGTGTACGTGAGAACACTTGGCAATAAAGCTCATCCTGATTCTGATATCCTACCTCTTCTGCATTATATTCCCTTGCACTGTGTATAACAGATTTGTATTTGTACATACTATATGTATATTTTTGTCTTATTGTGTATTTCTATATATTCTTATATTTCTATTCACTCTTTATTTTTATTCTTTTTTTTAATTTATTATTATTATCTCTGTCTTGTTGTTTTGTTTATGCCCTGGAAGCTTCTGTCACCAATAAAAATTCCTTGTATGTGGAAGCATACTTGGCAATAAAGCTCATTCTGATTTGAACACATGAATTTATATTTTAAATGTGTTATGCGTATAAAATTATTTTAGAAAAATGAATAACACAAGTAATGTGCTTAAAAGTAATTGCCTATATTGAAAGTCAGTAACTATAATCTGATTACATGAATTTAAAATGTAATACGTTACACTATTTTTTGACTACATAAGTAATTAGATTAGAGTAGCAAATTACTTTTGTAATGAGATTACACCCAACACTGTTCATAAGAATGAACAAGTTAAAGTAATATTACAAGTTCAATACAAGTTAAATTAAATAAGAATGAATGTAACTGCTTTTGTTAAACTATAAGATTCATTTAATTTAAACCCTCAAAAAATTGGCCCCATTGACTTCCATTGTACGTGCCTCACTGTAACCGTGATTTATGCTGTTTTTAAAGAAAAGGAGGGACGAGTCAAATACATTTTTGAGGTAATCAACAATATGCTGAAAATGCTGTTGATTGAGCTTAATTTGTATTGAACACGGAATATTTCTTTAAGGGAGGTAAAATTTTGATTTCAGCAGAGGCAGTGAAGGCTGATATAAGTCTTGTTCAAATTCCTTCCTTTGGTCAAGAAAAACACAGATGAAAGATTAAAGAAGATACAAAAGACAATGACAAAGCAAGACAAAAAGAAAAACACAGAAAAAAGGAAGAAGTCAAAAAATTATTTAATTAAAGAGAAGTTTTGATGAGGTTGAAACTTTCATAAATATACATCAGTTGCAAAACTGTGCCCCCTTTTTAAGTTCATTACAAAAACGATATACTAAATATAGTGAACTTTTAGCAAATTTATAGTTCTAAATATTCTAGACAGTAAACAAACATCAAATCCACAAAAATATATACTGTTTATAATGTATAATCTCTGGCTCTTGCAGAGAGGTGAATAATAAAATAAAGCAAATAGTAAAAATAATCAGAACATACTTTTTATTTTAAACTGAAAAATATACATTCACATTTTTGTACCAATGGTAAGCCAAAAGAAAAACAAAAATAGTTACAATAGCATTATCCTGTGTAGTATAAAATAATTCATCTTGTAATGTACTTAGAGGAAAATATATTCAAATCTAAAAATCTAAATGTTATAACAATCCAGTTACCATAGTCAAGTTATGTATTAATATCAGTGACAAGATTCCAGTGATCAAGAAAAACCAATAAAAAAAAATCTAAAATCTCTGTTAATATAATGCCTTACATAAATGAGTATTTTCTTTCTTTGACTCAGCCCCAAGAAAATGTTTAAACAGAGAGATTCATGTTTATGGAAGAAAAGTGTTGATCAAGAACAACCAGGTACGCTATTCATCATTGTACCTTCACATAGTCCCAAACTAAATCACAACTGACGTAATGTATTATAGACTGAACTGTGTGCTACATAGAACCATCATCAGCTCCCACAAAAAAAGCACGGAAATCTGGTACAACTGGTCAAATAAACAGCAGATACTGATTTTCCTTGGATGGTCAATCAACTGAAAGAAAAAAAAGGAAATGTTTAAAATAAATACATGAATAAAATAATCAAGAATAAAAAAATAAATAAAAAAAAAGTCATTTACTAAGATCAGATTTACTAGGAAGACTTAATATTTAACATTTATCTAACCAAGAACAAAATAATAATAATAATAATTAAACAAGACCGATCCATGGTCTTCCATGGAGAATTTATAGTCAAAAAGGACTTAGATATTGATCTGTTTCTCACCCAGATCTATCATATCGCTTCTGAAGACATGGATTTAACCACTGGAGTCATCTGGAGTAATTTTATGTTGCCCTTTTTGTGGATTTTGGAGCTTCAAAATTTTGGCACCCATTTACTTTCATTGTATGGACCTACAGAGCTGAGATATACTTCTAAAAATCTTTGTTTGTGTTTAGCAGATGAAAGAAAGATGGCATAAGGGTGAGTAAATGATGAGAGAATTTAAATGTTTTGGTGAAATATCCCTTTAATAGGAAAACAACTTATGTGAACCATGAAAGAAAGAAAATATCCGGGTTTGGAATGAGATGAGTGAAGCGCATTACAGGTTATTGACATACATAGATATTTGTATTGCATTAATAAATATGGAATGAGTAAGCCAAATTTGTTCAGTGACAGGATAGGTGGCTTTGATGCCTGTATTTTATCGATTTGAAATTCTGTTTGTTGATTTGTCAGTCACAATGGGAATAAAAGTTGTACCTTCGTACGAGCCAAGTCTTACTATATCTTACGATTTTGCCATCTCAAAACAAATTGTTGTCATGAGATTATCTTGGGTAAATTCAAGGTTTCACATACATTTTCCTGCAACTGTAAATGTGCGTGGTCATATGCGTTCTGAATGACCCATGTTTCCATAAATCATCTGGGTGGACTGGGGAGAGCTTTGCGTTGTGAACGTTGTATGTCTGCATAGTACATCAAACTCTTATTTAAAAAAAGCAAGGAAAATCATGTTTTCCATTATATGTCTTTCACAATAATACAGTCCGTGCACAGCCCAGATTTGCTCGACACACGGACTGTCCTCTTCTGTGCATTGTCGGCACATGTCCCTGCTGTTGACTGTACTAAAAGAACATCACAAAGCATTCCTCTGTGTTAAATCATACATATGATCACGTAGATGTTAATGAGACTAGTGTACAGATTCCTTTTTGTTCTTGATCGATATACAGTATTTTGAATTGACACCAATTACTTTTAATTATTTATAACTGTTTTGGTCCAGAACAACATAATTTTTGTATTTTTTGGTAACATTTAACCAACAAAGGACGCTAACACGCAACACGGCAAGCAATCTGAGTCCATGTGTCATCATCTGTTTTTTTCATCATTGAACATGCCAAGACCCTGCCAAACATCTGCCAGTGTGCCCTAATATTACAGCATTGAAGCTTTCCTGCCCAGCTATCTCTTGCCAAGCAAAGAGATGCTGGCAACACAGACAAACAAGGCCTCACAGAAAGCTCAACAGACTAAGGATGGGCATGAGTACTCTAGTACTCAAAGAATAACAGCAATGATCGACCATAGAAGACATGAAAGAGTATTTCAACAACTTCGGGCACTTTTAGCCCTGTGGATTTCTAGAAAGTAGTCTATTTAAAACTTTTTTGACACTCACTTTTTTTTGTCCTACAGTCCGTATACATGCATCACACGAGATTAATTACATTTTTGCCCTTTTCCCCCAGAAATCACAGTGTCTTTTCCAGTGTCACATCTCAAATTCTGTATTGTGTTTAATACAATTGGTAATGAAAATGACGATGGTGTTCATCAATAAAATGACATTTGTTAAATGAAATAGCCCCCTCATTTGTGTTGCTGAGACTTATTTCATTGTTAACATTTTATCTATCCTCAACACACACAATTAAATCTTTTTTTTTTTTCATCACTTTTTTAGACATTTGGCAAAATGATTTTTTCCTTCAAACATAATTTGTTTATATTTCATCTCAAGCACTGACTCTTTTTTGGTGGAGGAAAACGCTTTTCTCGTGTGGATGTGAGGTGTAAAAATAGCTAAATTAATGAGATTTTTATTTTATTTTATTTTTCAAACAAAAATGTATTTGTGTATACAGAGCGTTGGTAGGACAGTTCAACTGAATGGAACAGAACGCAGGGGTCTAAAGAAGTGTTTTTACTTGACACCATGCGGTGCTCATTGCTCGAGATGCTGATAAATCAAGATGTGATGCAATGGGAAAGCACGTCCATCTGATGCATATGTAGATCCAAAATTAAAAAGTTGTATTCTGAGTACTCAGCTGAGTACTCCAACAAGTATGTACCAAAATGCCCATCCCTAGAACAGACAGTCTCAGATGAAGGAGGGAGAACTGTGAGAGAGAAAGAGGTAGGAAATTACGTTTTCTTCTCTTTGTCTTTTTTGACAGCAGAGGAGCTTTGAAAAGACTGTAGTGTTTCAGCAGCCACTTTCCTCCTGTTGAAGGTGTTCATCTCTTCCTCTAAATCTCTACGCTTCTCCTCCAGGTTCCTCTTCTCCTCCTGATGCGTCCGTTTTAGCATCTCAAACCTTTCGTGCAGCTGCAAAATAGGGAAAGACTTGGTGTCACAATGTTCTATGAGATATTCACTTCATACGGAGAACAGGATCAGGGATGTCATGCCATCTCAATTGATAACATGTTTGAGTGAGGTTTAGTATCATGTTGCCAACTATAAAAAAACCTTTGGATCAAATCAGGTGCTTGTGACAAGTATTTAAAGTGGCCATATTGTACTCTTTAATAGCATTTTATTTGTTTCTGTGAAGTCATTTTAATGTCAGTCAAGGTTTCTTTCAACAAAAAGTCTTATATCATAGTTTTACATGACCAGTTTTCACCCTCTGTCTCAAGGTAACCTTTAGAATTAAAAAGGCTCTTTTTTTTTGCTACTGTACCTTTAAGACTTATATATTTAAATGACAACTGTTATGACTGACTAATCTTCACATAATGGCAAAATTCACACTGACATTTATCAGGGCGTGCCAAGTTTCTGAAAACTGAACAGGCATTGATGAATACAGTTGCAGGAAAAGTATGTGAACCCCTGGATTTAGCCGGATTTCTGTGTAAATTAGTCATAAAATGTTATCTGATCTTCAATTCAAACTTCTTCGACAATCATATAATTGCATGTAATTTGTTTAAGCAGACAGTGTTTGTCTATTTTGAGGATCAAAGCAAATGACCATTTTTATGCCCAATTTATGCAAAAATTCAGGTAACTGCAACCTGGTCTCATGATAAGTCGTAATAATTAGTACGAGATGGCGAGTACAAAAATGTAAACTTTTACTCCCATAGAGGAAAATCAACAAACCAACGAATGATGTTAAAATTTTTCCTAGCTAACCCAAACAAATCACTGTTGTGTACCACGGAAGAGAGAGAAACATTGGGGTTTTGAGTGAGCATTCATATGATTTTGAAGTTTATCCCTAACCCAAACCCTAACAATCATTTTAAATGGATAGTTCACCCAAAAATTAAAGTTCTCTCATCATTTACTCATCCTCCTGACATCACAGATGTGTATGACTTTCTTTCTTCTGCAGAACACAAATGAAGGTTTTTAGAAGAATATTTCAGCTCTGTAGGTCCTCACAATGCAAGTGAATGGTGACCAGACCTTTGAAGCTCCAAAATCCACATAAAGGGAGCATAAAAGTAATCCATAAGACTCCAGTGGTTAAATCCTTGTGTTCAGGCACAATATGATAGGGTGTGTGTGAGAAACAGATCAATATTTAAGTCATTTTTTATCATAAATTCTCCTCCCTGCCCAGTAGGGGGCGATATGCATGAAAAATGTGAATCACCAAAAACACAAGAAGAAGAATGAGAATGTGAAAGTGAAGTGGAGATTGCCTGAGCAGGGAGGAGAATTTATAGTCAAAAAGGACTTAGATATTGATCTGTTTCTCACTCAGATCTATCATATCGCTTCTGAAGACATGGATTTAACCACTGGAGTCATCTGGAGTAATTTTATGTTGCTCTTTTTGTGGATTTTGGAGCTTCAAAATTTTGGCACCCATTTACTTTCACTGTATGGACCTACAGAGCTGAGATATACTTCTAAAAATCTTTGTTTGTGTTTAGCAGATGAAAGAAAGATGGCATAAGGGTGAGTAAATGATGAGAGAATTTAAATGTTTTGGTGAAATATCCCTTTAATAGGAAAACAACTTATGTGAACCATGAAAGAAAGAAAATATCTGGGTTTGGAATGAGATGAGTGAAGCGCATTACAGGTTATTGACATACATAGATATTTGTATTGCATTAATAAATATGGAATGAGTAAGCCAAATTTGTTCAGTGACAGGATAGGTGGCTTTGATGCCTGTATTTTATCGATTTGAAATTCTGTTTGTTGATTTGTCAGTCACAATGGGAATAAAAGTTGTACCTTCGTACGAGCCAAGTCTTACTATATCTTACGATTTTGCCATCTCAAAACAAATTGTTGTCATGAGATTTTCTTGGGTAAATTCAAGGTTTCACATACATTTTCCTGCAACTGTATGTTGACCCATGTTGCCATAAATTTGCTTTAGGGGCAGTGGTGGCTCAGCGGTTAAGGCTCTGGGTTACTGATCAGAAGGTTGGGGGTTCAAGCCCCAGCACTGCCAAGTTGCCACCTTGAGCAAGGCCCTTGACCCTATCTGCTCCAGGGGCACCATATCATGGCTGACCCTGCACTCTGACCCCAGCCTAGCTGGGATATGTGGGGAAAAAAAAGAATTTCACTGTATATGTGCAAATGTGTGATAAATAAATATAATTAATTAAAATTAAATCACCTGGGTGGACTGGGGAGGGAGCTTTGCATTGTGAACATTGTATGTCTGCATAGTACATCAAACTCTTATTTAAAAAAAGCAAGGAAATATAATGTTTTCCATTATATGTCTTTCACAATAATGTCAGAATTAAAGTGTAACAACATCACACAAGAAGTTGACATGTTGCTACTGAATAGTGTGTTGCGTCAGCAGCCTTAGAGACCCCTGTTCTTCTCCCGCGTTGAGATCAGTAAGTAATCACGTTGACATAATCAATGACGAGATTAGGTTTAATTTTCCCTCTAAAATTAAATTTTTACTCTGCTGATGATTTAAGGCCAAATAATACTGTCCGCGTTGCTGATCTCTCCGTGTACAGTATGTGTGATGCAAATTTTGTCCTCAGTACAGTCTGTGCACAGCCCAGATTTACTCGACACACGGACTGTCCTCTTCTGTGCATTGTCGGCACATGTCCCTGCTGTTGACTGTACTAAAAGAACATCACAAAGCATTCCTCTGTATTAAATCATAAACAACTCGCTTTTGGCGTCCCTCTGTGGACTGGATCTTACACGTACCCAAATATTCAAAAACACTTCCAGCTTCGGCCACTGGGGGCAGCACAGACAGATTACAGCCGAAGAACTTTTGACATACACTCACCCAGTTCACAGTGAGATCAGTCTATAAAATGAGGCTAGAATATACACTCATGAGCACTTTTATTAGTAACACTATGATCCTAATAAAGTGCCCAACGTGGTCTTCTGCTGTTGTAGCCCATCTGCCTCAAGATTCGATGTGTTGTGCATTCTGAGATGCTTCTCACTACAATTGTACGGAGTGGTTATCTGAGTTACTGTAGCCTTTCTGTCAGCTCGAACCAATCTGACCATTCTCTGACCTCTCTCATCAACAAGGTGTTTCTGTCTGCAGAACCTCCGCTCACTGGATGTTTTTTGTTTTTGGCACCATTCTGAGTAAATTCTAGAGACTGTTGTGTGTGAAAGTCCCAGGAGATCAACAGTTACAGAAATACTCAAACCAGCCCGTCTGGCACCAACAATCATGCCATGATCAAAATCACTGAGATCAAATTTTTTCCCCATTCTGATGGATGATGTGAGTATAACTGAAGCTCCTGACCCATATCTGCATGATTATATGCATTGCACTGCTGCCACACGATTGGCTGATTAGATAATTGCATGAATAAGTAGGTGTACAGGTGTTCCTAATAAAGTACTCGGTGAATATAAATAATAAATTAATTCAAAATACTGCCTTGTAACTTCAAATGGCTTCCAGTGAATTTTATTTCTGGTCTAATGGCAAAGTTCTATATGCCCCGTCCATCCCATTACCTCTCTTTCTTTTTCTTTTAGCTCTGCCTCTGTCTCCTTTACTTTGTTGACAAACATCTGTCTCATCTGCTCCTCCTTGAGTTGTAGCTCCCCAATAAACTCTCTCCTCTTGGTCACATATGTCTCCTGTAGACTGTATGTCAGGACAGAGAGAGCAACATTAACAGAAGTTTAATTTCACCTGTGATGCTCAACTGCAAATAAACTCATGGAGTATTAGCTGTAGTTCCTTGATGGTCATGAAACCCATTGTTACAAGATGTCCTTGAGAGAAAGCAGCATGTATGTTATCAACACACCATTATTTGTGGAAGTGTCTTAGATGAGATCCGGCAGTACCTGAATGGCTCATTGTCAGGGTCAGTGTCTTTAAAGCCCATCTCCTCTAGTTTGCAGCGGCGGTACAGCTCATAGTGTCTGGCATGGGTCTGCTCCCTCAGGTCCAGCATGTTGACCCGAATTAGCATCTCTCTCAGTTTTACGAAGTCACAGTGACTCTCGTTCTCCACTGAAGACAAATATAATAACTTTTTTGCTTCAATAAATAACATTATAATTTAAAAACTGTATTTTGTGTTTACTCAGATTGCCTTTGTTTTATGTTAGATTTTGTTTGAATTTTTGAAACAATTTTGTATGAAATATACACAAAAACACAAGAAATTAGGATGGGGCAAATACTTTTACACAGTACTGTATCTATCTATCTATCTGTCTGTCTGTCTGTCTGTCCGTCCGTCCATCCGTCTATCTATCTACTCACCTACTCCCTCCCTCTGGCCCTCTGACAGTTTATCTGACTATCTATTTGACAGTCTGTCTGAATTTCTGTCTTGCTAGATGGCTGTTTGTCTTACTGCAATGTCTGTATATCATCAAAATTTAAAATGATAAAACTAGTTTAAACTTTCAGACAAGGCTTTGTCAAGCCAACATCAAAGTTTGGAAATCTACTTTTACATTAACATTAATAAACTACATACAAGACATGCTGCGACTAAACTGTCATTCATGTATACAGCAATACAAGCAATATTCAATATAATTTTTACAAGGAAAATTCCCTTGGAGTGTCTTATTCAAGTGGGAAAAGCCCTTGATTTGTTCAAACCCATAACTGACCACTTATCAAGTCAGATCTTTAACCAGTAGGCTAATGATAGATATCATTATCCTCTTGCAGTAGGTACCTACCCTGTACCACACCCCATGGATACTCTCTGGCTCGCACCATTTTGTTCCCAATCTTAACCTCTTCACTGCTTCCAACCACTGCAAATGGGAGGTGTGCCTGCAACACAAGTTCATGACTGCCTTTGGTTGGACATTCCAAGTGCATCAAAAGAACATACAGTGGTCTTTAATACATTCAATGTTGACTTAAGTATCTCACTTAATATTCTTATAAAAACAAGTCCGGAGCATCTCTCACATTCATGGAAGAGTTTATTTCTGCCACAGCTTCATCATCTGTTGGGAACTGGTAAATCTGAACACCGTTGCTGACCAGTTCACTCATGATCTTGATCTTAAATTTTTGAAGCTCGCTCTTGGAAATAGTGTCTGCCTTCGCAATGATGGGAATAATGTTGACCTGGTTTGGGAAGAAACATAGGGATATACAGGTACATCAACATTAAAACAATGTGCCAGTTTAGCTAACTTTTATTTGTGAAAACAGAATAGACTGTGCAGATAACATAAGAGGTATTAAGGTAGAATATGTGTATAATGAACAACACTAAATGACATGAGCACAACACAATACCTTACTATCCAATTTCTTCATAGTGACTAAGTCCAGAGATTTCAATGTGTGACCAGTGGGAGCGATAAAGTAGAGGCACATGTGGATGCGTGAATCATGATAGTTGTAAAGGGAACGTTTTATTTTAAGCTCCTCTTCTAGGAAATTTTCAAACTGGGCATCAATGTAATCCCCAATAGGTTTATAACTGAAGAAAAACAAGAAAAGACATTGTAAGATTTTGACCCAGACAACTGATTTTTAAAGTGATGATTGAACACCCTCATACAGTATTTTAACAGTAGAAAGCTAAAAAACAAACAAAAACATTTAACTGTATCAATCAAGTCTCAAGCCAATTTCCCAAACATGGAATGTGAGCTTTACATTACTTTTCTTCTTTATTGACCTGGTCCCCAAATCCCACAGTATCTACAATGGTCAGCTGCAAATCCACATTGCTTTCCTGTAGGTTGTAAGTTCTTGGATGTAAATGCTCCCTATTCTGGAAGTGGCTGGCTTCTTCAGTCTCAAAAGTTGTGTTAAAAAGTGTGTTCATCAGAGTTGATTTGCCAATCCCAGTTTCACCTGTAAGAACCAAGCAAAATCATCCAACATGCAATTTAAAAGTTGATTGTGCAATCTTTTAGCATCAATTCTGACATTTTATATGTCAGCCTTACAGGATCTCAAAGCATTTCCTGCTCACCTACGCAGAGGATGTTGAAGCTGAATCCTTGACTCACTGATTTGCTGACCAGCTGATCAGGAAGACTGTCAAAACCAACATGGCTACTGAGAGAGAGAGTCCTCATCTCCTCACTCTGAGAGGTTAAAACATTGAGAAAAGTTAGGGAAAAAATAAAAAAATAAATAAATCTTACATTTTTGGTGATCAAATTCTTTTTTTTTTTCTCTAGCACACTGCATTTGAAGTCCCCAAAGCAATAGTCCCAAATACAGTCCCACTTCAATGCATGTCATAATAACAACTCATTAATGCATGCAATTGGCTATATACAGTGACAGAATAGCTAATGTATATGTACGTAAACATTCTTTATTATGACTAATTTCCACTTTTTAGAATAATGGTAATGAAAAAACACCTATGAACGTATAGGAATTAGGTTGTGACCAAAACATATCAAAGAAATCAACACTATCTTATATTTTAGATACTTCAAAGTAGCCACCCTTTGTCTAGATTACAGCTCTCTACACTCTAGGCATTCTCTCAAACAACTTTACAAGGTATCTTCCTGGGATGCTTTTCCAACAGTATTGAATAAGTTCCCATATACGCTTTAAATTATATTTGTGGGTTTGACACATCTTACAAATTAGATTTGAATGTAAGGGCTTCTGACAAACCAGCAGCCAGTCCTCTGCAAGTCAAAACATGTAGAAACTGTTTTTATGGATACAAACAGGCCAACTGTGTCTATGATTACTTATGATTATTATATGATTACCTTTACAGTTCAAATAGTATAGCTATAATAAGGTAACTGCAGGTAATAGTCCTACATGTGAAAACTGTTCTGCCTTAGTTGAAATGTGTTGCATTTTTTCTTTTTTGTAAATAATGCAATACATTTGCTATGTTTGATGTTGCTTCAAATGAAAGCAAATGTGAAAATGCATAATAGGGACTCTATTTTAGGGTTTTTAAAGGAATATTCCAGTTTCAATACAAGTTAAGCTCAGTCGACAGCATTGGTTGTATAATGTTGATTGCCGCAAAAAAAAACTTTTTTTGACGTGTCCCTCCTTTTCTTTAAAAAAAAAAGGAAAAAAAAGAAGCAAAAACCTGGGTTCCGGTGAGACACTTACAAAGGAAGCGAATGGGGCCAGTCCATAAACATTAAACTACTCACTGTTTTAAAAGTATAGCTACAAGATGTAAACAATATGCATGTTAAAATGATTTTAGTTTGATAAAATTGCTTACCAGCCTTTTCCGAGTGAAATTTTACAACTTAGTTGCCATGACGATGAAATGTTGTAAACCCCAAAACCCTAAAACGACCGTACAAATTACACTTTAAGCAACTTCACAGCTTAAATAATACACAATTTTTAACCACAGAATTAATATATGTGCTTTTATAAAGTCATAAGCTACACATTACTGCCTTTAAACCCTCCAAAAATTGGCCCCATTCACTTCTATTGTAAGTGCCTCACTGTAGCCTCGATTTTTGCTTTTCTTAAAGAAAAGGAGGGATGATTCGAAGTAATTCTTTTGGTAATCAACATTATGCCACAAATGCTGTCGATTGAGCTTAACTTGTAATGAGCCTGGAATATTCCTTTAAGGTTTTGGGCTGGTTTTTATTGTTTATAAGGCTGGTTTTGGGCCAGTTTGGATTATGTGTACTGCATTTGTTTTTGTTTTAAGATCTTAATTTCTATAAATCAGCCACATCTTAAACTATAAGCAGTAACTCAGCTATTTCTAATGTAGTAATAATATGTTAATTAGGTTTATGGATAAAAACAGTTCTAAACCGCCTGATCAAAATGGAGAAGCAGACCCATGTTTGTAACTGAGCATATTGGTATGCATGGACCCTGGTTTGAGTCTCGATCACAGAGAAAAGCAGCATGCTGAGTTATTCATAACTCCTCACTCTGTACAAACACAAGGAAGTGTTTCACACAGCCTTCATCTGTTCTACTTGCCCAGTATTCTTAACACACACATTGGGGCACAAAGGCCTCTTTATTGAGCGTGTGTTTCTCAGTAACAGAAGATTCCCACTGCCCTTGCCCTCAGAAACATCCTTCAAGTACTGCGTTCACAAATGCAACCAGTTTAGCAGGCATGGTAACATTAATAAAAGTAGAATTAACCTCATTACAATCAATGCACAAATTAAGTTTCATATAACTATACTTCTTCAGAGGACAATAAACATCAGAGGGGAAAAGGGGAGAAGTATATTGGGATTCACGTTGAAGTGACAACAAGAGCAGGCATCTGCTGATCTGCTTATAAGAGCTAATCAGCTTGCATTGACTTTAACAGAGGAATTAGCCACAGAAAGACCCCAGTGTTAAACTTTAAATACAAACTATAATGTTTAAATAGCATACACATGTATAGTGCCTACAAATGACATGCACTTTAAAACATCACAAACAATATTATTTTGGACCAAAGTTAAAGCTTCTCCTGTAACAGAATCAAGCTCACTGAATCCTACATTCCTGTATTGGCTACAACCAACAATGTAACGCACACATCAATACAGGCAAATAAATATGCAATAATATCCAAGGAAAATTAGGAAGAATGAAAGAATATTAAAATGTAAAGCATCTTTGACAAACTAATGTAGTCTTCATCCTCATGTTGCATGCTCTGAAACTGTAAAATGAATGAATAATGCACAGTGAATCAGTAAACATAGAGACTGATAACTTACAGGACATATGTTTACATCCGTGGTAGCCATGCAGACACATGCGATAGTACTGACAGTGACTACTATGCTGTCATATATTGCTCTCTCTCTCTCTCTCTCTCTCTCTCTCTCCAATATGGCCACTTTATGGGAACACCCCCAAGGCTGAATTGATATGCTGCCCATATTGCCCAAATGCCACTGTGTGACTCAGTGGCACATTCTCTCAGAGCTGCACTTATAAACACAAAAGATTTATTTTTTCTTCATTTGAGTGTCTCTCTCAAGCAATGGCGTAGCCAGAAAATGACTTTTGGGTGGGCCACAGTGCAAAAGACTTAATTTACATTAAAGGAATGTTTCGGGTTCAATACACGTTGAGCTCAATCAACAGAATTTGTGCTACCACAAAAATTAATTTTTGACTTGCCCCTCCTTTTCTTTTTTCCATCTCCTTTTCTCCCAATTTGGAATGCCCAATTCCCACTACTTTAGTAGGTCACTCACCTCAATCTGGGTGGCGGAGGACAAGTCTCAGTTGCCTCCGCTTCTTAGGCCGTCAATCCACGAATCTTATCACGTGGCTCGTTGTTCATGACATCGCGGAGACTCACAGCATCAGCGATCCATGCACAATTTACCACGCGACCAAGAGGAGGTTACCCCAAGTGACTCTACCCTCCCTAGCAACCAGGCCAATTTGGTTGTTTAGGAGTCCTGGCTGGAGTCACTCAGCACGCCCTGGATTCGAACTTGCGACTCCAGGGGTGGTAGTCAGCGTCAGTACTCACTGAGCTGCCCCTCTTTTTCTTAAAAAAAGCAAAAATCTGGGTTACAGTGAGGCACTTACAATGGAAGTGAACGGGGGCAATTTTTTGAACACTGAAATACTTTTTTTTTTTTCTAGCCACAAGACATAAACAATATGCATATAAACATGATTTTAGGGTGATAGAATAATTTACTAATCATTTCTGTGTAAAGTTATAGCCAATTTTACAACTTTGTTGCCTTGACGATGTTGTCAACAAACCCTAAACCGACTGTAAAAATTACGATTTAAACAACTTTACAGCTTAAAAAATGCATGAGTTTTAACAGAAGAATTAATGTAAATGCTTTTAGAAAATGATAAGCTTCACATTTCTGCCTTTTGAACCCTCCAAAAATTGGCCCCATTCACTTCCATTATAAGTGTCTCACTCACTGTAACCACGATTTTTGCTTATTTCTTTTTTTTCAAAGAAAAGTAAGGACGTGTCGAAATTATTTTTTGTGGTAATCAACATTATGCCACAAATGCCGTTGACTGAACTTAACTTGCACTGTATCCGGAATATTCTTTTAGTTACCTTTGTTCCTTATTATTTTGTCTGCGTCTTTGATGGGAGATCTCTTGTTTTGTGCACATCATGACAATGTTCAGTACTAAATTTGACTATTTCTGTTGTCCAGCCGTCTTTTCTAATACATTCTGTCATTTACCGGCAGATTATGGCTCTGATGATTTTTCCAGAGAAGTTGAAGAGGTTAAAAAGTAAAAAAATAAAAATAAAAAAAAAGAAGTTAAACATTTTGTTTTTACCATTTTATGAATTTATATTCGAAGTCAGAGAATAATCTTTAATATTTTGGGTGGGCCTGGGTTCAGTTTGCCCACCCGTGGCTACGCCCCTGCTCAAAAGTGCTGTCAGATCAACTCTCCTGGTACTGATTTCACAAGTCTTTAAGGCTCAAAATGCTTTCTTATTCTGTTTCACCCGCTGCCTGTAAACGAGACTAATGTAATCAATTTCTTTAAATATAGGCCTAATTTTCTGGCAGTGGTATAAATGAAATGAGATGTTTTCTTCTGTTTAAAAACATAAAAACCTGAGTTATTCATTTAAAAAATAATAATAAATTCAAATAATAAAACAATTAACATCTACTGTGCGTTGCTTTGTGTACTAACTATGGATGTCAGTGTGGACTCCTATCATAATGAGATTTACAGTTCCACATATGTCCACTAGACTCCGCCCTTTACACATTCTATTAATGCTGCTAAAGATGGCGCCACAACCAGCTGAAGGAAAATTTCATTGACATTTTAAATCTCATATTGTTAAATCTCTGCGGTCAAAATGCCACAAAACAAT
Source organism: Myxocyprinus asiaticus (assembly GCF_019703515.2). Lineage (NCBI taxonomy): Eukaryota > Metazoa > Chordata > Actinopteri > Cypriniformes > Catostomidae > Myxocyprinus > Myxocyprinus asiaticus. Next base: position 12,996,461 of record NC_059370.1, on the reverse strand, counting down.
AAAAAAAAAAAAAAAAAACACAGTCCTAAAAAGCACATGTAACATTGTGGTTATCATGTCTCATTTAACAAGGATAGGCCCTTGTTGTTGGCCATGGAGCAGCTGACCACATAACCTGTACAGTAGTAATAAAAAGATCCATTGCTTTGTAATACTCTTTATTTTATTTAGGTAATTTACACAGTACAATATCCCCCACACTGTAAAATAAAAATACCCACTTTAAATTATTGATCTTGTAAACCTTACACCCATCTCATTCATTTTAAGAGTGGACCAGTAAATCACCCCTGCCATCTCGAGTATTCTCATTTTTTTCGTGTTCCAAGTATGCAGATGTCTTGATGCATAATTTATTTCATATAATGCGATTAGGGAATAAAACAGTGTTATGATGTGTTCAGTACACAAGGGAATGTATTCTAGTATTTTACTTGATATCTAATTTAAAAATTAATCTAAACTACCTCCTAAAGGTGTTTAAAAAAAGAGATCTGCTGTATTCTTGTCTAAAGATCCTCATGGCCCCAATGCTGTTGTGATGCCTTGAGCAACTAAGTCAGTTATGTTTGATTGATTCAAGATCCACAAGTATCACAGATTCAAATTAGAACAGGACTGATCTGAGCACTATGTGCCTTGAGATGCCTCTGTGATAACATACTCATTGGATTTAGGGGAGAAGGGACCCGTCCATACAAAATTGTCCCAAAAATCATTTTCAATACATTAGAAATGACAAAAGATGTTCCCTATTCATCATCTTCCACAGAGATGTGTGATACTTCAACTATGGAATTGAAAGATCATTGGAAAACCTTCAGAGGCTCTTGAACAAGAAATGTCGTTCATAGTTTCACAACAATGAAGGTCAATCTGGTTAACACACAGGGAATGGGAGCTGTCATGCTTTCTCAGTACAGTTTCTAGGTTTCACATTAACAGCAACACATGGATACTTTGTCCATTAAACATAAAGTAAAAAAAAAAAAAAATCGTATTTTTTAAAACTGAATTGGCAAACCAGCAGGACTGGATTTATAAGGAAATGCTCAGACAGTGAAACCATCAAGCAGTTCCATTAGTTATTATATTGTTTGATTGTTCTAGTTAATTTTATGTAGACTTGCATGTGAATACCTTAAAAAAGATAGTAACATAAAACACTGAAGATGAAAATATGGTACATGAAAAGAAGGTTTTGAGGCTAAAATAAAATGGTCTTGGAGGATAACAGGTACTGTTTTCTATTCAAGTATCGCTCTAATGAGTTCAGACTGAAAAAAATAAAAATAGGTGTTTCCATCATTTGAACTGTTAGAGGAGTGGACTTTGGAACAGTCAATACCAACACTTTGAACTTTAACCTCATACTATTTTCACTTACAAAAAGTTTGTTCTTGCATGGTAGGCAGGCAGAAGAAATTATATGAAAATACACACTACTCAACATATCTCATATAACATCTAAGGGATTGAACTCGAAATACTGAGCATAGTAAAATAGATAAAACTCTTCATTAAATCCATGCTACAGTGTCTGTTTATTAAACCTGCATCTAAGGAAATGTGCAGCATAGGTCTGTATTTGGCAATGTTTGAAACTGATTGCACTATTGACATAATGAGGTCCCATGACTTTTCTTAAAACTGAATTTGAAATTTGGCAGTTCTGTATAAACAGCAACCCTCATGAAAAGATAATACATGAAATACTGTTTACAACAATGCAATAAATACTATCAGAAAGAACATAATCTGCCATCTTTGATCCTTACCGAAAACGACATTGAATGGCACATGGAATAATGTGGCAGCACGCACAATTACAATTGCAAATTTCAAAACAAACTACTCGTATGTAAATTAATAAGCACCGTCATACACATGTCTGACAAAAGACTGGCACAGATCAGCTATGACAAAATGCATTTAGTTTAAAAACAATTAAAACAGTCGAAAATGTCAAAACACCTTCCAAAATGACTGAGCTGGGATGTCCTGGAGAGGAATGGGTGAACTTTGGAACACAGAAGAGATGTTCTGGATTCATGGTGAGTGAAACAGTTCCAGTAAAGTGGAGATTCACTGACTTTTGTCTCACAGTCCTTTGTTGAAATAGACCCTCTCTACTCCAGGATGACTGGCTCGAATCTTTTCCTGCAACTCTGGTTCCAAGCGACTCAACGCCATTGAGCTGAATGCAGAACAAAATGCAACTTAAGTGCTGCAGCATTTCACACACACACAAAAATATATTTTACAGAGGCCCTGATTTACTAAAAGTTTGTGTGTATAAAAAGGGGATAAATACGCAAATTTGAAAGCACCGTGAGGAAAATAGCATCAAAACACACAAAAACCACGTCTTGTCAGTTGTTGCGGCTTTCCCTTATTGAATCTGCAGAAATGGTAACTGCGCGTGGAGGTATTAAGGATCGAGCATTAATCTGATTTGCATGGTACACCATGGACAAACAGAGACTGGATGTACCCAATGTTGCTGTATCTCTAACGTGCATTAATGTAATACAATATTATTTTTGGTGAGCAACTCTTGTATTCAAAATTATATTTAGAGCACAAAAATACAGCTGAACTTAATACACTGTTTTCATAATCCAACTTAAAATACACAACACACTATAACACACAATTTCTGTACTCTTATTTTAATTCCTAATTTCAATCATTTTGCTTTTTAACTTGTCTTTCTTTAAAATAACTGTAATCATATCAATGACCATACTTAAATCATTGGTATTAAGGAGAGCCACAAGTGAGCTGCATTTTCAACAGTTGGTATTCCCACGTGCGAAAGCGTGGGTGGGTCCGACCTAGAGGTACTCCGATATATCGGTTTTACCGATTAATCCGTAGTGATAGTTGCTTTTTGGAACTATCGATTATTGGCAAAAATCTATGCCATTGCCGGCGTAAATTATATTTTGTATTATTATTCCTCTGTGATCCTCTGTGGCCGGCACTGGAAGATTCTACAGTTAGAACAGCTTGATTCATGCTGAGTGACTCACAGTCTCCTAAGCAAACAAATTGGCCCGGTTGCTAGAGAGGGTAGAGTCACATGGGGTAACCACCTCGTGGTCGTGATTAATGGTTCTCCCTCTCAATGGGGTGCGTGGTAAGATCGCGGAGAGTAGCATGAGCCTCCACATGCTGTGAGTCTCCGGGGTGTCATGCACGACGAGCCACGTGATAAGATGCGCGGATTGACTGTCTAAGAAGTGGAGGCAACTGAGACTTGTCCTCCGCCAACCGGATTGAGGTGAGTAACCGCGCCACCGTGAGGACCTACTAAGTAGTGGGAATTGGGCATTCCAAATTGGGAGAAAAGGGGATAAAAAGAAAAAAAATATGTAAAAAAGAAAAAAAGAACAGCTTGATTCTGCAGTATAACAGCAGCCGCTAGAGGTGAAATTAAAGCAATCATTTGGGAATTTGCAGTCTCTAAATCTTTCATCATTGACTAAATTCATCCATATTTTTATCCTCACTTCAATGCATATTTTTTAATTGAAGCGAGGGCTTGCAAAGAAAATTGTGACCAAATGAAAACATCTCCAACTTCATATCTTACATTTACATTTACATTTATTCATTTGGCAGACGCTTTTATCCAAAGCGACTTACAAGAGAGGAAAACATAAGCGAATCATCTTAGGAGACAGTGGAACAAAAAGTGCCATATTACAAAGTATCACTAGCATCATAATAGTATTCAAAACAGAATAAAGTGCAACAGAATGTTTTTACATTTTTTTTTTTGAATTTTTTTTTTATTAATGACTGGTTAAGTGCTCATGGAAAAGATGTGTTTTTAGTCATTTTTTGAAGACAGAGAGTGAGTCAGCTTCACGGATGGAGTTGGGAAGGTCGTTCCACCAACATGGTATGATGAAGCCGAAAGTCCGGGAAAGTGTTTTGGTGCCTCTTTGTGTTGGTACAATAAGGCGACGTTCCTTAGCCGACCACAGAATTCTAGTGGGCGCGTAGCTCTGCATAAATGATTTTAGGTATGCTGGATCTTGTGAATAATGATAAACCTTATTCCTCATTAAACCTCATCTGGTGAAATACTGTATATATTTATACAAAACCCTTCATCTGGTGATTATATAGGCTGTTAAATGCTTAATTTGGTAAATACATTTATAGCATTGTAATGGAGCCAAGTCTCTGTCATTTCAAAATAAAGAGTCCCCGAAGTGTTTCGGGCTTGTTTATAGTTAAAAGACCCATCTTATGCACCAAATCTTCATTTTTAGGTTTTCGTAAATCAGGGCCTATGCGTAAGATGTGTAATGTCGACAAAACTTCACTGAAAAAATTCCTTTTAAAAAACAGTTTTGAGAATATTCTCACCTCTTTTGTGGAAATAATGCACAGCACAGTGGAGTTGCAAACACAAGGCTAAAAGGAAGAAAGAATGTACAAAAGAATGGGTCATGAAAACTCAAACGCCTCGGTACGTTACTGTTACAGAAAATTACTGTTTATTAGACCATCAGTCTAATCTTTGGCAACTCACCAAAATCCAACCAAGCCAACTTGAATGGGTGCACTCATCCATGGAAACCTCTGAAAAGATGCAACAAAGCCGATGACTCTATAAGGTCATTCTAAAGTCTAATGCATTCAAGCAGAGTGGACACTGTAGTCGGGTGTGTGCATGATCTGCTTGCAACCAACAGTTCAAAACCATTTTTCTCCAGCCTTTTCTTAAACTTTCAGGTACTGTAAGTGAACAAAAAAGTTACAACACATTATTAACAATACCTTGAGGAAGGCCTTCTTTTCCAAGGAGTTCATTAAAAATGGAGGGATGGCTACAAGGGAAAAAAAAAAAAACATAATTATAACATAATTCATTTAAAACAGTTAAATGATGCTCTTTTGTGAGGATAAACATTTTTAATGTAGAGCATAGTTCATTGCATGCATTTACTGGTACTTCTTTGAATCTTCAGTGTCACGCTTTGCTAAATCAACATTAAAGTGCATAGGATATACAGGTATGTGCATTATTTGTTTTCACTTGACTCTAATCAGTTTAATGAAACAAATTCACAAACATACCCATTCCCGGAGAGGCCATGAGGATTCTGGACACTACCACTTGTGTGATGGCCTGTTGAGCTGCCTTTGAAGATTCTCCTAATCGATTGTCATTCTCATCTGTTACTGGAATGCCGTGTTTGAGTTCCCTGTTTCATAAAAAAGGAACGACACACTCAGTTTCTCATGTCTTTCTAAAGAACACTTATGCACTCTTACGACATTCATTCAGCATCAGAATTTTTTGTAAATGCGTCAGTAAACAATGCTGAGCAATCTAGTAAAATGAGGTCAAACGTCTTTCTGTACAGTAAGCATTTTGTGGTGGACAAATATTTACCGTTGTCTCATCAGAGGAATATTGATACAGTTTGCAGCGGCTACAGCAGCGAATGGCACAAAGCGGCCTATGAGTGGAGAAACATGCTGAAAAACAGACAACCAAATCATTATATCTTTGCTAAATTACTAAACATGAATGTTGATAGGATTACATGATGTACATATAGAGTCACCACTGTGTGATAAACATTGTAATATGTGCTACCTAGATGTGAAAACATTTTAACTAAAGTTAAAAGCTCTAAGAGTGAACTTGCTGATCAGTAACAATCGACTATTACCTTTGCTAATGCGTTTAGTCCTAAAGCCGTCGCCACCGCCCCTGTGGTGGCTGATACATATGCTGTGCCAAGTTGGCTGCAAGGACATAATACAGAATTCATGAATAATGCAACACACAATTTAAGGTTAAACACACACTTAAAGGAATCGTTCACCCAAAAATGAACACTTTTGTCATTAAAAATTATTAAGATGGAGTTCATATGATTCTGACTTTACTCCGAATGTATTAGATAATAGATTTAAGATATAGGCTACTATGGGATTTTTTCAAAAGTTTTAATGTGTTGGAGACAATGTGGATATATAAATGCTAATTACTATAATATTTTCTGGAGTTTCATAAAGTTATAGAAAGATTATTAATCTTACAAATACTTTTGAAGTACTTTATCTTGGTTTAATTCCCCCAAAATGTTGTGTCAGAGGGCCAACAATATTTAATAATTTTAATAATGTTAATAATGTTAGCAGCATCTAAAAATACATCTACAAAGAAACGGCTACATCCTAAGATGCACAACTATACCAGTTATGAATGTTATTTCTGTAGCAGAAAAACTATTTTTTCTTTAAAATCACAGTTAGTAAAATTTTTATAATACTACTACTGAGTTTTTTTCTTTGTTAAGAAGGGAACTTTCCATCTGCCTATTTATATAGTTGTGTATGTGTATGTATATTTTACGTGGATATGTATGTATATACTGTATGTATATGGGTATAGGTATGGGTATGCGTATGTATAGGTATGTGGTATATATGTATGTATGTATGTGTGTGTGTGTGTGTGTGTGTGTGTGTGTGTATAATTTGTATTTAATTTTCGTATGTTTCTATATACATTTCTTTTTGTATTCTTGTGGTTTGTTTGAAAGAAGGAATTGAAAAGCTATGATGAAATAGTTATGTTATATCTGTTATTTACAGTATTTATATTATTTAACTGGCTTTTCTGAATAATAAAAAAAAATATTTCATTATTTACCCAACCAAAGTAAGCTGGACATCTATAACATCAAACCTCATTGGTTCTTGAATATCTTGTGACCAAATGTAATGACATCATGGCCTGCACCATAGTTGCCATATTTGATTTGGGATATTTGATCGATGCCTTTGGGAATTGATTAATGATTTGATTTAAGAGTATATAAAAACTTACATTTCGATCTGTTGTGTGATTGTATGGCTTCAGAAGACTTGGAATATAGTGTATGAGTCATATTGATTACTTTTTACTGTGTTTTTTTTGTGTTCTTTTTGGAGTTTGACAGCCCGGAGGCAATATTCACGTGCACTACTTGGCAAAAAGCTGTGAAAATGTTTCAGTTTTTCCCCCACAAAAGTCATACGGGTTTAGAATGACATTAGGGTGCGTAAACTATGACAGAATTTAACAACAACAAATAATAAGCAGACACACTGACTCTATGAAGTACAACAGTTACAGTCTATTCACACCAAGACTTTATCATAAGACATTTCAGTGTGAATGTTCATTCCGAATGAGCTTTTGTTTTGACTAGAAACAATGAATTCCAAAGATGCTATTCACACCAGTTCCGAAAAATAGTCGCCGAACATCTGAAGTTTTTTTTTTTTTTTTTTTTAATGGAGAGAAGTCCTATTTTGTCCTCCCATTGTTTTCACTCGCATCAGCATTTGTTCTTAGTGGATAATGTGACGTTTAGCATGTCAAATTTGAGAAAACTGTCAAAAAAGCATGTGAATCCATAGTGCTGATACTTTAGAGAGTTGAGATGACCTTTCTTGACAATGCCTCACCTGTCAAAGTTAAAGGAGTGGGTGGCTGACGTGAAGTTTTGAACCGAGTTTACTTAGTTTGATATCATTAACTACTTTGAGTTGTTATGGCAGAAAACAACAGCACAAGTTGAGTCTGGGCTAATTGTTTTCTCCAAACTAACACTTAAAAGGGTTGTTGTTCTCTGTCTGGAACGCTTGTATATGTAGATTTTACGTTGCTTCTAATGGAGAACGGAGTCAGAAAACAGTCCAGCGGCAATTTGAATCATCATGGCAGTGCCCAGTGATTGGTCAGGAAAACTGTGGATATCCTCTTACTTTACTGTGATGGGGGCATCTCCACTCCTGTTGGTGTAGTTGACTATTGCATTAAAAGACTGATTGATCCACTGCCAAAACAGAACAGCTGGAGTCGTCCTAAAAGCAAAAAGTAGCATTAATATCAACTGTTATTAATTTCCAAATTTCTTATAAGTATATTAGAACACAATAATAATCTGAAAAAGCTAGTTCTCTAGAGTTATAATACAAAGAACTCCACGTGTTCCAGTTTTAGACCACCTGTAGAACGTCATCATGCATCCAGTGATGGTCATGTTCATAGGGACCTGAGCAGACATGCGACCAATCAGGAGCATTTTCTCGCCCGTGTCCGGATGGAACGCAGAGTCAAAAATATACTTTGCCCGCCAAAGATCATCTTCTGTGAGACCTGGCGTTACCACCCCTTTTCTTCAAAGCATAAGAAAATGTTAGAGGTAAAAATGTATTTATTGTATGTCGGTATCTAGCAAACTCAGCCCATGTTACAATAAACAAAATATACAAAAACACATAAATAAATGTAAGATAAATATCTTAGTGGAAGTTACCCCAGTGGATCTGAAAATGTCAATTTATTTTCAGTTTGAAACAGAGCATGAGGGTCTTATTACAGTTACCTGTAATCCTGAATAATCTGACGTGCTTTTTCTAGTTGTTCGTTTGAAAGGAGGATATTTCTGGGGTCAGTGACAGTGAAGAAATGCTTTGCTCGACCCACAAATGTTTCCTGATCCCATCGAGGTTCTTTAATGTTAATGGAGGAGGAGAGCTCGGCTGCCATGGTACACTGTGAAAAAATTCAACAGTTCAAAGCTAAGAGACCCTTCACCTTATTTGAACAGAACAAATAAATCTGGCTATGCATACAGTGCATTACCTTTAAGACTGACTGTTCCATTACTCAATAGTGTGAATGCTATGGACAACAAGGAATTTTGTAAAACTGAAAACAATTTAAGATACCGTGACTTAAAAGAACAAATACCCCAAGAGTTACCTGTATGTCCCTCTAACCTCGTATGATTTCAGTGGCTTCAAACCACTGCTTCTCACATGTCTCTTAACCAATCATGATGCACCGCATTTGAATATGTGGAATCTTGAATGAGATTTGAGGACATGTTCAGAGAATAAATTAAAGGAATATTCCCGGTTCAATACAAGTTAAGCTCAATCGGCAGCATTTGTGGCATAATGTTGATTTCCACAAAAAATTTATATTGAATCGTCCCTCCTTTTCTTTAAAAAAGGCTTACAGTGAGGCACTTACAATGGAAGTGAATGGGGCCAATCTGTAAACGTTAAAATACTGTTTACAAAGTATAGCAACAAGATGTAAACAATATATGTGTAAACATGATTTTAGTGTGATAGATTTGCTTACTAGCCTTTTCTGTGTAAAGTTTTATACAATTTTACAGCTTTGTTGCCATGACAACGTAAAGACAAACACTAAAATGACGATTTTAACAATTTTACATCTCAAATAATACACAAGTTTTAACAGAAGAATTAATGTAAGTGCTTTAAAAAAATTATATTAACTTCACATTTCTGCCTTTAAACCCTCCAAAAATTGTCCCCATTCACTTCCATTGTAAGTGCCTCACTGTAACCTCGATTTATGCTGTTTTTAAAGAAAAGGAGGTAGGAGTCAAAATGATTTCTTGTGGTAATCATCCACAAATGCTGTCAATTAGGGATGTGCAAAACCACCAATTTTCATAATCGACTAGTCAGTCGGTTGTTTGAACAACTAGTCGAATAGTCTGTGTTAAAGGGGTAGTTCACCCAAAAAATTTAAATTCTCTCATCATCATTTACTCACCCTTATGCCATTCCAGATGTGTATGACACCCACACCTCTCATATCACTTCTGAAGATATGGATAAAAACACTGGAGTCTTATGGATTACTTTTATGGTGCCTTTGTGTGCTTTTCTGAGCTTTTTGGTCACCATTCACTTGCATTGTATGGACCTACAGAGCTGAAATATTCTACTAAAAATCATAACTTATCCTCTGGAAAAGAAAGAAAGTCATACACATCTAAAATGGCATGAGGGAGTGAATGATGAGAGAATTTTCATTTTTGGGTGAACTGTCCCTTTAAGGGTATGGTATTATTACGCTCTGTTATGTTCACATGAGCTTGCTTGATATGGCCACATTCTGTTTTATTCATTTCACACTGCAACTTTTTTAGTCATCATCAGTGCTTGGAACACATCCAAAATTCAAATGTTAATTTTACCATTAGAATGTGCATTTTTATCATAAATTCAAGGAATATTCGAAATTCAAGACCATCGTGGCACATCCAAACTGTCGATTGAGCTTAACTTGAACTGAACCCGGAATATTCCTTTAAATTTCAATCTGTTCTTCATTCAAATTTATCGTATGGCTTCAGAAGACTTGGAATATACAGTATATATGTCGTATGGACTACTTTTGTAATTGTGAGTTTTTGTCCTTTTTTGATATTGACAGCCACTTGTCACTGTTTTCATTGTATGGAAAAGACCAAAAAAATTCTCTTTTTGTGTTTCACATAAAAAGGAAAATCATACAGGTTTGGAACGACATGAGGGTGAGTAAATGATAACAGAACTTTCCCCCTCCCTTACATTTTTACTTAACTATCATGAAAAAAAAAAATCTGGTCCATCAAAAAAATATATAAATAAATATTCTATTCTTTTATTTTTTTCCCCCTCGAAAACTGAACAATGCTTGCACATGAAATTCCTCTCTGAATTAAGCCACTGCTGAATCAGCATGTCGTTGACCAGTCAACCAGAGAAAGGCTTGAAAATCAGGTGCTGCTGAGTCTCCAAAATAAAGAGTGCACAGAGACCTGCTCGAAAATACACCGATCAGCCACAAAATTAAAACCACCTGCCTAATATTGTGTAGGCCCCCCACATGCTGCCAAAACAGTGCCAACCCACATTTCAGAATAGCATTCAGAGATTATATTCTTCTCACCACAATTGTACAGAGCGGTTATCTGAGTTACCGTAGACTTTGTCAGTTCAAACCAGTCTGGCCATTCTCTGTTGACCTCTCTCATCAACAGGGCGTTTCAATCTCCAGAACTGCCACTCACTGGATGTTTTTTGTTTTTGGCACCATTCTGAGTAAATTCTAGAGACTGTTGTGCGTGAAAATCCCAGGAGATCAGCAGTTACAGAAATACTCAAACCAGTCCATCTGGCACCAACAATCATCCATGCGATTATCTAATCAGCCAATCTTGTGTCAGCAGTGCAGTGCATAAAATCATGCAGATATGGGTCAGTTAATGTTCACATCAACCATCAGAATGGAGAAAAAAATGTGATCTCAGTGATTTCGACCGTGGCATGATTGTTGATTCCAGATAGGCTGGTTTGAGTATTTTTTTGTTTTTGTTTTTAGTATTTCTGTGTATTACTATAAATAATTGTTGTGTTTTATACAACAGGCAACCAAGAGTAAAAAGAAACAGATTGTAAAGTTTTCTGAATTGAGAGTATGTGCGCTAATGCAATTTACAAGCAGGCGGTTAATATTATTGGGTGAATTCGTTTCCTTTTAAAGCACCAATAGAAAAGCGATTTCTGTATCAAATATTTCACCAAGGCTGCGTGTCAGATAAAACTCCATTAACCATTTATCTGCATTCGCGAAGTGCGCAAAAGTGTATTCCTAAAGACAGAATGAATGCAATGAAATAAATCGCGTGCATTAAATGTGCTGCTCTTGACAATGCACCAAAGATGGCTGATGGGAGGACAGTAAATCAAGCGTTTCACTTTACTGTGCTGACTGTGATGAAAGCGGGTCAGTGTTTCTTTAAGTCAAATTAAGGTTCATGTGATTCACACGCGATCACTTCGATCGGCGCGCGACTGGTGCTTTGGCTCGCGCTGCATCCGTGTTGTTAAGCAATGTGCATTGAAATCACGATTAACATGTCATGCTTTCCAAACATGCAAAGATAAAACACTCGCGATGGTGATAAGATACTGGCTGATCCGTGAACTGAACTTTGAGCTGAGGTGCCGTGTTTGACACTCTTCCCCCAAACGGCATATTTATTGCCCAATAGCTTGCTTTAAAGACTACATATGAATCTCCTGATATTTCAAAAGTAATGGATTGGATGCATCTTATTTAATATATATATATATATATATCCATTGCAATATTTATGCACAATAAAATAAGTAGTGTAAAAATTTGAATTATGATTTGCATGTGTTCGTTTGCATACCCATTTGCAAGAATACCATCAGTGTAACCTACTGCCAAAGAATGGTTCAAGACCAGTCAGTACCGGTTAGGTGGCTGCCATTCGGTTTTCTTTTTCATTTGTCATAAACCCCAATATGAATTAGATTATGTTTAATCTCGTGTATAAGAACATTGGACGGATGCTCCGGGTGACAAACACTTTAAGCAATGTTACAGTCATATCATTAAAATCATCAGAATAACTCCAGCTGTGCACCTCTGCTGCAACCGCTGTATGCCACATCACAAATCCACTTACTGACAGCACAGGGGTTTGCCATCCCATCTAATCTTACACAGCCAATAAAAAAGAAGGAACATATATGTATTGACAATGGCATCTGACAGTATATAAATAAGGATGCTGTTACTTACAGTGCAACAGTGAGCCGTCAGACACAATCACAGCACTCCACAGCAGATATCTGTCTCGCGCACTGAGGCCGAATGAATGTGAAGCACGCTGCAGTGTACAATCACTGCTGCACACAACCAACCAGAGACAGCGTGTGCGCGATTTCAAATGAAAAGTTCTGAATAGCTTTGAACACTTTGGTAACAACGGAAAAATAGATTTATGTGAGACTGTATTTATTATAATGCGTCATATATATATATATATATATATATATATATATATATATATATATATATATATATATAAAATAAAATTATTATATAATTAATTCTCACATGAATTATAATTGCTTACACTCACCAAGTGTAGTTTGGTTAGTCAACGAAAAGACTTTGAAATAAAAGGAATGCAGTTATTGATTAAGTAATTTAATGTGCTTATTACATTAGGTTTTTTTTTTTTTTTTTTTACTGTTAGCTCTTAAACTTTAAGACACTAAAACAAGCCTAAAGCATAAACATTTTATAAACCTGTGTATATTAATATTCAGTGTAAGATATATATTAAGTGGGTTCCCCACAGAAAACAACTGATTAATAAAAAAGTGACATTATTTAACAAATAATAAATACTTTATTAAATATTAATTTTTTATTTCTTAAAACTTTTTTCCTTGTATGCATTTTATTTATTGATTTATTATATCCCCTAATAATGTATTATTATATTTCCTAATAATTGTTGGCCTGTGTTATTTTTTGTGTTTATATTTCTTAAAAATGAAATAATAATAAAAAAAACATTAATCACACACACACACACACACTAAAGTGAACATATTTGTATAAATATTAGCATTAAATTCTCTTTCTAATAAACACCTTGTAGTGTTATGATCCTGAGCATAAATCTAGTTATGGCCTGTAGCATTTTTAAAGGTATTCTTTGTCTGATAGAATGTTTAAAATTCAACTTTAAAAATCACTTTAAAACAAAGAAAAGGTTCTGATTTCACTGAATGACCCAGCGAAAAAACTAACCGTTTACTTGCAAATGTTTTATTTTTTATTTATTTTTTTTATAGTGGTTATTCCAATTAATTTTGAAGCACCATTTTTAAAGAATGAAATAAAAGTACAAAGAACTAGAGTTCAGGTTATCGAGTCCAAAGAAAATAGCTCCATCTTGATGATGTTAAAAAACAAACCTAATCCTATACAATTAAAATAAATCCACCACATGACACTTACAGTTGTGTCTTAACAAACACCCTTTACAATTTCATATAAACAGCATGAGTCTTTATTGCCATTCCAATCTGTCCTTAATTGTGCTCTGATTTACAAATTATTAGGAAATATTGCAGTTACATACAAAAGCAAACCCAAACATAAACACTGCTGATTTTCTGAAGACTAAGTCCAATAACAAATACTGCATTGAAAAAGTGCTTAAGGTACGTTGAAAAGGAGTAAAACTAAGTGTCTCATACCCACCTGTAACAAACACTGCAGAGGGCAATCATTTAAACAGCAGTCGGAAATTTGCTAGATGAGAGCTCACCGTGAACCCGCGGCCATGCAGCATGAAAATGCAGCTATAAAACACAGCGCTACTTTACGCTCACCAAAACTTGTACAGTCATAAGCATTTAAAGTGTATATGCAAATAATGTTATTCCATAATACATGGCTCTTTAGAAGAATGCACATAAACTGACTAGTTTGTGTCCTGATTAAAAACACAACAGCTTTCTTATTACAGCAGAGAAAAAACACAAGATGCAGATGGGAGTGTAATATTACATTTGTGTTTTGGTTGAGATGACCGCATCTACTGTTGTGTTATTGCAGTACAGATATGGCACATGTTTTGGTCCAAGGACAGGACTAAGTGTTGGAAGATTTGAACAGATAAGCATGTCTTCTATGAGTAAACATTGTCCACTAGTCAGAAAGTGCTGTAATACAGTTATCTTTAAAAAGCCTTCCCATCTTACAGGAAATAGTCTGGAGTGCGACGAGTGACGTGAGGCTCTCCTCTACGTGGAGCAGGGTCAAACTGTAAACTAAAAGAAATCATTCTGGTTAGTACAAATATGTATAATTGCAATGTTATAGAACAATAACACATCAAGATGTGAACATAGGGAGATTACATATATATATATATATATATATTTTACGTACAAGGAATACTTGAGCGTGTCATCAAGTTCCATAATTGCAGCCTGATTACCACACCGGTAGCAATAATTTGGCGCACTGAAGATCGTCACAACATTCCGTTCATGACACCAGTTATAGCCCTGTAAAATGATTTTTAAAAATGAGATCATGTCATTGTATTAACTCTGTAGGTAATCAATGTTTTTTTTTTTTTTTTTTATTATTACCTGTGTTATTATTTTAAATTTGAGAACAACATTTTTTTTTAAAGTTGTTTGAATATTTTTAGACCTTCTGACAGAGTTTCATATATGTTTAATATAATTTCACATAACAATTTAATTTATACCTGGAACAAACCACATATAAAATCCCCCACAAAGATTATGAATGATCATATAAAATATGTTGTGAGTGTATCCTCTCTTTCAACATTGGAAATCATATTTTCTTTTACCTCCATCACTAACTGGTGAGCTCGTGAAACCAGAGTCAAGCAGTTGGCATGATTAAAAGTTTCTGAGATGTCCTGGCCAAATGTGTACCCCGCCCCTCTTGGGGAAATTCCCCAACCTCCACGGTCATCTGGATCAGACCACAGCAAATCACACATGGGACCCTGCCAATGAGATTTCGTAAGGCTTTGTATGTAGTATTCCTAATGATTGAAATATGACAGTAACACTAGACATCTGTCTGATATTAATAAGTGGAATATGTACCTCATGGGGAACTTCTTGGATACGGTCCAGTGCGCGAATGTGATCCAGCGTATCGATTGAAGGTGACAGTCCTCCATGGAGACAGAATATCTGTGCAGACAGAGGAAATCTTTAAGCTTTTTATCTGTAAGTTAAAATGGTTTCCCTTTTGTAATTGTTAAGTTACTTCCCATGTCTTTGCTTAACAATACATGTTCAATCACTTTTATTTGTACAGTTAAACAAAATCACTGTCCAATATCTTGTTGTTCTAATTAGAGGTCGACCATCTATGGATTCTGCCGATACCGATAATAACTAAGGTGGTGGAAAAGGCCGATAACCAATTAGTCTGCCAAGTTTTTAAAATCGATTTAAAGAATGTTAAAAAAAAAAAAACTTATCCTTTTCTTACTATGACGGGCACAGACATAAAGGCTACAAGAGTCCAAAATAAATAAAATCCCAGATGCAGTTTATTGTGCAACCAAAATCCCAATACAGTTTTTCTGAATTGCTAAAACACTAAACCCCATTCTCTGAACCAAATGCTCAGTGGCCTAAACCCATTTGTTGAATCAATCACTCTTTTTGCAAAACTCTAAACACATTCTCACTCACTAAAACACATTTGCACTGCGATGCACTTGTGTTGCACAATGGTAAACAGAACTACCAGGGTAGGTGCCACGGGGCATGGGGGGGCACCAGTGGGCAGTGCCCCCTCAGACAGACCACTATATCATGTGCTCTGCTTTAGGAGGTGTTTAGGTTAGAGTAGTTTGCAAGCCTCAATCCAGATTTTATTCGATGGAATGTTATAGTTCTCTCATTAGTCATTTTAGTTATTGTTAATTTTTTAATTACAGTTTTTTACGATTGCTTACACACTCAAATTAAAAATTACACACAGTTAGTGAAACCTGACACTCAAGGAGCAAAACCTCAACCCAGATCTGCACAACTATAAGCACATTCTCAGCCTCACACTTTTTGCAAAACACTAAACACACTTCTATACATTAGACACAGAAATCTAACATGATGTCACTTCTTTTCCATTTCAAGGCACTGCCTTTCAAAATACCACACCTATGAACCAGTTGATCAAACACGGCCGTCAGGTGTACAGACACTTAGGTGCTTAATTGTAAACTCACCAATCAGGCATAAGCACTATAAAAAGGCAACAGGTGAGTTTACCTGTCTTCAGCAAAAATGGAAGGTAACGTTGCAGTAAGAGGAAAAGGAAGACGGAGAAACCAATCATTGGCCACAGAGCTATTTTGAATGTCCTGGGCCAACGTGGTGGTAGCATCAAAATGTGCGCTACAATCATGCAGAATGGGGTCCTCCACCGCCATGCCAACTTAGGTCCTTACAACACAGCCCACATACTCACATTTTTAGACAGACTACACAACATCGTCACAGCAGAAGACCAAACGGATGCAGAGCAGATTAGATACATTGTCATCTGGGACAATGTATCTTTCCACCAATCTGCTCTGGTCCAAAACTGGTTTCATCAGTATCCACAATTTTCACTCCAATACCTCCCACCATCCTCTCCCTTCCTTGCTGTAACCCCATTGAGGAGTTTTCTTCGGCATGGCGGTGGAAGGTTTACGATCTCCAGCCTATGTCAGGATACCCCTCATTCAAGCCATGGAGGAGGCCTGTGACCTAATTGATGCAGGGTCTGTGCAAGGATGGATTCGTCATTCAAGAAGATTCTTCCCTCGCTGTCTTGCGAGAGGACATAGCCTGTGATGTGGACGAAGTGCTTTGGCCAGATCCAGCTAGGCGAAGAGATGATGCTTAGGGGTTTTTTTTAATTCATGCTTTCTTTTTTGTCTCCACAAATATTTTTGCTGTGTTTATGTATTATACTCTATTTAGAATATGTTCTGTTCTAATTTTCAGCACAAAATGCAACCTTTGGAAATATATGGATGTATTTTTTTATTATTTTTTTTTTATCTCCTTTTCTCCCCAATTTGGAATGCCCAATTCCCACTACTTAGTAGGTCCTCGTGGTGGCGCAGTTACTCACCTCAATCCGGGTGGCGGTGGACAAGTCTCTGAGACAATCTGTGCATCTTATCACGTGGCTCATTGTGCATTACACCGCGGAGACTCGCAGCATGTGGAGGCTCATGCTACTCTCCACAATCCACGCACAACTTACCACGCCCCACTGAGAGCGAGAACCACTAATCGCGACCACGAGGAAGTTACCCCATGTGACTCCACCCTCCCTAGCAACCGGGCCGATTTGGTTGCTTAGGAGACCTGACTGGAGTCACTCAGCACACCCTGGATTCGAACTCACGACTCCAGGGGTGGTAGTCAGCGTCAATACTCGTTGAGCTACCCAGGCCCCAATGCATGGATGTATTGACTGATTTTACAATGTGGAGAGAAATAAATATTTTCATCAGTGTGCAGTACTGGTCTTGTGTGTTGTGTTTGGTCAATATATTCATGTACTTTCCTCTAACAATATCTCTGAAAAAAATCAAACCCAGACTATATCATTAGAAAAGTAGAAATGTTAATTTTTCTTTTAGATGAGCACAGCAGTGTGTAACTAGTTCAAACAGAATCAGATTTTATGAATCATGTGTGTGCCATACGGTGCCAAAATTGTACATTTTTGTATAGTTTTGAATGAAGTGTTTCATTTTGCAAAAGATATGAGGTGTTCTGCTACTTGTGTGTGGTTGTGTGAATTTTGCGTAGTGTTTTGACAAAATGAGCCCTGTTTTCAACATCATGCTTAAGCAATTGTAAAAAACTGTAACATTTGCCTCGTTTATTGTTAAATAATTAATTATTAGGAAAGTGAGAAAAAGAGCATACAAATTGTAACTGTTAATGCTTTTTCATTTTAACAGATTTTATTTATTTAGATTGTTTGAAGATGTTTCAGCTGAGCTTATGCATGTGCATATCTATCAAAGCCATTACTCGCGATGCCTTTCACACGACAACGAAGGTGTTAGTGGGAAAAAAACTTTATTTTCAGCAGTGTTGCATCTTAAAGTGACAAATCTGTGCCACCTTCTAAATTTCAAATGCCCCCTCAGATAAAATATCCTGGCTCCGACTCTGACAACTACAACACAGTAGTCATCGTTTACACGCGACTCAATTGTTCACACTTGTTTCTAATGATGTGAAAACGTGATGCTGTGGCAGAATGAATCTCTCATTGACTTTGCAGTTGCACAACATTTTTGAGTTTACTGTAATGTGTTTTTCATTTAGAGGATTCTTTGTTCTTTGGGGTTTTGCAGTTGGACTACTGTATTTTTACAGTATGCAGGTGCTGAATATACAGACTTTCAATACTGTATTACTTGCAGTACTTACAGTATATCCACTGTACTACTGTAAGTTGTGATTACTATACTTTTTTTAACAGTAATTGCAAAATGCGCTTACTCTATACAGTAAATATTTTTTTCTGTAACTACATGCCCTGGATGCTGTGTTCTCCATTTTTTATGTAGTGTCTAAAAAAAATGCTCTGTAGTGTTTATATATTGACTTGCTGTAACGAGGCAGACGTGGAATGAGGATCTAAATGCAGCTTTTAATGGAAACCAAAAAATAAACAAAGTAACTCAGAATAGAATGAAACAAAAACACAGGAAATCAAGCACAGAAAAACACATGTGAGTTTGACAAAGAAACCAGGGGAAAACAAGGGCTTAAATACATGGGGGCAAACAAGGGAACGAGGAACACCTGTGGAAACAATCAGGGGAAAACCAATCATAAAATGAAATTACAAAGCACTACAAAACTAACAGGAAACAGGAACAGGGAACTAAACCAGAATTTCAACATAAAAGTCAAAGCAAAAAACAGGGAATGAGACACTTGCTGTGTATGATCTGAAAGCATTGTTTGATTTTGAGCACAGATGAAATGGTTTTGAGGCGATTGTCTGATTTTGCCAGAAGAGACAGGTTTTGTGTATGATGTTTGAAGATTTGGTTTTGTATTTAAAGTTGTGAGAAAATGGGTGAAGGTTTCAAGAAATGTGTTTTAGCAATTCAGAAAAACTGTAACAACCAGAAAAAAAAAGTTAAGATTTGGTGCATAAAATGGGATTTTTAACTATAAACAATCTGAAACACACTGGAGACTCTTATTTTGAAATGATGGAGACTTGGCTCCATTACAATGCTATATGTTTAGTATTAACACAATTAAGCTTTTTATAGCCTTTATATTCACCAGATGAAGGATTTTGTGTGTATATATATATATATATATATATTTCACTAGATGAGGTTTAATGAGGAATAAGGTTAATTATTATTCAAAAGATATGAAGTTGGAGACACAATGTACAGTGCATCCGGAAAGTATTCACAGCGCTTCACTTTTTCCACATTTTGTTATGTTACAGCCTTATTCCAAAATGGATTAAATTCATTATTTCCTCAAAATTCTACAAACAATACCCCATAATGACAATGTGAAAGAAGTTTGTTTGAAATCTTTGCAAATTTATTAAAAAGAAAAAAAAAGAAAGAAAATCACATGTACATAAGTATTCACAGCCTTTGCTCAATACTTTGTTGAAGCACCTTTGGCACCAATTACAGCCTCAAGTCTTTTTGAGTATGATGCTACAAGCTTGGCACACCTATTTTTGGGCAGTTTCTCCCATTCTTCTTTGCAGGACCTCTCAAGCTCCATCAGGTTGGATGGGGAGCGTCAGTGCACAGCCATTTTCAGATCTCTCCAGAGATGTTCAATCGGGTTCAAGTCTGGGCTCTGGCTGGGCCACTCAAGGACATTCACAGAGTTGTCCCGTAGCCACTCCTTTGTTATCTTGGCTCTGTGCTTAGGGTCGTTGTCTTGTTGGAAGATGAACCTTCGCCCCAGTCTGAGGTCCAGAGCGCTCTGGAGCAGGTTTTCATCAAGGATGTCTCTGTACATTGCTGCATTCATCTTTCCCTCAATCCTGACTAGTCTCCCAGTTCCTGCCGCTGAAAAACATCCCCACAGCATGATGCTGCCACCATCATGCTTCACTGTAGGGATGGTATTGGCCAGGTGATGAGTGGTGCCTGGTTTCCTCCAGACATGATGCTTGCCATTCAGGCCAAAGAGTTCAATCTTTGTTTCTCATGGTCTGAGAGTCCTTCAGGTGCCTTTTGGCAAACTCCAGGTGGGCTGTCATGTGCCTTTTACTGAGGAGTGGCTTCCGTCTGGCTATTCTACCATACAGGCCTGATTGGTGGAGTGCTGCAGAGATGGTTGTTCTTCTGGAAGGTTCTCCTCTCTCCACAGAGAAATGCTGGAGCTCAGTCAGAGTGACCATCGGGTTCTTGGTCACCTCCCCGACTAAGGCCCTTCTCCCCCGATCACTCAGTTTGGCCGGGCGGCCAGCTCTAGGAAGAGTCCTGGTGGTTCCAAACTTCTTCCATTTACGGATGATGGAGGCCACTGTGCTCATTGGGACCTTCAATGCTGCAGAAATTTTTCTGTACCCTTCCCCAGATCTGTGCCTCGATACAATCCTGTCTCGGAGGTCTACAGACAATTCCTTGGACTTCATGGCTTGGTTTGTGCTCTGACATGCACTGTTAACTGCGGGACCTTATATAGGCAGGTGTGTGCCTTTGCAAATCATATCCAATCAACTGAATTTACCACAGGTGGACTCCAATCAAGTTGTAGAAACATCACAAGGATGATCAGTGGCAACAGGATGCACCTGAGCTCAATTTTGAGTGTCATGGCAAAGGCTGTGAATACTTACGTACATGTGATTTTTTTTTAAATTTTTTTTTTATTATTGTTAATAAATTTTCAAAGATTTCAAACAAACTTCTTTCACCTTGTCATTATGGGGTATTGTTTGTAGAATTTTGAGGAAAATAATTAATTTAATCAATTTTGGAATAAGGCTGTGACATAACAAAATGTGGAAAAAGTGAAGCGCTGTGAATACTTTCCGGATGCACTGTATGTGCTGAAGGGGCTCATTTCCATTTAATTGCATTTTTCTTTGCATGCCCTCGCTTCAATTTAAAACACTTGATCATCTAGTCAAAATAACAACATATGCATTGAAGTGAGGATGAAAATATGAATAAATATTGTCAAGGATGAAAGATTTAGATACAGCAGATCCCCACGGGCAGTCAGTGATTGTTTTAATTTCACCTCTAGAGTAAAACCAAGCCATTTAACTAGAATCCTTTAGTGCCGGCGACAGATAAACTTTAAGGAATAAAAAGAACAATTGGCAACTATTAGGCTTGATTTAGCAGATAACCATTAGTTCCAAAAAAAACAGTAAAACTGATATATTGGTCTACCTCTAGTTTTGATCAAAATTTGCCAAAAACAAAGCAACAATGCATGCAAAAAACAATTTACCTGTGTGTCTACAAGGGCTGTAAGAGGAAGGTAGTCAAAGAGGTCTGTGAAATATTTCCAAACATTTGCATTTCCATATTTTCTCAGGCACTCATCATAGAAGCCATAGACCTGTGTGATTTGTCTACTTTCATGATTTCCTCGAAGGATGGTGATTCTCTCTCGATATCGAACCTGGAGGATTTAATTGTTATGTTATCCATAAGAACTGCCTTATTTACACTTAATAACAAATGCATAACAGAATATTAGCTCCCAGAATTCACATTTTGTTGTATTATTACTGTAGAAATCAACATTAAAGCTTTATCTATTCATTCTGATTGGCAGATGACACTTACCTTTAAAGACACCAGAAGTGAGACTGTCTCGACTGAATAGTAACCTCTATCCACATAGTCTCCCATGAAGAGGTAATTAGTGTCTGGCGATTTACCCCCAATCTTAAACAATTCCATGAGATCGTGAAATTGGCCATGTACATCTCCACATACTGTGACTGGACAACGCACTTCCTGGACATTTGACTCCTTGGATAAAATTTCTTTAGTCTGAGATTGAAAAGCAAATGGGTTAGAAGACAGAGGCACTTGAGCAATTGTCTCAATCATTAACCTACATATTTTAAAGTCTAACAAGCTGTGGGAGGCAATGTTGACATGGACCAGTGAAGAATAAATATTAGTATCTGGTTACTATGTCTAATGTGCCTAGTTTATTACTGCAAGTGAAGTATAAGAGACCAAATGCTCTGTAAAATAAAAATAATATTGAGATGGTGATATCTGAATCAGCTGGTTTTATTCAAGTCAAAAATCATTATTTAATATGACTGAGTCAACCTGACTACATTTGGTTACACAAACAAAAGTATTAGGGTCACATCTGGTGGCACTTTATGCATTAGGTATCATGAACAAACAATTAACAATATACAGCATTTATTAATCTTTGTTAATGTTATTTAATACAAATGCAATTGTTCATTGTTAGTTCATTGTTAGTTCATATTGCGTTAACAAATACAACTTTTGATTTTAAAAATGTGTTAGTATATGTTTAAATCAACATTAACCAACATTAATAAAAGCTGTAAAAGTATTGTTCATTGTTTGTTCATGTTAACTAACGTTGTTGTTATGTAATGTTAACAAATTATTGTATTGTTACCGAAATAGCAACTGGACATTACAGTGTGAGAAACAAACGTTGAACACATTAAAATGTTGACATAACAATATAAGAACATATTTATTAATGGAGATACAATCCTTGAATTAAACTACGTAATTATAATATTATTATGCAATGTAAACCCAATGGGCTTCATTTTTACCACATTAAAGGAATATTTCGGGTTCAATATAAGTTAAGCTCAATCAACAGCATTTGTGGCATAATGTTGATTACCACAAAAAATTATTTTGACTCTTCCCTACTTTTCTTTTAAAAAAGCAAAAATCGAGGTTACAGTGAGGCGTTTACAATGGAAGTGAACGGGGCCAATTTAGGAGTTTTTTAAAAGCAGAAATGTTAAGCTTATAATTAAAAACAAACAAAAAAACAATTGCATTAATTCTTCTGTCAAAGCTCATGTATTATTTGAGCTGTAAAGTCCTTTAAACTGTCGTGTTTTTTTCCCAGTCGTTTTAGGTTTTATGGTGTTACATCGTCATGGCAATGAATTTGTAAAATTGGCTATAACTTTACACAGAAAAGGTTAGTAAGTGATTTTATCACACAGAAATCATGTTAACACACATCTTGTTTACATTTGGTGTCTATACCTTTGAAACAGTGAGTATTTTGACGTTTACTGATTGGCCCCCGTTCACTTCCATTGTAAGTGTCTCACTGTAACCCAGATTTTCGCTTTTTTTTTTTTAAAGAAAAAGAGGGAGGATTTGAAAGTATTTTTTCTGTGGTAATCAATATTATGCCACAAATGCTGTTGATTGAGCTCAACTTGTATTGAACCGGGAATTTTCACTGAATAATTATACAATAGTTATATTCAATCCATGCTCTCTTATAAATCAAAACCTCAAATCTCTTCCTGACAACGAATAACACTAAAGAGGGCTCAACCCGACGAGCACTGGTTGCTATCTGCGCTGCACAGTCAACAGTCACTAGTCACATTCACGGCGCACAGATGGCCAATAATAGAATAATGGGCGAACTGCAACTGTATCTGAGCTGGTAACAAATTTAGACAGTCTGCCCTGCTGCGCCCACGGGACGCCTGTCAGAACACGTGTTTTAATATTCAATGCAACAATGCCACAGCTGATGATGATTTCACATGTAACTCACCTTCTCGCATAAGATTTTCACTTGGTTTTCCGACAGTTGCTTGCACTCGTTCAACTGTTCGATCCATTGGTCTAATTCTTTCGTAAATACCTTCTCGTCCATGTTTGCAAGTTGTGAAACCTTAAAGCATTCAAGTAATGAAAAATAAAATCATGTAAAATTACTCCGATGCTTTATTTAGGTTTGGCGTCATGCGTCAAAGTTAAAAAGCTGTTGACTAATGCGTAAATGTAACACTTTACGGCCGCAAAAAAGACTGAAACGTTGCTAGGTTACTCCCTTAAAAAAACAAACGATGTTACTGTCCACTGCAAGCAGAAAGCTGTTAAAATTACAGCTTGGAAGCTTAATTTGCGCCTTTACGTCTGGTTTTGATGCGCAGCAGCGACGAAGAATCCGCTCATGTAGGTTGACGTCACCTAATCCGCATTCAAATGTACGAATCTTACTACTGCGAAGGCTTTCATATTCATATTCAGGTGATAAGCCTTCGCCATTGGTAGGAATGCCGCAACGTCAACTAGACCTAATGAATATTAATAAGACAGGCTACCAATCAACGTCAGCAAAACCTTATTATTGATGAGATAAGCCTTCGCCATAATAGGATTCGTTGCCGATATATCTTATTATCTCATGGACGTTTGGTGCCGCCAACTGATGTACAAGGGGAACAACAATTAGTTATGCTTTTTATAAAGGCTTTTGAGAACCACTACAATGTTGGATTAACTTGAATAGTATGTAGCAATTATTGCGAGATAATTTTGAAAAAAATAAATTAGTAAAATATAATTGTATTAAAATATCTGGAAAATATGTACTTTGTAATAAACAGCGTATCTTTTTTTTCCCTACACAATATTAATGTTACCCTCATGCCATCCTAGATGTGCATGAGTTTCTTTCTTCTGCTGAACACAAATGAAGATTTTTAGAAGAATATTTCAGCTCTGTAGGTCCATGCAATGCAAATAGTGAATGGTGACCAAAACTTTGAAGCTCCAAAAATCACATAAAGGAAAAATAGAAGTAATCCACACGACTCCAGTGATTAAATCCATGTGTTCAGAAGTGATATGATAGGTGTGGGTAAGAAACAGAACAATATTTAAGTCCTTTTTTACTCTAAATTTCCACATTAACTTTTAATTTTAGATATGAAAGTGAAACTTAACAAGCACCACATGTGACTTTCAGATGTAAAAGTGAAAGTGGAGATTTAGAGTAAAAAGAAAAAAAAGATGATCTGCTTCTCACCCACACCTATCACATCGCTTCTAAAGATATGGATTTAACCACTGGATTCTTATGGATTACATCTATTTTTCCTTTATGTGATTTTTTGGAGCTACAAAGTACACATACATTTAAACTCAGTTTTTCACAATCCCTGACATTTAATAATAGAAAACATTCCCTGTCTTGGGTCAGTTAGGATCACTTATTTATTTTAAGAATGTGAAATGTCAGAATAATAGTAGAGAGAATTATTTATTTCAGCTTTTATTTCTTTCATCACATTCCCAGTGGGTCAGAAGTTTACATACACTTAGTTAGTATTTGGTAGCATTGCCTTTAAATTGTTTAACTTGGGTCAAATGTTTTGGGTAGCCTTCCACAAGCTTCTCACAATAAGTTGCTGGAATTTTGGCCCATTCCTCCAGACAGAACTGGTGTAACTGAGTCAGGTTTGTAGGCCTCCTCGCACATGCTTTTTCAGTTATGTTCACAAATTTTCTATCAGATTGAGGTCAGGGCTTTGTGATGGCCACTCCAATACCTTGACTTTGTTGTTCTTAAGCCATTTTGCCACAACTTTGGAGGTATGCTTGGGGTCATTGTCCATTTTGAAGACCCATTTGCGACGGAGCTTTAACTTCATGGCTGACGTCTTGAGATATGTCCACATAATTTTCCTTCCTTGTGATGCCATCTTTTTTGTGAAATGCACCAGACCCTCCTGCAGCAAAGCACCCCCACAACATGATGCTGCCACTCCCATGCTTCACGGCTGGGATGGTGTTCTTCAGCTTGCAAGCCTCACCCTTATTCCTCCGAACATAAAGATGGTCGTTATGGCCAAAAATTAAAATTTTTGTTTTATCAGACCAGAGGAAATTCCCAAAAATTCCTTACTTCAACCAATGTGCGCAGGGTTGGGGAGTAACAGAATACATGTAACGGGAATACGTATTTAAAATACAAAATATAAGTAACTGTATTCCACTACAGTTACAATTTAAATCATTGGTAATCAGAATACAGTTACATTCAAAAAGTATTTTGATTACTGAAGAGATTACTTTGCATTTTATTGTCATTTGTTTCATTTAATATTTAGTTCTTTCAGATGGAAAACATTTATACACATAAATGATACGATCCAAAGTGCATTTGAACAGCAGTGAAACACTTTCTCATGATGTGTTACATTCATACGAGCAGACAGAGAAGTAAGTTTGAAGTAAGTTTGGAGCAGAAGAAATAGAAATATTCCTTGTGTAAATTGTCAGCTTTATGCTAAGCTAAAATGCTATTTCTAGCCATTTTACATGCACGTTACCAGGCACGATCATATTTTTTTATCAAGAAAATTCACGTTGGATCATAATTTCTTTTTTTCTAGTAAGACCTTTGATATTAGGGCAAAAATCATATTCTTGATAATAATTTTTGTATTGTTTTCCTGTAAAAATATCTAAAAATCCTTAAAACAAGATCAATTAGATTAATCTTGTTTTATAAACAACACTGCATAAGATATTTAGGATTATCAGAGAATGTATTTTTTAACATGTGTATTTTGTCTTACTGTACTGACAGAGTTTTTATAGTCAAAACAAGTGAAAAAATCTACCAGTGCTGAAGAAGTAATCCAAAGTATTTAGAATACGTTACAAATTACATTTTACAGCATGTATTCTGTAATCTGTAGTGGAATACATTTCAAAAGTAACCCTCCCAACCCTGAGTGTTTGTAAACTTCTGACTTCAGCTGTAGATTCATGAAACCCACTGAAAGCATGTGCCATTGTGCCTGTATACATAGGCTTCACATTTACAGCCAAACAGTGAAATTCTGTCATTTTCAAATGTCAGCAACAAATATGAGCGCTTAAATACTCCCAACAACAACAGAAGTGTCTTGTGGGCCGACACCAAAGGCAGTATAATTCTCACCAGCAGCTGGCGCATGCGTATTAGCTATTCTTACTATTGTATTCTTTTTTTTCTAGTGAAAATGGCTGCCTTTCAGCTTTAAACATCAGCAGCTCAGGGAAAAAATACTCATTCCACAAACAGGAATTATCACGATCCTTAAGGAAGCAAATCTTGTGCGGCTTAAGTATGGCCATATTCCTGCGTAAATAACATTATGCTTTTGGTTTCAAGGATGGAAGAAATATCTGTTTCATATTTAACCCTTTACATTCCGTGATCCGCGTTCCAGATGAGGTACAGTACTTTCTGTATCCTTTCTAATATGGAGCTTTATTCCAATATTTAACGCATATTTGTATCTATTTGTATTTACTTGAGTTGTACTTACAGTAATTGAAAAAATCGAATATGTAAACCAGATATACTAAACCTGAATTCAATGACAGGACAACGATGGATTTGCATTAGCGATATTCCTCATTTCATAGAGACTTTGTTTCTATTTGTCTGTTAGTAGAGTGATACGACCTACTTCAAGTGTGATTCTTTCCAGTTTGTAACAATCATTGTGCGTTACTCCTCCCTCTGCATTAACTTACACTAGTTATTTGTGCAGGCCTGTACTTGCTCTCAATCAATCAGACTCTTGCGATCGATAGTAGATGCGAGATGTTTAGACAAACATATAATGAAATATGTTTTATCCTTTTGCACAGTGAAACGGTTTATTTACACTCTGTTTCCATTAATATGCATAATACTGCATTCATTTATTTATTTATTTTTATGTATTTTATTTTAACAGAAAATGATGCACCAAGTAGCCAGCAACAGCAATGACTATGGTCTGGGTAGCATTGGGGATGATGGGCAACACCCGGCCAGTCACTTTGAGTTGTGCAGCTCCCAATCCAACAAATTTTACCCCTCTGCCCCACCTCCCTCGCTACAACTGCCACTCCCAAACTTGTCCCCCTTGCCACAGGGCCTGATTAAGCCCATGTCTTGCCAGATGCAAGACTCCCAAAATGAGTTTCACTCCCAAGCCGTTCGAATGAGGGGTGCCGAGGCACCAGAGGGCTCCAAGAAAAAGAAGGGCCTTGGAAAGTCTGGACGTCGAGGCAGGCCCTCGGGTACCACTAAGTCCGCAGGCTACAGGACAAGTACTGGACGACCGCCCGGGACCACCAGAGCTGCGGGTTTTAAAACCAGCCCGGGAAGGCCACTGGGCACCACCAAAGCTGCAGGCTACAAGGTGAGCCCAGGTAGGCCCCCAGGCAGCATCAAGACTCTAGCAAGGCTTAACAAACTGGACTATGGTGCTTGCAATGGTGCACCGTTCCCTTACACCATGATGCAGAAGAGGGCCTTGTGTGAAGCCACTGTAAAGGAGAAAGACACTAATGAGTGAAGACAGGCTTTTGTATTTATTGCAAGGGATGTGGGTGCATGTCCAAAGTAACAGTGAATTGTATTTGCACAGCCAAACTCTTGCAAGGAAAAAAAGAAGATGGATTTTGATACTTAAACTCACGTGTATGTGCCAGTGTTATTCAGTCGATCCTTTTGTCTATCCTTTTTCAAAGACCATTAGCATTTCTCGCTTTGACGTATGTTATCCTATTGTACAGACGTGCATGGCTGTAGTATTGTGAAATAAAGTTACAGTATTGAAACAGATATTAATCTTTTTGGTCCTTAGAATTTGCTCATGTGAAATGTAGAAAGAACCGCATTTGTATTGTTAAACATTGAATTTAATCTTTTACTTAATGCTTTTGATGTAAAGTTACTGCTTGGAACACACATGGTCTGTTTTTACTCCAGATTTTAGGACACAGCGTTTGATTTTACATAAGAATTACCCTGTTCACCTGATGTGTGTGAAAGTGCTATGTTTGTAATGTCTTAGTAGTATAATTGCCTTTTTTGTATTGTTGCTGTTGTATTTATGAATTGTCTGGTGCCCTTTTGAGGATAATGTGGTTTTTTGATAAAAAAAAAAGGTCAAGTCTCATGTTTCAGTGACAGCATAACAATGCCCTTTAATGGAGCTCTTGTAAACATAACTGTATGTTTATATCAGCCAATGTGTTCACTTACACTCTTAATTAGTCATGCCGATCAGTGATCAAACCTAAAATACATGTTGCTACACTTTTTTTTTTTTTGTTAACCACTAAACTAGAACAAGTCAGTTTTGTATAATTAAATACACCTGATCTGCTAAAATTAAAAAAAATTAAATAAAGTATCACTGCAAAAAAATATAGATTGTGTTGGAAAACTGCTAAAATACATTTCCTAACAAAAATGGATTATTTGTATAAAAGATCCAGTGAGTTGGTAGGAAAATTCCTCTTTTGATATTGTGAGTTAAATATTAATACACTCCAAAAATATTTAAGCCTATTTTTTTAAAGTTTTACACATTTACATTTCATAACAAATTTCCATAAAATTGAATTGTGTATTTTTTTCCACATAATTCAATTAATAAAACTTAATAATTCATTAATAAAGATCACACAATGCAATTTGATGGAATTTTGTTATGAAATTTAAATGTGTAAATCTTAAAATTATTATTTTGAGTGTACATGACTGTAACTGTTATATTTACCGAAGTCACGTGCCAATAACATTTACAATTTATAGCATATTAGCCCGTATGAAATGTGTGTGAATATTTTATAAATTATTTGATTTGCATTGACCAGAAGGAAAACTGATTATAAGGTACTTAAACGGAGTGTCAGAGCCATTCTAGTGTTTTGCTGCCAACATATGTTTCACCTACAGAGGTGCTGACCAACTCATTACATTACAAATATTGTCTTTGATGCCAATGAGTTACACTGAGATACAAAAAGGGGCCCGTATCAACGACTTGCTTTCAGTGAGTCTACATGCACGGCCCGACTCCAGAAACACAAGGCAATGCATGGATCCTCTCCTACTGTCTTTGTTTTTAATTCAACTCAGTTTCCATACAAACACTGAACGCGGATCCATAACAGACGACTCAGTTCTCAGAGAGTGAAAGTCGACCGACTAGAATACGTCGTTATAACAAATACATCGTCTGTAAGGGAAACCGCAAGGTAGGCCAATAACCGAGTTGCCTTTTATCTCGTGCCACAATGGAGGTTGACGCATCTCTGACATGTTAAAGCGTGGCATGGCCTTATTTCCTACCACCAGAGAAATGCGCCAAAACACAGAAAAGGAAGCATGTCAGAGCATGTGCCTTTTCATCGAGAGCTATAAACACACTGTTTTCCCCTCTTGTGTGACTTCATGGCTTGGTCGGCTACCTAGCGCGAGCAGTCTCTCTAAAATGGTGGAAGTTACGCCTTTGTTAGGACAAGGAAACAAATGGCGTGAGGGTTAAAAACAAACGCTCTCTGTCGTGTCGTTTAATGCACGCAACAACACACCATGCGCCCACTGTTACTGTATGCACGATGCATTTGGGACAAACTTGCGCGAGCGTTTGCATGCACTTCGCTCACATACATACAGCGCGCGAGATGTACCTGGGAAATGGGGAGTCGGGTTAAGTGGACGTGAATCTATACAGACTGGGGGTTGGGTGTGCTGTGCCGATTGGTCGCTTTCACCAGCACAGAGACACACGCACACAGGCAGGCAGTCAGATCAGGGCTTGTTTTAACACACATACACACTCATACACATACACACACACGCGCAAGGGCACTCTGCAAGCGGGGCAAACAATCATGTATTTCAATTGAAATCGTGGCCGCTGAGAAACGTGCTTTCGATGCATTGACGGGGGCACGAGGTAGATGCTTCGGTGGAGAGTGACAGCCGTCCCGGTTCATTCTCGTTCATGTATTAGTCTCTGTTTTCTTATGTTGGCGAGTGGAGAGGGAGAGAGAAATGTGTGCCGAGGCCGGGCCTACTGGTGCAAATGCTGCTGGGATTGTGCAGATGCGCTTTCACAAATTGACCAAAAGTAAAGCTACATGCTCGAACTTGAAGGGCTTTCCGGTGGTTTTGTCGTGACCGAGACGTAAATGGTAAGAAACCGGCTTTTTGTCTCCTGTACCTTTTGTATTTGTTGCGTTATTCGATCCTTATCGTCGTGGGGGTTTTAATGGGTGACTTTACTGTATGGGAACTGTAGATGATGGCACATGATGATCATGCAACCTACTTTGCCAGCGTTTCCACACCAGATTCGCACCAGATGTCCTCTTGAAACAGTCCATGGGCGATATCGAAAGTGATTTATGTTGCGTTTTAGAGCTCTCTATCTTTGTCTCGTGGGATTCTTGACAAGACGGCCTACCGGGTAGCCATACAGCGCGCGCATGCAGGTGATTCACAGTTAGTGTTTAGCAATTACAACGTGGGACCATCATATAACGACTGTTTCTGTTGCCTAATTAATTGTTTCATTTATTGCAATGGTTGGTTTTGCATTTAATCACCATTTTCCAGCTTCCATGCCAGAGACCTGTCACTTGTAAGAGCATTTTTCTGTTGTTTTGTTTTTGTTTTTGTCCCAGGATGGAGCCATGACAGCATGAATCACTCATACAAAGTGGCTGCTGGCAAGGATGGCACAGAATGTCGTGGCCACCCACAGGAGTCCAAGGCAATTGATAGCCGCATCAGCTCCTGTGGACACCAGAGCACGAAAAGACAGGGGGACCAGGGGTCTGGCATGCATTTCAAACTCTCTGCATCCTCATTTTCGTACGATCAGAGAGAATCCACCTCCACCTACAGCCCGCTGAGAAAACTTCAGGATCTGACCAGCATGGTTAATCGTGCTGATGTGAGTTTGCAGGATAAGGACTTCCACGGGCGGAATAAATTGCTAATGCACAATCCCATTGACGGCAGTGAGTTCGGAATAGGCCTCTACCGCACGCCCAATTCCCAAGGAAACACTGACAGGACTGCTGTTCACGATCTGGACAAAAATGGTTTCTCACCTGTGAGCTCAGACAGCTTGGAACACTTTCCATCCATCCCAAATGGATTTTTGCATTTCGAGTCAACGCTGTTTGACAGCGGGGACAGCAAGGATGATGATGATAGGGGAGATGGAGTTGCACCATTTAAAGAATCGTCAAAGCATTGCCAGAAACGAGATCTGGCAAATACAAAGGTCCTGAGCAGGCTGGACCTAAGTACAAACAAACATGGAAGTTGTAAACTTGTTGCTAAAAATATGGTGAAGTCTGACCCTCCTGCTAGTCCCTCACATTTGCCTGTTGAAGTCATGATGGAAGATTTTGATAGTATGGATGATTATTCAGACAGTGACTGCGATCTGCCCAGCACTGGGAATTATGCTTCAATATTTAACTCTGGACTCTCTAAAAAAACAAGTTCACCCAGTGACTCCCATTCAAATACTGTAAGATCTTTATATATTCACTAGATTTATTATTTTATTATATGTTTCCTATAGTTAAGCAAATGTTGCTTAACTATAGGAAAATAGAAATGTCAGTATGCTTTGTCAAGGAGATTGTGGAACTGACATTAGGCAGAATGACCACTTTTGTCAATCGGACAATCGGGAACAGTTATTCAGCTGATGCTGATAATCTCCAACTTTGTTTGAGACTTTAATTTGGTCAACAGTGTGGTCAAAATATGACCATATTTTACATGTGTGCTACAAATATAATAACAACATAGTAATTACATGGTGCTTTTAATAACATACTTGCTACATTGAGGTTGAGATGTTTATTAATAGTAGGTATTGCCCAATTGTTTTTAACTTTGAAGTCATGGAAGTAGGTCAGTTGTATGATGTTCCTTCAAGCTAAAAGCCTCTTTAACCACAATTTTGCATTAATCTTTGACTATGATGAGCTCACCTTTTTCCAAAGGCACCATGAACAGAGATGTACGCCAAGTGCTTTTTGGTTCATATGTGTGAAACTGATCTGACTGTGAGCTTTGTCACATAAAAAAAAAAAAAAAGAGCATGTGCTAGGCCTGTATTTCATTCACATGTGTGGGCTACCACCACTAAACAGTTCTTTGCCACGGTAAGAGTGTCTGAAATGTTAAAAATGGTAGGCTAGAGGGCCTGGGTAGCTCAGTGGTAAAGACGCTGGCTACCACCCCTGGAGTTCGCTAGTTTGAATTCCAGGGTGTGCTGAGTGACTCCAGCCAGGTCTTCTAAGCAACCAAATTGGCCCGGTTACTAGGGAGGGTAGAGTCACATGGGCTAACCTCCTCGTGGTCGCTATAATGTGGTTCGTTCTCGGTGGAGCACGTGGTGAGTTGAGCGTGGTTGCCGCGGTGGATGGTGTGAAGCCTCCACAAGTGCTTTGTCTCCGTGGCAACGTGCTCAACAAGTCACGTGATAAGATGCGCGGGTTGACGGTCTCAGACGTGGAGGCAACTGGGATTCGTCCTCCGCCACCCGGACTGAGGCGAATTACCACACGAGGACTTAAAAAGCACATTGGGAATTGGGCATTCCAAATTGGGAGGAAAAAAAAAAAAAAAATGGTAGGCTAAACAAACAACCAGGCTTCTGGTGAAAACATTTTACTGATGTAAATAACGTTTAATGAATGTTTATCTTAAATGACAACTTTTTGTTATTTTAACCCAAGTCCAACAGCCCAAAGAAGAAGCAGCTCCCTGGTATAAAATACTCTGTTGGAGATGTTGTATGGGCCAAATTCAACCGTAGACCCTGGTGGCCCTGTCAAGTAACAACTGATCCACAGATTGAAGTCCACACCAAAATGAAAGGTGATTACTCTTGTTATGATATTGATCAGAGGTTGAACAATATGGGTTTTTCAGTGGCCGATGTCGATACGATATCTAGTGAGCAGGATGGCTGATGGCCAATATAAATGTAGATATACGTAATACAATTAAACAATAGGGAATCAGAAGTACAGAAAATTCCTAAAGTAAATCATAACCCTATTTTATACAATATATACTTAAATTTGCTTAAACTCGAATAAAAAAAACAACTGAAAACAGAAAGTGTTTACTATCAATTGTCAAGTCTATTGGTAGATTTTGGAACTGACACAAGTGAAAGTTTTTTTGTTAATTGGCCATGCAAATATGGTTATCGGCTAATGCTGATAATTGCAAAATGGCCAAAAATTGGCTGATTAATTGGCCTGACCGATATATCGGTCTGTCATTAATATTGATAACCTTATAAGACTGTTAATAATGAATTTCTAATTTAAGAACCATAATTACGATTTCAGGGACTTGTTTATAGTCTTATCACTTAGAATTTGAACATTTTACAATAATAATAATAATTTTTATTTATATAGTTCCTTTCAAGACGTCAAGGTCGCTTTACAAAGGAAAAAGAAACACACAGATGAATAGAACAAAAGTGTAAACAACCATGTATTTTATGCAGAGCTGCAACTCTCTTTGTCATAAAAACTATGAAAAGTACCTACAACTACTGTACAATCAAACTTTGGATATGCGAATAAACTAACCTGAATGTAAGTGGCGAGACATTTTAACTCCAAAATAGTTGTGTTGACAGTGAAAACGCAAAATGCAGACATTATTTCCTTGTCACCACATGTGTTCAAGAAAGTTAATGCTAATGTTCTAAAAAATAGTTATCAGTAGATGATACCTTTCTTGGAACCCATTGTTGTCATGTTGTCACAAAATGATTCTGGGGGTCAGGTTCTTAGATAATGTCATATGACCTTTTCTTGCAGATCCCAGTCGTCGGCCATGCCGCCTTTATTATGTCAGGATGTTTGGGGAGATCATAGACCAAGCATGGGTCCCAGCAAAAGCCACTTTTCCTTTTGTAGGAGGTCATGAATTTAACAAACTCCCTGTACTGAGACGGAGAGGAAGACAAAAGGATAAAGATTATAAATACACGGTAAAGCTAAAACTTGTTTGTTGTGACTTTGGTTGCACTCATGTATTGAACAATAAATTGTTCTCTTCAAATCACAAACATGTTTTCTTTGGTAGAATGGTTGGTAAAATTCCTTTGTTGGTCTACAGGTTCCTAAACGTCTAATGCCAACATGGAAAGCTAGTGTCTCGGAGGCAGAAGCAGCATTGTCCAAACGGTTAAATAGTGACCCTCCATTGACTTTCACTCGGGATGTACACACACCTATTTCAGAAGACAAGGCACCTAAAAGTCCCTCTTGCTCAAGGTCTGTTACACTATCCACAACATCAAGCTCACTTTTGTCCAATGGACTGGATCCATCCATCAAGAGCATAAACAAACCCAGCACTAGAAGCAAAAAGAAGCCTACTACTAGGAAGAATAGCTCAACTGTAAACACTCCTGTAAAAACGAACAACAGCTCTTTCTCAAAATTATTGTCGAACCCTTTATCAGACAGCTACAAACCTTCTAAAGTGGTTGAAAAGCACAAACTCGACCCCGTAGATAGTCCGTATTCAGATATTGACTCTGTACCAAGGATTCTGTGCCCCAAACGTTCAGAGGAATCACCGCAAAAAGAGGTGGTGAAAGAATCAAGCACTAAACCCAAGAAAGAACAGCCAAGTAAAAAGACAAAAAAAGCCAGCTCGGACAAGACACTGATAAGGGCAGGGTCTGGTTCAAAATGCACAACAAACAGCAAGCTAAAGAAGTCAACGCCAAAAGACAAAATGCTGACGGCTACAAACTCTAGACAGAAGGGTAGCAGATCCCCAGAGTCGTCTGATGGGTCTTTTGCCATGCACTCGATCTATCTGCCTGCCAGCAGTGGCTTAATGTCTAGAGCACTTGCCGCCAATGAAGAAACTGAAGAGAAAGCCATTGAACACTTAAGTCAGGAGCCAAAGTCTCCATCAACATGTGCTGGGGATGACCACTTTCACAAGTGTACATCCCCAAATGACCATCCAGAGTTCTCAAATCAGCATTGGCAGGTCAAAACGGACACCACAGAAGATTCCACAGACACATCATCCCCGAACACACCACCAAACCCAACTCTTCTTAAATTTACGAGAATCCGAACTAAGAAAAATGGCATTCAGAATGGACCTCGAATTAAAGGCAAATTTAGAGGTCCTAAGTCAGAGGTCACTGAACCCCCAATCAATTCTGTTAAAATCAAAAACGAGAATGTATTCTCTGACATATCATCTTCGTCCACCCCATCACCCGCGACCTCTCCCATGGATGCTTTCCAAGATATGAAGGAGCTTTCTTTCAGGTCTCTTGTCAAAGAGGAATGCAGCTCAGGAGAGCCTTCCCTCCGTGCAGATGCGAATTACAAATTCAGCACTTTCCTAATGCTCCTCAAGGACATTCATGACAGCCGAGAGAAGGATGGGAAACCTTTAACCCTCCCTCCTGCCTCTCCATCATCTCTCATCAGGGAAGAACCTTCTCTCATACCCTCAGGAGAGGACACATCTACTGATGTGCTTTGTGAAAAGGAATGGACAACAGTTGTGGATCAGAATAGTCAGCAGGGAAAGATGTCAACACCTAACAGCAGCTCTAAACAGAGCAAGGCCAAGCCGAAATCGGCAGTGAAAAAGGAGACACAAAAACATGGAGGAAACAATTTACACTCTCCACTGAAGAAGGAGAACTCATCAGGAGGTTTTGATGCACTTGAAAAGGGGGTGCCCCTATTAGGGGAACTCTCTAACTCTTGCCTTGATGCTGTTCCTGATGTCTGTGGCAAGGGCACCGTCTCCAAGGTCGCTCCTAAAAAGCGATGGCAAACATTTGAATCTGACATAGTGAAAAGCACCAAGCCGAAGAACGATCTGCATGGTCTGAATCAGGATGTAGTTAATGTGTCCACAGAGGTAAATGGAGTCTTCAAAGATAGTGTTCAAGAAACTCCACATTCTGACATCCCAGATAAAAAAGATGGTTCAGGTAAATCTTCTGAAATATTAGGTGAAGTCTTTAAAGTTCAAAATTGGATAAGTGTTTTATGCTGAACTCAATGAATTTTAAATTTTTCCAAAATTCTCAGAAAACAAAAGACTTCGAAAACCAAGTAAGAGACTGATTGAATGCAGTGAAGAATATGAACAGATAATTACTTTAAAAAAGAAAACAAAGAAAACCCCAGAGGCCTCAAAAA
Source organism: Myxocyprinus asiaticus (assembly GCF_019703515.2). Lineage (NCBI taxonomy): Eukaryota > Metazoa > Chordata > Actinopteri > Cypriniformes > Catostomidae > Myxocyprinus > Myxocyprinus asiaticus. Next base: position 12,959,166 of record NC_059370.1, on the reverse strand, counting down.
CGGTAAGCTAATGGACCCTTTTCACATTTCAGAATTCAACTATACCAGGGTAAACTTCTATAGGGTGAAGGGGAGGCCACAGCAAATATTATTTTTACATAAAAGAAAAAAAAAAGCACAAAAAAAAAATATATCTCTGCTGGTTTAGCAGAGATTCACTAAAATACTTACACAGATCATGCTACGGCACAAACGCGGCCATAAAATCTGTGCTGAACGCAATTTGCACAGCACAGTTATGTGGGTTGGTTTTGAGATCTGTGTAGTGGAGAATGTGCAGACTACCAGGATCTGGCACATTCTGCCGGGAATGTACAGCATCACTGCAATCGTGTGATCCAGACACCAAAATCATCTCTTTAAAATTGTGCTTCTGGATATATGCCAGGTTTTAATGCTTCTCTCTATGGTTTGATCATTATTTGATGAATTACCAATGCCAAGACCAATAGCAAATCTGCTCAAATATTTCTTTTAAATAAATTTGAGTACAGATAGACTGATAGTCGTTTGACTGATATTTTTAACCAAGATATACACTTTTCTACTAAATCGGTTATTGGTTCTTTAATACCGGGTTTTTCAATAAAATTGGACACAAAAGACTATACATTTTAAGAATTAATTAAGTGAGGGGCTTTGAACTAGTGCATATTGCATGTAAAACTAGTCAAATTAATTCTTTGGAGATTGTGCGCAATATTAGTTTTGTAAAGCAGTTCTCCAGAGGTCAGTGAAAAATGATTAAGTTAATAATGTGTCTAAAAGCAGAAATAAAACAAGAAATAAAAATCGGTTATGCATATTGGTTTACGTACACTTACACACACACACAAAAAAAAAATCAGTATCGTAACGGTCATTAAAAACCAATATCGTGGATCTCTAATGCCTCCTACACACTACACGACTTCAAAAGACGTCGGATTGTGGTATCGTTCATATTACACAACTGTCTGTCTTGTCATTGAAGTCGTAGGGTTTTCAAATTACACGAGGAATCGGCAACAGGGGAGAACACATTACAAAACATTTCACTATTGACGAATCCCCGACAACTCTGCCTGGACTCCAAATTACGTTTCACAACAGAGTACACATGAGAAGTGATATGAGATATGAAAACAAATGCATGATCATATGTTATGCATTTCAGAATATGATGTGTATGTTTTCAATTGCCTTTACATAATGTGTAAAGGCATCATATATTTTATTGGTTACAATATGAAAAAGTACCTCCTACTGAAAAATCTACCTATTTGCTTACCTGACTGTCCAAGAGAATTGGCAATTTCTCTCCAACTCTTCTCTTTCTCCACCCGGTTGTGGTACAGTTCAGAGGAAACATCAAATAGGCACTGGTGCTCCTGCTAGTGTTCCACTAATTTTTCCTCCATTCCTTCGGTCCAGTGAGACTTTCTTGATACCGCAGCCATGCTAGTTGATGTTCTGTTGCAGATACATCAGGACTCCTCCCACTGAAACTTCCCATGCCCCGTTTCTTGCTCTCTCATTGGCTGTAGGTCAATGCTGCAGTTGTATTCAGTCAAAACACATTTCACATTGTGCTTTTTGGAATCACAGACAGGTCCAGATATTTAACATACTAGATATCTCGCTGACATCGGCGACGCGTCAGCGCTTCTCTCAGATCGCGTCTTTGATAATTCATACATTGCGTTCGTCGCTCACGGGAGCGAGCTCTGATTTGCCTATGATTTCGGGCTTTTGTCGGCGATCTCCACAAAACTGTCGGCGAGTGAAAATCGGGCCTAAAATCGTGTAGTGTAAACTCGGCATTAGTTTCAGTTTACCGCCTGCTTTCCTCGGGCGGTAATAGTGCGATATTATTTGCGCCAAGCAAATAGCATGGAGTTTTGTGAATGAAGCGCAACTGTAATGAGCCTAATTTACATAAAAAAGGAGCCGTGTTTGCACAGAAAGGAATGACTGACTTTAATTACTCAAGACGCTGTGCTGTTTCAGAGCTGATTGTGGGTGGTTACTAAATAAGATGCAGGTTTTTGCCCCATGCAAAAGTGAATTCGCTCCACAGGTTTTAACTATTAGGATGAGTAAATGGTGACAGAATTTTCAGTTTTGGGTGAACTGTGAGAGTGCAAACAGTATTGCTCTAGAAGAGAGTGTGAATAATGTTGTTTTCATGTCTTTCCAGAAGGAATCTTGGATTGCTAACACTAACTCTGCACAGACACCATCAGAACAGATTGCACCTGATGCTTTAAGTTTACCACCTGAAAAACCATCCGAGCAGTGCACACCAGAAGAGCAGAAACAACCACCAGATGGTCTTGTCCCAACTTCAACACTATTATCAGCATCCTGCGGAGTGTCCTCGCTGAACACAGAGTCATGTGAAAAGAAACCTGGTAAGAATGTGTAGTTTAAGACTCCTCACTGAAGTTGTAACTGTCAGCTCCTTGTGTAAACATTTCTTATACTGCTTTTGCTGCATCCTCAGAGAGAAGAAGGCCACGTAAGACTGCACACAAAGTTATAGACTGCTCTTTTGAGGAGGACTCTGTAAAGATCCCAAAGAAAAGGGTGAGAGTTCAATTAGTGGTTTCAGTATGAGTTTTGAAAAAAAAATGCAGTGTTCCCACGATCATGGAAAACCTGGAAATATTAAGGAATTTTTAAATTGTGCAAATTAAATAAAATATCATGGAAATTTCTTTAGTGATACATTTTTCTAGTTAAGCTCTTTTCAGTTATAGGCTAGATATTGCATTTGTGTAATGTAATACCACAGAAGATTTAAGTTCTTTTAAGTCTGTACTTTTCAAAGAATTGGTTAAAACGGTTCGTAATTTGGTCTGAATGATTCAATAGCGATTTGGTCTGATTTTGAATTATTCTTAAAAGTCCTTATCCAGTAGTTACAAACAACTGGTAAGGTCATAGAAAAGTCATGGACATTCATTGGTCAAAAAGTGTGGGAAACCTGATAATTAAATGTTTTGGCTCCTTCTACGTTTCTATTTGTATTTTACATTTCTCACTTGTTAAATCAGGATAGTAACCCACAAGGTAGCAGCCCAGAAGAATCGTTTATCAAAGATTTACAGGTACTGTTTTGAGATGCAATATTTGTTTTATACCAACTTTAAAAAGTAATATTAACAGACCTAGTTTTATCCAACCTGTTGAGCAACGCTACTGTCTGTAATGTTTTTACAGAATCAGGAAGTGCCTGAACCTACTCCATCAACTCCGTTTGCTGTATCAGGTTAGCAATTTTATTTTCATGAGGTTTTCATTTTGTTGCAGTGCATTTAGAATCAGGCTGTCAATCGATAATTTTTTAAAATCAAATGAATTACATGATTCATTGATTGAATTAATCACAATTGAGAAAGCACTTGAAATAACAATAATTCAATATATAATGATAAAGGCTGGGTCAACATTAATCCGGATACATTTGAAAACTGTGTTTTTGTTTTCGAGTCACTCTCCATCCACACTGCCGTTTTTAAGTGTTTTCCAACAGTTACTCGTCCACACTGAAAGGTATGAAAACACTTAAATCCCCTTACTGTGCATGCAAAAAATCGCCGTTGCATGTGCAGTCTGAAATGCAATTTCCTTGAGTTCCGTCGCCGACACAAATTCCGAGTAAACTTCCCATCGCCTTTGAAGGAATGCAATGTGAATGTTGTACATTGTAACATTTATCTTTAACAACGCTGTCAAGTGAATATCAGGCACAGCAGCGCCTCTATAACATGGGCCGCTATCTATTTGGTGAATGGATCACATGACTGTGTCGTTTTCAGAAATATCAGTTTTCCCAGTCCATGCTACAACGTGAAGACAACGTTGGGAGAGCGTTATCAAAGAGCTCCTTTTCCGCTGACAAAAATGCAGTCTCAGTGTGGACAGAAGGCCAAAACGTTGAGAAAAAGTTGCGTTGTCAAATGAAAATGTATTAGTGTGGACGTGGCCTAAATAACTATTTATATTTAACTAATTACAAATATAATCTCTATTGTAACTATAATAATTCAGATAATTAAAATGCATTACATTATTGTGGCAGAACCAAGACAAAACAAAAAGTGTCTTTAGAAGGCAATATATTGTTTATTTCCATAATGATAAGGCGCGGTTACATTTAGCACGTCGAAATTCTGTGTGTGAAATACAGTCATCTCGAAAGATTGTGAATTTCGGAACTTCCCCTCGCGGATTTTAAAGTTCGGTGAAATTTGAAAGGTGAATTCGCTGCGTTGACCAATAGTAAATTGTTTGGTTTGGTAGTGACCTCCGTGTGGGAAGTGCTCTGGACACAGCTACACTGAATATGCACAATGGACAAGAATATCATTTTAGCAGTTTAAAAAGAGGCCGCTTGACAAATAGTTTTTTGCTGTTTTTTTACCTTCTTCGTCTGCAGAGTTTTGCCATGCAAAGGTAATTTTGAACGCACCTGTAGGCTTATAACATAAGCCTATGAACTGCCTACAGTCCACAGCAATCCATTTTGTAATTAAATTCGTCAAATTGTCATAGATAGATTTGTTATAATAAGGGCATTTCTAAGGACGCGTCAATGTACACACGATCCAGATGGACTCACTTTGGTTGCGTCACGTCATGAACACAGCATTTTTAAATCACTGTGTCAGTTAAACGTAGTCTGAAATGTAGAAAAACAGATTTGCGCTCCGTCCAGCCGTGTTTGAACACGAGCATGTTCTCATCTTAAGCTCATATTAAATCTGTTTCTAAAATTGCCTTCTTTCACCTTCGCCACATTGCTCGCCTTCGTCCCTTTATCAATCTCAAAGACGCCGAAACACTACGTCTTGACTATTGCAATGCCCTCTTCATTGGTTTACCTGCTAACTCTATTGCTAGGTTGCAATATATTCAAAATTCTGCTGCTAGAATTCTTACACTTACCAAGCGCTCAGCTCATATTACTCCATTCCTGTTTGAACTTAACTGGTTTCCAGTTTTGTTTTGCATCAAATATAAACTAATCCTGCTTACATTTAAATCACTTCATGGTCTGGCACCTCACTTTATTAGTGAATTGCTTCTCCCCTACAACCCGATCCGCTCGCTTAGGTCTTCTGGGTCCGGAATCCTTTCTGTCCCTAGATCTCGCCTCTACTATGGGTGGCAGGTCATTCAGCGTAGTAGCACCCAATATATGGAATTCACTCCCCCTAACTCTTCGCAGTATCTCTTCTATATCTGAGTTTAAATCTCAACTTAAAGATTTTGTGTTCTCAGTGTTATTTATCTTAATGTGTTATGTATTCACTCTCAATGACTGTACTATCTGAACTGTGTTTTTGTGACTGTTCTTTGTGTATTATTGTGTTACTATTGTAAAGTGTCCTTGAGCTCTGGAAAGGCGCTATTATTATTATTATTATTGTCGCTAGTGTCAAGCAAGCCTGAGTGTGGTTTGTTCTCTGTATAGCTGTGTGTTGACTATTCAGCTGGAGTTTTGCTTACTGCCCCCTGCTGAAAACAGGAGGTACTTCAAGCTTCAGTTGCTCCAGTGGCGGTCCGGGGACATGATTAATTGCGTACATTTTTAATGTGTGATTTTGTGATTATAATTATCGCACTGAATTAACACTGTAAATCGACAGCTCTAATTTAGAATATTTTGAATGGTCCGCTGCCATTGTTTCAATATGGTTTTAATAAACAAACTTTCCCCCTCAGTGGAAGTGCAAAATGAAGGTGAAACAAGAACATCATCCCCAATCCAACATGACACACCCACTGTCTGTGAGACGCAGCTGGAAGTAGAACAGTGCAGCCCATCAAAACACATAGCAAAGGAGCCACTCACCAACGGCGAGGAGTCCCTAAACTCTGAGGTCATTATTCACAGCAAGATTTCACCTTTTTCATCAGTATATGACCAATATGTCCAAGTATATAAAGTATAATACATAACCTTAATTTGAAAATGCCTCTTTCTGCAGACATGCGTGAATGATTGAAAGGGTTTGGCCGACACAGATTTATTATAGTAGTATGATGAGTTCAATTTAATGGCTTCACTCAAAAATTTTAATTCAATCATCATTAACTCACCCTTATGTTGTTCCAAAACGGTTTGACTTCCATGGAATACAAAAGATGTTTGGCAGTATGTTAGGGCTCGACAGATTTAAACACCATTCACTATTATTGTATGGAAAAAAAGATGCAATGAAAGCAAATGACTTGAAGAAAAGGCTGACGTTCTGCCAAAAATCACCTTTTGTGTTTCACAGAAGAAAGTCTTACAAGGCTGTAACAACTATAGATATTTAGGGGGGTATGTCTCCCCCCAATTATTAGTAGTTGATCGATTTGGGTTTATCAGTGGACAAACAATTTCTCTGGTACAAAAAGTGTATAAATTATTTTCCGTGGTAATGGTATGGATGCTGTCGATAGAGCTTAGATTGTATTTAACTGACTGTCAGTCACTTTGGTATAGAAATTGCTCATCTCCGTTTTCAATTTTATTTTCAGGTTTTTGGTGCAGGATTCAATGACTCCTTATCAAGTGACTCAGGATGGTCAACCAATAGAAAATCAGGGGAGAGGGGCGGAGGTGCATCTTTGAAGGAGAATGTCTGCCAGGTAAATACAATGTAGACCATATGCTGGATACATGGGTTCAGTGTTCCCCCTATATGCATTTTGCAGCGGCTCTGCGCCACTGCTGAATTATGAGCGCCGCTGTTGGGATTTCACATGGTTCATTTAATATTCTTGACGCAAGATAACGCTTGCCAGCCCCAGTCAGTTGTATGCTTTCTACACTGCGAAAGAGACACCACCACACACACATAAATACAGACACTTACTCACAGTGATGTCACCGCATAACACGTGTCAAACTCGCTTCATTTCAAGTGGCCTGTGAGCTCATTTCTGAAATGTAGGATGGCAGGGGATCGCAACGTTTCACTGAACAATCAGTTAACGCTTTCCTTGTGAATATAAATGAGCCTTCCCAGTCATCTGTATGTTTTGGAGTGCATTTTGCTCACTTCAAAAGCGGAATGAAACAGCGCTACATGGGTAAATTTTCAACACAGCTTAATCATAGCAGCACGAGGGCAGAACAGGTGCGGTAATTTGCGGACTGGTCTCAACCAAACAGACTATTTTAAATGCGCTTGTAAACCAGCGAGATGCGCGGCGGGGATTGTGAAACCCGTTTGAATGCGGTACAGAATTGTCTGTTGCAAAACTCTTATGTCTCAGTGATGAAACTAATTTAAAAACAAACAGCCCTCACATTCTAAATGGCACTGACAAAGAAAATAGGAGAAAACATAAATTAGAAGGCTGTTCAATTCTGAAATCGCAACACTTACAAAACTTACCATGGATTTACTGCAGTAACACTAACTGTACTGTATCAACTATCGTAGTTGTGGCAGAAAACTTTCCAAATATATATTCATTACAAAAATACCATAGTTCTTTATATAGAAACCATTGTTACTAACCATGGTAGTGAGCTGCCATGCATGGTTTTACCTATGGTTACCATGAACTATTACAAATATCATTGTTAAAACTATGGATTCTATGGAAGAACTTTGGTGCATTTTCATAATTATGGACCAAGCTATTAGTTTTCCATCTGTGTAAAATCTGTAATATTGTAATGCTCTCTGATTGTAGGAAAATATACGTTGTTTTGTTTGCCTTCAGAAATTTCAAGACATGACTGTAGTTTTATCAGTAGGAGCCTGATGAAAGGAATCCGTATAGAAGACCCTACTTAGTCACACTGTCAGAATATTTCAATTTAGACATATAAAAAATAGGTGTTCATTTTTTCCACTGATATTTCTGTTGTTAATATCATAATTTTCATCTGCATCTCAACCTCAGAATCAATGCTGTACTGTCAAATGTGCATTTCAATGCACATAACATGTAATATTATTTGCATGGGTGCTACCAAAGCAGGTGCTGGTGCTACATTTTCAAAGTGCGCTTTGAAGGCACAAATAAACCCTGATGTGGCCCAGGCTGAAATTGCGTTTGACACCCCTGTTTGAATCTATTCTTTGACCAACACGCGTTAATACGGGTCCGGCATTGCGTGCTTGTGGACGTGCGCACAACAGGAAAGAAATTCTTGGGGAAACACTGAGGTTTATATTCGATTTAGACAATATCACTTCACCTTTAATCCTTTTGCTTTCTGAGCCCAGTCATATGTTGGTATATGTGTTAAAGTGTCTCAGCTTTCAGTTTAAACAGTTGTGGCACGGTGTGCTGTAGGTATGCGAGAAGACTGGTGAGCTGCTCCTTTGTGAAGGGCAGTGCTGTGGTGCCTTCCATCTGCAGTGTATCGGCCTCATTGAGACACCTAAAGGCCGCTTTATCTGTCAAGAGTGCAAGACAGGTGAGTCACCAGTTTCCACTGCAAACATGCATGGCAATATGCTCATTTGAAAGTAGTTCACTCAAAAATGATAATTCTGTCATTCCAAGCCAGTATGATTTTCTTTCTTCTTTTGAGCACAAATGGAGTTATTTTGCAGAATGTCCCTGGTGCTCATTTCCAAACTAAGGAAGGGACAGTGGCTATTAAACTAAAAAAAAAAACACATTAAAAGTAATCTGAAATCTGAATCGATTAAAAAATGTTAATTCATTGCACAGTTTTCTGTGATTAATCACGATGAATCACAATTAAATTATGGTACATGATACATTACAACAAACATTACAAAATCAGCATAAATATATTTACTTTATACTTTGTCTCAAAGAACTTGCAAGAAATTTATTAGTCATTTATTTTAGTTTTTTAAACATGTACATGTTAATTGTTCCTGTTTTTTTCTTTTTTTTTCTTTTTTTTTTTGCAGATAGTTAATTAGACACATTTACAGGTATTAATCTTTGATACAAGTATATGTATACATGCCAAAAACTCTGGGCAAATCTGGCATTTTCCAGTGGACTTTTATATAATAGGATCAAATGGGCAGATTTAATTCATATCAAACTTTATTGGCAAGAGAAAATTAAGTGTACATTCCCAATGCATCATTAGACACTATAAATACAGATGTACAGTAAAACATATTAAATGCATATTGAAAGTTTAATTTGCTGAAGTTTAAAATCTCAATACTATTATTTTCTCTGGCTGCCGTTCAGTCTCTACAAGTATACCTGTCTGCAGCTTGCTGAACGTCCTGGTCCTTCTCAGTCTCTATCGCACACACACTGGGTCTCACTTGCGTGGTTTCGCTTTTGACAGTGATTCAGATGAAAGTGAGTGAGTGTTCTCGGGAATTGCGAAGAGATACGGTGCCTGGTTCACTACTTGCTGGTGAAGTCTCCATTCTCTGTACAGTAAATCCGCTCCCACATTTATTATACCTGGGACAATAAGCGCGCTCTGCTCCACACAATCTGTTTTATTTCTGTGTTAGGATGGGCAGTTGAGTTGAGTGTGTACCTCCTGAAAATGTGTATATGCCAATTGTAGCCGCAGAAAGTGGGGAAAAACATTTGCGAACATTTCGCCCATTGTACAAAGGTGCCTGGGTTTGTTCCAGGGAGGCAGTAGATGCCCTAACCGCACCCCCACACTAATCATAACCATACAGAGCTATTATGGTTGAGTGCCAGGAACAACTCGAGACACCTTACCATATGTAGCGGAAGGGGCAGAGTTACCTGGCTGCGTTGCTGGTCTGACAAAACAATTGTAAATAATGAAGAATATAGCAACTATTGAAAATACAAGTGAAGACAGCACCTTACAAATGTGTTTACAATCACACCACGCTGTGTTAATATGTATGTTGTTTGAGATATAAGTGTTGAACTGACATTGGCTAACATGCTAAAGCTAGCGGCAACACATCGCATGTGTTTGAAATGTCACTTCCGTCAGCTGTTAAACGGAGAATGCTTCCCTCTAGTAAAAATATGCTTGTTTTCCATTTGGGGCAATACTACACTTTGAAAATTCATACACTACATGGCTGAGTGCATAATTTATATTAAAAGTGCATAGTGTAGAGTGCGTCATTTGGGACACAGCTAAAGTCTTCTGAAATCATATTATTGATTTGTGTGAGGGACAGACCGACATTTAAATTATTCATTTCACATTTATTATGTTCCTAACATTGTTATAACATTCTTATAATGGTACCAGTGATGGGCAGTGGCTTCGTTATAGATAGCAAGGCTATTAGATTAAAGGAATGTTCTGGGTTCAATACAAGGTTAGCTCAATTGGCATAATGTTGATTACCACAAATATTAATTTAGAATCGTACCTCCTTTTCTTAAAAAAAAAAAAAAAAAGCAAAAATCAAGGTTACAGTGAGGCACTTACAATGGAAGTGAATGGGGACACTTTTTAGAGGGTTTAAACACAGAAATTTGAAGCTTATAATTGTATAAAAACACTTGCATCAATTATTCTGTTAAAACGTATGTATTATTTGAGCTGTGAAGTTGTTTAAATTGACATTTTTACAGTCGCTTTAGGGTTTGTTGACATTTCATCGTCATGGTAAAGAAGTTGTAAAATTTACTATAACTTTACACAGAAAAGGTTTGTAAGTGGTTTGATCACACTAAAATCATGTTTACACACATATCCTTTGTCTTGTGGCTAAACTTTTGAAACTGTGAGTATTTTAACATTCAAAAATTGGCCCCCATTCACTTCCATAGTAAGTGCCTCACTGTAACCTCAAATTTATTTATTTTTTTTTAAAGAAAAGGAGGTATGAGTTTAAATACATTTTTGTGGTAATCAACATTGTGCCACAAATGCTGTCGATTGAGCTTAACTTGTATTGAACCCGGAACATTCCTTTAAGTACATTTCTAATTAGCGAGGTGGTAGCTTCGCTAGTTTTTAAATCAAGAAGCTTTTCAGTAGCAAAGCTATTTTTTTTTATTAGGTAGCGGCATTGCGTTGACAAGCTACAACACTACATTATACATCAAGCTGCGTATCCGGTGTTTATTGTTAGAACTAAAATTGTCCGATTCACAAAGATGTCCGATTGGTCACACGTGATAGCGAAATGTGTAACAAGCTACTTTTTTAAAGTGTAAATTTCAGCTTAGCTTTACAATTTTTTCTGTCGAATAGTTGCTAGCTTAGCTAGCTAAAAACAAAATTGAGTAGTTCGCCTAGCACTGAATGGTAATGTGAAATCCTTACTTATTTCAACTTTGTTATTCACTGAAATTTTCCCTTTCGCCGTAGCTCTTAAAAATCGTGCGCTTGTTTACATTCAAATATGGTCTATCAGATGCATTGTCTCTTAACCGTTGATGTCAAACTTGGCACGTCTTACTCGCCCCCATGTTTTTAGGTAAGTAAACGATGACAGAATTTTATTTTTTGGGTGAAAAGTTCTTTTAAGTGGGTGTTTTTCTCATGCTACTGTTTTATTTTGACCTTTAGGATTCCAGTTCTATAAAGAAGTGCACTTCAACAGTGATAGAACAGTGGACACCTCAGCACTTCTGATTTGTCTTTCTATATTTCCTGTCCTTCCATCTTGTAGGTGTGCACACATGTTTTGTGTGTAACAAGCCTGATAAGGAGGTCAGAAGGTGTATGATTCCTGTATGTGGGAAGTTTTATCACATGGAGTGCATTATGAAACATTCCCCCACAGTTGCTCAGAACCGCGGGTTTCGCTGCTCCCTGCACGTCTGTCTGGCCTGCTACATCACCAACCCCGCCAACCCGAGCATCTCCAAAGGTGACCATCATTCACTTTTCAAACATGCAGATCAATCATTTGCAAAACCGTTCTTAATTGTAACATGGAAATTGTGGTAAAATTCAACACCAAAGTTTATGTACGATTGACAAATTAATTCTGTTGATGTTTCATAAATGAGGGCCATTGATTGTATGTAGCATACAAATTAATATTTGTAAAAAATCGAGTAATTTCTTTTGAAAATGTGGTCAAATATATCCCTTCTTTCTACAAAAGAACAGAGGTTGAGGTAAGCTAGTGGTTGCTATGCCACTGGTAAAGCATTTTAAACTTTTCATCTGATTTAGTGATCATAACTTACATTTTACTCAGGCCGTCTGACCCGCTGTGTGCGTTGTCCTGTGGCCTACCACGCCAATGACTACTGTATGGCTGCTGGCAGCATCCCATTGGCTAATAACAGCTTTGTGTGCCCTAACCATTTCGCTCCACGCAAAGGATGTAAAAACCACGAGCACATTAACGTCAGCTGGTGTTTTGTGTGTTCTGAAGGTGTGTACTCCAGTTCTCGCTCTTCTTTTTTAAAATATTTTTGGGTGAACTACTGTATCTCTTTAAGACAGGGCTTAGCAAAGGGTCAATGCCACATGTTTGTTTTTCTCTCTTTCCCTCTAGGAGGAAGTCTTCTCTGCTGTGAATCCTGTCCTGCTGCCTTTCACCGCGAGTGTCTGAACATCGACATGCCCCAGGGCAGCTGGTTCTGTAACGACTGTCGAGCTGGAAAGAAACCCCACTACAAGGACATTCTTTGGGTGAAAGTGGGCCGCTACAGGTGTGTGTGTGTGTTTGTTTGTGTAATAGGTTTAAGGAATGAGGAAGCGGGAGACGGCGATTCCAAACTCAGAATTGTCTTTTTAATAACAAGAACACATTCGCTTATCAGCGCAACGATACAGCTCTCTTTAAACTCAAAACTCAGGGTTTTCTTTCCCAAACTCCGTAAAGGCAGTGGCCAACACACACGCAGCTCAGCTCTCTCTCTCTCTACTGCTGCTGTTTCTTTCCCTTAAAAGCCTCTGTCACTCCTCACTAAAACACAAGACAGGTGTTAAGCACAGGTGGAAATCATTCCCCGCTCATCTCCTCCTGGTTCACTCTCCAAAGCACAGCGCTCAGCCACGCCCCCACCTCCACAATGTTTGTGTGTTGCTTCAACAAAACCAGCTGCCCAAATAAAGTGCATTTAATTATTCATATGATGTGTGTTGGCCCATTTCTGAATCGTTGTTCCAGGTGGTGGCCCGCTGAAGTGACTCAACCAAAGAGCGTTCCTGAGAAAATCTTCCGCATGAAGCATGAGGTGGGGGAGTTCCCTGTGCACTTCTTTGGCTCTAAAGACTACGTGTGGACGTACCAGGCCCGCTGTTTCCCATATATGGAGGGGGACTCCAACAATAAGGAAAAAATGGGAAAGGGTGCAGATGCCATATACAAGAAAGGTAAGTTTCATTGAAAAATAAGGTTGTCCAAGGTGTTAAAAATAAGAAATCTTTTAAAAAGTCTGAGACCATCAACCCGCGCATCTTATCATGTGGCTTGTTGAGCACGTTGCCACGGAGACATAGTGCGTGTTGAGGCTTCACACCATCCACCGCGGCATCAACTCACCACGCACCCCACCGAGAACAAACCACATTATAGCGATCACGAGGAGGTTACCCCATGTGACTCTACCCTCCCTAGCAACCAGGCCAATTTGGTTGCTTAGGAGACCTGGCATGCCTCAGCATGCCCTGGGATTCGAACTAGCGAACTCCAGGGGTGGTAGCCAGCGTCTTTTACCACTGAGCTACCCAGGCCCCCCTACTTCACACTCAGTCTTAAGGGTCTGAAGGGGTCCTCTCTGCTTTATGGTTTTTGTCAAAATAAACAAAAAAATGGCTACCTACACATTGGTTACACCACATGAATTTGATTTGGTGGACAAGCGTTTTATTTATTTATTTATTTTTTTAATAATATTTTAAAACAGATGTTTCACTGCTTAATTTAAGAAATAATAATAAAAGATTATTCTGCACTACTTATGCCAACATTTCTTTTTCAAGAAACGCAGCTATTAATGAGACATTGAACCACGTGACATTTTTTATTTAAGCCCCAGAAAAAAAATATAAAAATGATTTTAAACTCCGCAATTGAAAAATGCTCATCATAGAAGAGGTGTATTCAAGTAATTGTTTTGTGTAAATTTTTTAATAATTTAATAAATCTAGACAAAATTTTTTTTTTTTTAACTCTCTGCTGTTGGCCTAAAGATACGGTCAACTGACCCTTCGCTTCTGACCAATCCTGTCTTAGCAACTGTTGTCCTGCCGCCATTACTCTGACACGCATTTGCTATTTTTCAATAACAGCCTATAGAAGTAATGTGTATTAATACTTTTAAGTGGGATTTTATCAAAATAATCCAAAAAATTTTAAACACGTTGTTGCCGGGTCATTTGTAATAGTGACACGAGTTACCCAGAGAGGATACCTGCAGTGTTTTTCTTTCTTTTTTTTTTTTTATAATCTTAATAAATCTGGTGAAGAGCATGTTATGGATTAAACTGTGACAGCTCTCATTCCCAAATGAACATACACTGATCAGCCACAACATTAAAACCACCTGCCTAATATTGTGTAGGTCCCCCTCGTGCCGCCAAAACAGCGCCAACCCACATCTCAGAATAGCATTCAGAGATTATATTCTTCTCACCACAATTGTACAGAGCGGTTATCTGAGTTACTGTAGACTTAGTCAGTTCAAACCAGTCTGGCCATTCTCTGTTGTCCTCGCTCATTAACAAAGCATTTCCGTCCACAGAACTGCCGCTCACTGGATGTTTTTTGTTTTTGGCACCATTCGGAGTAAATTCTAGAGACTGTTGTGTGTGAAAATCCCAGGAGATCAGCAGTTACAGAAATACTCAAACCAGCCCATCTGGCACCAACAATCATGCCACGGTCCAAATCACTGAGATCACATTTTTTCTCCATTCTGATGGTTGATGTGAACATTAACTGACCTGTATCTGCATGATTTTATCCACTGCACTGCTGACACACGATTGGCTGATTAGATAATCACATGGATGACTGTTGGTGCCAGATGGGCTGGTTTGAGTATTTCTGTAACTGCTGATCTCCTGGGATTTTCATACACAACAGTCTCTAGAATTTACTCCGAATGGTGTTATGAGACATTATAAACAGCTCTGTTCACTTACGCTAATGTTATTAGATGTGTAATCGCTATTTAATGAAGTTTTTCTCTTTTTAAGTGACTGTAAAATCATTTGCTTTGATTTTGATTCAGTCTCCACAGTTTTATAATCAAATTACTGTGCAATTTAACAGTTTCTTTTACAAAAAACTTGCTTTACAATGTCACTCTTCATACTAGCCCACATTAAAATATTATCCATTCTGTTTATGCCAAAAACAGTGTTGTTCAGGGCAACCTCCCATTCATTCCAATGGGGAGTTCTGCAGAGCTTTTCAGAGCGAGCAACCATAACTAAAGGGGGTGGAGCTTAGCGAAGGGTCAATTGCTGAATGAGTCATGTGGTTTGTCTTATAATTGGCTTTGAGTTTAAAGGTGAAATGTGTAATTTCTGCGCCAATAATGCTACCAAATGGAAATGGAAACAAATGACAAACAGGTCTTAGAAAATGAACCGGTTTCCTGAATATGCAAACGTCTTCCATTGGTCGATGAAACACAAAGCCCCGTCCCAGACTCACTCCATTGGTTGAGCTAATGTAGCTATGTACACTAAAAAAATAAATAATAATAATTAGCCTACTTTTAACATGTACGCATTTCAATTTCATAAAATTCCATTTTGGAATAAAAACAAAATGTATTGTGTCATTTTTAACTAAATTAAATTAATGAAACTTATGTAGTTTTTTTTTTATTACTCAGTTCAATTTGATGGAATTTTTAAATGAAATTGAAATAAGTAAATCTTAAAATATTTTTTTTTTTAAATGTGTAGGGCTTGTTTACACTTATCTGATAAATAAACCTACAAATGGCTAAATTATAGTTGCCTCTACATATTAAGCTGTGATAGAAGAAACTGTTTTAACATCGAGCAAATTGGTCTAAAGAACAGTTTGTTTCCTTTTATCTCAGCTTTAAATGAAGCAGCTGACAGGTTCAGGGAACTGCAGGCTGAGAAGGAGATGAGACAACTACAAGAGGACAGAAAGAATGACAAGAAACCTCCTCCATACAAACACATCAAGGTATGTGCTTATGTTGACACAGACTTGCCTTGTTCTTGGTCTTTATTGATTGATTTATTGTTTCATATCTATCCGGTTGACATCTCTTTCGTAAAACTGGCTTTATGTTGAGCTCTCTGTTAGTCAGACTGTATCACATGCTGTTAACTCTCATCTGATCGATTTCCACGCAGGTGAACCGTCCTATAGGGAAAGTGCAAATCATCACAGCAGATCTGTCTGAGATACCGCGCTGTAACTGTAAAGCAACAGATGAGAACCCGTGCGGCATTGACTCGGAGTGCATCAATCGCATGCTGATGTACGAGTGTCACCCTCAAGTGTGTCCAGCCGGGGAGCGCTGTCAGAACCAGTGCTTCACCAAACGCGAGTACACAGAGGTGGAGATCTTCAGGACACTGTCACGAGGGTGGGGCTTACGCAGTGTGTCAGACATCAAGAAGGTGGGGACACGCTACTCTGCACTATTTTTAATTATTACCCATGTTTTTCAGGATAGTTAATCACATTTTGCTATGCAAATAGGCTTGAAATGATTATTTTTAAGAGGTTTTAGAGGTAAAACCGATATATCGGTTTTACCGATTAATCGGTGCAGATAGTTGCTTTTTGGAAGTATCGGTTCTTCGGCTGTGGAGGATTCTACATTTCAAATGGCTTGCTTCTACAGTATAACAGCGGCTTCTAGAAGTGCAATAAAAACAATCACTGACACCTCATGGGGATTTGCTGTATCTAAATCTTGCATCACTGACAAGATTCATCCTTATTTTTATTCTCACTTCAATACAACATTTTGTATTTTGATCACCTGTCATCAATAAAGTCCACACGGACTGTATGCATGCAGCCCAGTTTTTGTCTGTGTGTGTCATCTGTGCATGTGCCAAAAACTACTTACCTAACCCTATTCCTTTGCTGCTTTGCAAGCACTGGTGTCCTTCAGAAAATGTCAGTCTAGTTATCATCCTAATATTCCAGGTTGGTAAATACAATCTGCAACATGTCCCTAAAGCATCCTTTCATTACCAGGCATAATGCGTCTTTCTGTGTTTAATTCTGTTATTTATTGGTGCATTGCCAATTATGTGTCTTCATTACATTCATTGTAATTCACCATAGGGAGCGTTTGTGAATGAATACGTGGGGGAGGTCATTGATGAAGAAGAGTGTCGCTCCAGAATCAAACACGCACAGGAAAACGACATCTGTAACTTCTACATGCTCACACTGGATAAGGTCAGTATCACCTAGGTCAGTCCTCAACCCAAAGCTTGATAAGCTGTTCTCCACTTACCTTGACACCAGGTGTTGTTCTCTGTGTGCGTGCAGGATCGCATCATTGATGCCGGGCCCAAGGGAAACCAAGCACGTTTTATGAACCACAGCTGCCAGCCCAACTGCGAGACACAGAAGTGGACGGTGAATGGAGACACTAGAGTCGGGCTGTTTGCATTAGAGGACATCCCGACAGGTGGGCTTTAACCACAATCTGTTTATATAATACAAGAAAGGGGAGAATGATTTTTAATGTTACTGTTGATTGTTCTCAGGAGTGGAACTCACTTTTAATTATAACTTGGAGTGTCTGGGTAACGGAAAAACGGTGTGTAAATGTGGGGCATCTAACTGCAGTGGATTCCTTGGTGTCAGACCAAAGGTATGAAGTTTTATTATTAAAGGAATATTTTGATTGCATGATGGTCAGCAGAAAATCTAAATTCACCCTACTTACTTTGCACATTATTCTTGTCAGGAACAATAAATCAGTGCACGTTATTCTAAAAAAGAAAAAGCAAAAAAGGTTCACTTCAGTATTTTTTTTTATCCAAATGTAATAAGCTGCTAGACCTCTGAAATGACTTTCCTTTTTGGCTGATGGATAATTCGCAGCTCCGATAACTGATAATAAAAAGAAATAAAAAAGAAATGCAATCTTCTAATTTGGAACTTCTAGCTAATTCATTAAAAGCTACTTATTTGAAAAATATGTGTCATTTATAAGCTTGAAATTTGGACTTGACAATCTGGCCAACTCTTAACTGCTGCTATTTAAGGTTTAGCGGATGTAACATGAACCAGAAATGTGCCTATAGTACAGATGTATGATGATTTAAATGAGAAATAAAAGACAATACGCTTGCATAAATTGTATGGTGCCCATTTATATGAGTACTTACGGGAATCCTTGTATGTGCCCATTTGTATGAGTATTTATTGGCCTGGTTATTGGCCAATAATATATTGGCCACCGATTTATCATGCGTCACGAATCCCTCTTACTTATTCAGTTACGCTCCTCCAACCACCTGGCTCTATTCTAGAATTTATTGCCCACTTTTTACAATCCAGTTATTTTCTGATGGATAAAATCGAGTCCCTACATTTTTCTTGTTGAATAGCCTGTTTCACTTTGAAATGCTTTAGATTTTAGAACTAAAATGGAGGAACAGCGTTTCACATTGACTTTAAAGGTGCACTCAGTAATATCTTTGCTTATTAAAGAAGTTTTGCACATATTAAAGAGCACCTATTATGGTTTTTCAAATATTACCTTTCATGTAGTGTGTTATATAGCTGTTTGTGAATGTAAAAAAAGTCTGCAAAGTTTCAAAAATCTAAGTGCACAACAAATGGAGTTATTGACTCCCAAAAGAAAGAACCGATTCTGAACACCTGAAACGAGTCATTAGTAAATCCAGACTTCCTTCCTGTACTAACCTACGTAATTTGGTAACAAAAAACCCCGCCTCTGGTCTTCATTGGCTACTCGCGAACAGCTTTGAACCTCAAACACTACACTAAGCGGTAGACCAATCACAACAGACTGGGACATCTGACCAATCAGAGCAGAGTAGGCTATCTGAAAGGAGGAGTTTAGAAAGAATCCTTTAGAACGGATCATTGAACGAGTCATTTTTGACACTGGGGAAAAAAAGGTAATGCTGCAATTTAAATTGAGCAAATTAAAGTGTTTTTTGACCTTGGATGCATGTAAATCTATTGTATGAGACCTTTAATACAAAATTAGGCATGTTTAAACACCATAATAGGTGCTCTTTAATGGTATAATGGAAAGTATTTTTGAAAAATATGTTGAAAATGAAAATGTTGAACACTCACATAGGACTCAAGTCTTATCAGTCATCTTGAAAAAGCAGTTTTGTTGTACATGGAGCTGAGTGCACCCTCATGGGCACCACCATGTTGAGATCACATGACCAGCTAAAAAATACTACTGCATTATCACGGTAATACCACTGTTATCAAAAACTATTTATAAGGAATAAATTAAGCATGCACCCACAAAAATGCCTGCAAATAAGATATTTCTACAATGGCATCAGTAACTAAAAATGTGCTTTTGCGTGATGCAGCATCCACACCAATAGGTGTCAGTATCAAGTGAAGTCAATGAACTCCTTCGTATCAGTCAGCAAAACATGAACAAAACAAATGACTAGGTGCACCTGTAATTTACAACATCTGCGGTTTGTTTTGGATTACCACAGAAAATACAAAAACGATTGTCCCATAGACTTGCAGTCCCATTAACTGCAACTGTCAATGCGTCTTTTTGTTTGGTTTCACAAATAATTTTCTGCGGTAATAGAACTTAACTTGTGTTTAACCCAAAGTTACATTCGTATGAAAGAACGTGAGCTTTATTCTGTGACCTCCTTTAAGATTCCTGTTCCAAGTGACAAAACTTTCTCTTCAGAATCAGCCCTCATCTGACGATAAGGCACGAAAGCTGAAGAAGAAGGCTGCAGTGAAGCGCAAGAGTCAGTTGGAGGTCACCAAGGAGAGAGAGGATGAATGTTTCTACTGTGGAGATGGAGGGCAGATTGTGTCATGTAAGAAGCCCGGCTGCCCTAAAGTCTACCATGCCGACTGTCTGACTCTGTCCAAGAGACCTGCAGGTGAATGTGTTTTCCTCATTGCGAGGCAGCAGAACTCTGTTGTAGTGGATCTGCAGGGCATTCAACTTGTTTTATTATCCTTTGTAACTAAACCTTGCTCTTGGTCTGCCTCTTCTTAAATCTGTTACTTCCATGGATTGGTACCTGACATAAAAAATGGAGAGTCTGTCTCTTAGAAATCTCTATCAAATTAATTGAAAACTGAAAGCTCATGAAAATGCATTGGTCAAAAAGTGTGGGAACCGTGTTTAAAGGAACTTTCTTTTATAATGCTAAATAATGGAAAACTCCATATTTGAGAATGTTTTGCTTGCTGAATCATCTATTCGTGTTTTTTCATGCTGAATCAGGACTGAATCTTCCTCTTGTGCATTTTCCAGGCCGTTGGGAGTGTCCGTGGCATCAGTGTAATGAATGCGGAAGGGAGGCTGCATCCTACTGCGAGATGTGTCCGAACTCTTACTGCAAACAGCACCGTGACGGCATGCTCTTTATCTCCAAACTGGACGGCAAGCTCTCCTGCAGCGAGCACGACCCCTGCGGCCCCGATCCTCTGGAACCAGGTGAGATTCGCGAATACATGCCCAGTACGCCCATCTTACACCCACCGGCCAATGTGGCAGGCCTTTCCACAGTCAGGATACCCCAACCAGCCCTGCCACCTGCTGCTCCGCTCTTCATCCCTGCCCCTAACAGACCCACCTACACAGTCCAAACAGAACCGTATGCAGACGAGGTGCTGGACAACCTGCTCTTGCCGTCCTCCTCCTCTTGTGAAAACATAAAAGAGGAGGATATGAGTGATGAAGGGGAGGTGGTGGAAGGGTTGATAGAAGATGAAGGAGAAGACGAAGGGTTGGAGGTGGTGGATGATGATGTTGATGATGATGATGATGATGATGATGATGATGAAGAAATGGACTGGAATGGAGGACTGGGCTTGGAGGACGAGGAGGAAGAGGAGGTGGACAGAGGGGGCTTTGAGGATGACTGGGCAGATGAATGTGAGGATGAGGACTTAGATGACACTGAGGACTTGGTGGAAGTGGAAGAGGAAGACCAGGAATCATGGGATGAGGTCATTGAAGGAGAAAAGTGACATTTTGCATCTCCATCTTGCACACAAAATTTCTCTTTACAGGGAGAATATACTGGTGCTCATCCAGTTGGTGCCCGTGCTGAATGCAAAGCAACTTTTGACAGCAAAGAACATGTGCGATATTCTTAAGTTCATATTGGAATCAGCTTGCCTTCTCAACCCAAGTCCTCTTTGAAAAGTGCATAAAGGGGGTTAGACCTGGTGCTGTGGGACTGTGACCACTCAGTCCTTTCGTTGGTATATAGTGTCTGGTGCTCTTTTGTGCTTTTTTTGTTTGTTTGTTTTCCTCCAACTGTTTACATTCTCTAATCCAAACAGAATGGATGATCTTAAGTAAGGCAGAAATGGGGCAGCATCATGCCACCAACCACACTGCACTGTCTTAAAGACATAGTTCACCCAAAAATGAAAATTCTCTCATCATTTACTCACACTCATTCCATCCCAGATGTGTATGACTTTCTTTCTTCTGAAGAACACAAATGAAGATTTTTAGAAGAATATTTCAGCTCTGTAGGTCCATACAATGCAAGTGGTGACCAGAACTTTGAAGCACAAAAAAGCACATAAAGGCAGCATAAAAGTAATACGACTCCAGTGTTTAAATCCATGTCTTATGATAGGTGTGGGTGAAAAACAGATCAATATTTGTCTTTTTTTAAATTTTTATTTTACAATAAATCTGCACTTTCACATTCTTCTTTTGTTTTTGATCAATTGCTTTGTGCATATCGCCACCTATTGGGCAGGGAGGAGAATTTATAGTAAAAAGGATTTAAATATTGATCTGTTTCTCACCCACACCCATCATATCGCTTCTGAAGACATGGATTTAACCACTGGAGTTGTATGGATTACTTTTGTGCTGCCTTTATGTGCTTTTAGGAGCTTTAGAGATTTGGAATCTGTTGAATTGCATTGTGTGGACCTACAGAGCTGAAATATTTTCCTAAAAATCTTTGTTTTGTGGAAAGAAAGTCATACACATTTGGGATGGCATGAGGGCGATTAAATAATGAGAGAATTTTCATTTTGGGGTGAACTATTTCTTTAAGAAGCAAGACAACGCACAGATATTGATCATGCTTATGGTTTACCCAGCAATTTATTTAAAAGTATGTCCAATAATTTCTTGTAAAAGAAGAAAGGATCAAAGCAAAGCAGTTAAAAACTAACCTGGTCTTCTCACTTTATGGGGTATAAAGCTCATGATTAAAGGAATAGTTCAACCAGAATCTTCATGTATGCTGTTTTTGCCCCGTGGAGCATAAAAGGAGAAATTTAAAAGATTGTACACATTCCTTTTACCATATAATGACTCATGCACTACATTTCAAGTCTTCTGAAGTTATACGATAGCTTTGTGCGAGAAAATTGACTTACAGCACATAAGTTGTGTGGACTGCTTTTACGGTGTTTAACCTTTTTCTTGCTTGACAGTCATGGTCACTATGAACTGTTGTATGGACAAGATGAGTGTGTACATTCTTCAAAATTTATTTTGTGCGCCACTGAAAAAAGCAACAGCAGATGAGTTTAGAACAACATGAGTAAATAATGACAACATTTTCTGTTTTGGGTGAACCATTCCTTTCAAGTGACTCAGTAGCCACAAAATATGACTTTAAATTCTTCAAGGGACCTCGTCCCGTTACTTGAAATGATTATTCTCTGTACTCTTCAGATCAGCACTCCTCAGTGGATACACGAGAGATGGCTGATGGAGAATATTCAGACGGGTTTTGGTGTACATCTACAGAGTGTACTTTTGAGAGAAAAAAAAAAGACTGCTACTGTCAAAAAAAAAAAAAAAAACAATGAAAAGAAAATATGGCATTCCAAGCAGCATTGTGCACATTGTTACATTTGTTTTTGTGAAACCTGTCGTTTGACTTTACAGCAACTTCTGTTATCGTGAGTGGAGGAACAGTCAAGACTAAAGAAACCGAGTGGTTTTGGGTTTTTGTCAATTCTAGAGGAGTGATTGTAATACCTGGGCGTCCTTTCATTCTCTGTGTGGCCTTTTACTCTCGAGGCTTTTAGGAAAGAAGAGTTTGTCCTTTTTAGATAGGCGTGATGTTGCATGAGGTTGTGCTTTCCTTTGTTACTGAATATTGCCCACCGTTTCGAAATATTGATCAAAAGTCTCCATTGATTGGTTAAATTGTGGTAACCAGTCAGAATGTTCAAGAAATTCTACTCCCACTTGATGGGTTATAGATCTTTGGGTTCTGTGAGCTGGTGAACTTTAAAAGGTGCCCCTGAATGTTTTGCACTGTTAAAGAGTAGTTTCAGTGCATAACGCACACTTGTACCTTTCAGATTGTTGTACAGTCCCCATTTGAATTACAGTGCATTATGGGCGTTGTAGTTTGACAGCCATACATTAACACTTTTTAGATCCCCATTTGAAGGCTGTTGCCTGGTCGAGTAATCCTCCGTTGAGACTCAAGTAAATGGTCATATTACACATGCACAAATATTTAAGGAGTGCAGATGACTTTTAGTGGACTGCATATTTTGCATTAATGCAGTCTCCTTCTGAATTAAAATTTTTACAGCTTTGCTCTTTTTCAGTAATGCACAGGAGCCCATCTTTGTTTCCATCAGGGTAAATCTTCAACAATCTTGTTGTCAAAGGATTTTGAAGTACAATTTTTTGCAATATCATTTTGCACCAGGTAGTAATCCCTGATAGAAGGCTGCCTCATATAATGAAGTATTGTACTTATTCACACTAGAGAGGAAATGAAACTGTTTGGAAGTGGAGATGATGATGTTCATCACTGTTATTGGACAATATGTTTGTGTCTTTTTGCCTTACACTCAAAATATGTTCCGGTAGCAATATTTTTTTGCAGCCTAATTTTTTTTCTTTACATCAACCACCTTTGACTCTTTTCTTAGCTCATAAGTCAATCTTTTGTTTTGTCTCTTTGTATATATGGACCTTGTATAATCGGTTTTCACTCTTGTTTTTGTGTTCCTTGTCTTCCTTGTTTCTTGCCGCTTGCTGAGACTGCTGCTGTGATTCAGCGCGCTTTGGCTCCTTGACACCTTGAAGAGAACGAAATGCAGATGACGGTTTCCTGAGGACATTTGGGCAAAATGTTTGTTGCCATGTTAGGGACTCATGATTTTGTACTGTACTTTGTGCATATTAAATGATGTAAGTAAAATTTTTCAATAGACACTGCGTCCTCTTCTATTTTATTTGATTTATTTATTTCTTTATTTTGTACTATTTGTCCTCATAAACAGGCCCAGATAGAATCTGTGATCTTTTTAAGTTTTTTTTTTTTTTTTTTTTTTTAGGGCGAAATCTGTGGAATAGATTGATAATGCTTATAAGTGGATGTGGATCAGCCCTGATATTCATTCATAAACATGTTTAAATTATTAAATTATTAAAATCAATGTTTATTTATAAAATAGACAACAATACAGCATGCAACAATAATTCCTGGCAATAAATGTTTGACAATGACAGAAAAATATACAAACATGTATTAATATAATATCTAAATATGTTTATTATATAAATCGAAGTCTATAAACATAAAGTATAAATTGTGCAGACACAGAGCGAATTAAGGCTAAATATTTTTTTTACTTTTTGACATTAAGATGATTGTCAAAAAATGGTCCAATTTACCTGAATTCACCTTATTTAGACATACGCATAAATCTTGACATCAGCAATCTCCTTGGCGTTCATGATTTCAAGCTCGATTACACTTCATATAGCGCCATCTTGCACTCTGCACATGCGTCAAGCATTAGGAAGTGTAATCGAGTTTGAAATCATGATCGTGCCTAGAGACTGCAGTGGAAAGATTTACAACGGAAGTACATTGTTTTTGGTCTGTTTTCACCCAAAAAACTGTGGATTTTACAGCTGGAGTCATGCGGATTACTTTTATGCTGCCTTTATGTGGTTTTTGAGCTTCAAAGTTCTGGTCACCATTCACTTGCATTGTATGGACCAACAGAGCTGAAATATTCTTCTACAAATCTTCATTTGAGTTCAGCAGATGAAAGAAAGTCAAACACATTTGGGATGGCATGAGAGTGAGTAAATGATGAGAGAATTTTCATTTTTTCGGTGAACTATCCCTTTAACCTTGCATATAACTTGATTGGAGCATTAATAAAGACCAGCATACATCTACTATATGCAATTGAAGTTGTACAGTCATCTTAGATTATGCACTGATTCTGTTGATTTAACAGGCTGCTTCATCCTCAGTGTTCTTGCAGTTGTGAAGTGCTTTTGTAATGCCACAATTGAATCAAGCCCTGGTTGGACCGATTTACAAAATTACTCCTAGTTCCTGCAAAAACGGTTCTTTCAGTTACACCATCAAAGTGAAAGGTTTCGAGCATTTGACAAACACTTTGTAGTTCTTTGGGACATTTAATGGGTGTCTGCAGGATGTCCAGAGGGTTCTGCTGGTGGCATGCAAGGAAACCCAAAGTGGTTCTTTTAAAGGTGCTCTGATAATTTTTTCCTCATAAAACAAAATTAAAAATAAAATACTCAAAGAAATTAACAGTAATTTTGATACCCTATGTATAAAATCATAAGCACTCACATGAGATGAAGACTCCAGTCCTATCAGTAACCTTATTAAAACAGTTTCATTCTACATGGAGAGGGTCCCCTCATGGAGGCTGCCATGTTAGGATCACATGACCAGCTGAATACTGTTATTGGACACTTTTACTCATGGCTGACTGTCAAATAGTGAATTTCTACAATGGCTCGGTAACTTAAAAACTATTGATGTTGCAGCCATGCCCCCAGGTGTCGGTGTAAGTTCAAGACGACATGCATACAACATGACTGAGCTCACCTTTCATTCTTACAGTGCTATGTTGACCCGAACTCTGCGAGTAAAAGTGTGTACACCTCCAGGCCGCAGGTGGCAGTAGAACACTAATCACTTCGTCGCTCCAGTAGAACCGAGACTGTATCGCTTCAGGAACGTCTGCTGGAAAAGTGCTGTCAAAACAGGCAAGAACATTATGTATTATTTCATTTTCGCTTTTGATTTAGCCTTCTAAAACTGATTTGAGCGCAGTCCTAGACTGGCACGCCGTTATTGTCATCGTGAGTGTCAACACACAGGTTTAAATGGAGGAGTTTTAGAGGCGTATAGCTCTATAAATATTGTTCCGGTAATGCTAACAGGCTAACTGGTTGTTTTGATTATTTGACTTCTCGATGTCAGTGATTTTTACAGACTTATTTTACATAAACACTACATGTCATTTCATTGGCTCACTCAAACAGTTGAAGTAAACAGAGAATGATGTCTGTTGGTTAGTTTAGTTCATAATCGTACATGTTTGCTCTGTTTAGCCAGCAGTCACTGACCCTGCCAGATGCATTTCATGGATTTGTATTAAACTGAGACATTGATACTAGTGTATACGTTTCATTTAGAGGTTTTTATGATTGAAAGTATGTATTTTTTTTTTAAAGTAGGTAGTTGGGTACTGAACATTTCAATGTTAGTACACTATTTACTATCATGAAAACAGGCCTGTCACCCTAAACTCTTAGTAGGACGCTTTGGATAACACCTGTAACTGATTTCTTGGTTTTAAAAAGTAAATAAATGATCGATCTTCCATGTCTAAAATCTAGAAACATTAATATTAGAATGCATGTACACATGTACAGTCTGGGAAGGCTTGATTTAATCAGTACTCACTCATGCGAACATGTTGTCAGTGGTCAGTTAAGACCATACAAATGTGAAGAGTCACAGGAGACTGACAATGGCATGATGTAACATTAGCCACTTATTTGAATACGTCTAGACAGCATTTCAGTGACCAGAACATTACAATCTAAAAACACAATTAAACTAGTATTTGGCTGTAATTTTATTCATTTTGATCAGTGTGTCACGATTGACCTAATATAGGTTACTTAAGCAAACACGCTCTCCATAGTATGTTAAACACCTTTGAAGGAACAGTTCAGCCAAAAATGAAATTCTCTCATCATTTACTCACCTCATGCCATTCCAGATGTGTATGACTGACTTTCTTCTGCAGAACACAAATGAAGATTTTTAGGAGAATATTTCAGCTCTGTAGCTCCATACAATGCAAGTGAATGGTGATCAGAACTTTGAAGCTCTAAAAAGCACATAAAGGCAGTAAAGAAGTAATCCATACGACTCCAGTGTTCAGAAGTGATATGATAGGGTGTGTGTGAGAAACAGATCAAGTCCTTTTTTTTTTTACTATAAATCTCCACCTTTGACCAGCCGCAACCAGTAGGTGGTGATATGCACGAAGAATATGAATCGCCAAAAAAAAAAAAAATGTGGAAGTAAAAGTGGAGATTGATAGTAAAAAATGGCTTAAATATTGATCTGTTTCTCACTCACACCTCTCACATATTCTGAAGATATGGATTTAAAAACTGGTGTCATATGGATTACTTTTATGCTGCATTTATGTGGATTTCTGGAGCTTAAAAGTTCTGGTCACTATTCGCATTGTATGGAGCTACAGAGCTGAAATATTCTTCTAAAAATCTTCATTTGTGTTCAGCAGAAGAAAGTAAGTCATATACATCTGGGATGGGATGAGGGTGAGTAAATCATGAGAGAATTTTCATTTTTGGGTAAACTTAACTATCCCTTTAACACATCCCTTCTGGTGTCAGAAAATATATGAACATCTTTGTGTGCCAATTTTTACAGTAGAAGCATTAAATTACTGATTTTGTTTTATTTATTTATTTTAATATTTTGTAACCAACTAAAGAAAAGTTTTAATTGTTAATGTAAAATCTGTCATTGGTTTTATGTTTATAATATTATAGACCTTATTCACGCTAGCGCCATCTTTGATTTTTAATGGGAATGACAACGAGGCTGTGAGGGATAGACTTGCCATCTCTTCAATGGCACGAACGGTATAAAGCTGTATAAAGCTCCTAGACCACATCTGATTTTCCACAACTCATGTTGTCTGGAGTTCTTTGTATACTGAATGTTCTTGGACAGATATTTTATCAATGTTTTGTCCATGGAATGATCCAAAAACACGTTAAACTGCAGTACAGCCCATTGAAGAGACTGTAAGTCTATCCTTCACAACCTTGTTGTCATTCCCATTAAAAATCAAAGATGGCGCTAGCGTCAATATATTAAAGGGCCCACCCAATTTATCTGCCAACCCAGAGACCCCCTAATATAAAAATGCTACAGTTAAAAAAATATATCTAAGAACAAATAATCAGCAATCGGAAATACATGTTTACAAATATAGAATACTTTTTGTTTTGCTTACAATTTCTGTTTTATAAATTAGTCAATGGACCCCAGGTTGAAAATCCTGCATACATTATAATAACAGGTATCCTAGGTGTAATCTATATATAACCTTTTAGAAATCAGATGCTGAGGTGTGTTTGCTGTTGTGTTGCAGAACATTGTGTGTAAGAAGCAGTAACGGCTGTGCTGATGGAGCAGTGTGCGTGTGTGGAGCGTGAGCTGGAGAAGGTGCTACACAGGTTTGTCATGTATGGACACCAGTCGGAGGAACGGCTGGACGAACTCCTCAGGAATGTCTGTGAACTGCGGAGCCGACTGGTCGCCTACGGTGAGCTCAGAAACCAGCCAGTTTCTTGATAGTGTGATTCAGATGTGAACAATTGTATGAAACCAGGCTTGGGTGCAAAATAATGACACTCAAGTCTCAAGAGGAAGACGAAGGTAACCAGGTGCTTTTTCAGCTTTGAAAAAAGCCTATACTTAAGATGCCTGCATAAATAATAGCCTTCAGTCCAAGCAAACCTGCATATAGATTAAGAACCTCATTTAGCTGCATAACCTCTAGCCCACACATCAAGTTTGTTGATGGTTACATAAGCCTCACAGAGATGAGTCACTGTAGCATATGCCTATTTAAATCATAAGTCATGGAGTTGATACATTTTATCATACCCTGTTTCTCCTCTAGGTGTGCAAGATGCAGATTTGTCAGTGCTCCATCAAACAATGGCCCAGTGCTGCAAGGAAATTAAAGAGACAGTGCAGATGCTGGCCTCCAGGCATAAGGACATCCACGGCAGTGTGTCGAAAGTGGGCAAAGCTATCGACCGAGTAAGCTTTAGCATTAAGTACATCTCAAGAAAGTACAGGTGCATCTCAATAAATTAGAATGTCGTGGAAAAGTTCATTTATTTCAGTATTTCAACTCAAATTGTGAAACTCGTGTATTAAATAAATTCAATGCACACAGACTGAAGTAGTTTAAGTCTTTGGTTCTTTTAATTGTGATGATTTTGGCTCACATTTAACAAAAACCCACCAATTCACTATCTCAAAAAATTAGAATACATCATAAGACCAATAAAAAAAACATTTTTAGTGAATTGTTGGCCTTCTGGAAAGTATGTTCATTTACTGTATATGTACTCAATACTTGGTAGGGGCTCCTTTTGCTTAAATTACTGCCTCAATTTGGCGTGGCATGGAGGTGATCAGTTTGTGGCACTGCTGAGGTGGTATGGAAGCCCAGGTTTCTTTGACAGTGGCCTTCAGCTCATCTGCATTTTTTGGTCTCTTGTTTCTCATTTTCCTCTTGACAATACCCCATAGATTCTCTATGGGGTTCAGGTCTGGTGAGTTTGCTGGCCAGTCAAGCACACCAACACCATGGTCATTTAACCAACTTTTGGTGCTTTTGGCAGTGTGGGCAGGTGCCAAATCCTGCTGGAAAATGAAATCAGCATCTTTAAAAAGCTGGTCAGCAGAAGGAAGCATGAAGTGCTCCAAAATTTCTTGGTAAATGGGTGCAGTGACTTTTGGTTTTCATCGACCAACACCAGCAGATGACATTGCAACCCAAATCATCACAGACTGTGGAAACTTAACACTGGACTTCAAGCAACTTGGGCTATGAGCTTCTCCACCCTTCCTCCAGACTCTAGGACCTTGGTTTCCAAATGAAATACAAAACTTGCTCTCATCTGAAAAGAGGACTTTGGAACACTGGGCAACAGTCCAGTTCTTCTTCTCCTTAGCCCAGGTAAGACGCCCCTGACGTTGTCTGTGGTTCAGGAGTGGCTTAAAAAGAGGAATACGACAACTGTAGCCAAATTTCTTGACATGTCTGTGTGTGGTGGCTCTTGATGCCTTGACCCCAGCCTCAGTCCATTCCTTGTGAAGTTCACCCAAATTCTTGAATCGATTTTGCTTGACAATCATAAGGCTGCGGTTCTCTCGGTTGGTTGTGCATCTTTTTCTTCCACACTTTTTCCTTCCACAACTCAACTTTCTGTTAACATGCTTGGATACAGCACTCTGTGAACAGCCAGCTTCTTTGGCAATGAATGTTTGTGGCTTACCCTCCTTGTGAAGGGTGTCAATGATTGTCTTCTGGACAACTGTCAGATCAGCAGTCTTCCCCATGATTGTGTAGCCTAGTGAACCAAACTGAGAGACCATTTTGAAGGCTCAGGAAACCTTTGCAGGTGTTTTGAGTTGATTAGCTGATTGGCATGTCACCATATTCTAATTTTTTGAGATAGTGAATTGGTGGGTTTTTGTTAAATGTGAGCCAAAATCATCACAATTAAAAGAACCAAAGACTTAAACTACTTCAGTCTGTGTGCATTGAATTTATTTAATACACGAGTTTCACAATTTGAGTTGAATTACTGAAATAAATGAACTTTTCCATGACATTCTAATTTATTGAGATGCACCTGTATTAGACACATGCTCTTAAAATGGTGTGGTGGTGCTCAATGCGGGTGGCTAGGGTTGGGAATTGCAAACCGTTTCTTGTTCTGAATCATTTGGCAACATTTGTTTATCTGTGGTTAAATATGTTTCTTTTAAATGCTGCGTTCTTTTTTGCAGAACTTTGATGCGGAGGTGAGTGCAGTTGTTGCTGATAATGTTTGGGAGTCTGCAGAGAGGCAGAAATACCTCAGTGAAACCATCGTAGAACACCTGTACAGACAAGGCATGCTGAGTGTTGCGGAAGACCTCTGTCAGGTAGAGCCTTGGGATGATACTGTAAAAAAATATGTATGATATGAGCTATCTCTTAGATTTTTAACCCGCAGCATGTACATTTCTTGACAGTGTTGAACACAGCACTAACATCGATGTGTTGTTTTTAATCTGACTTCACAGGAATCTGGTGTAGTAATTGACATGAGCATGAAACAGCCATTTCTGGAGCTCAATCGTATTTTAGAAGCTTTAAGAACACAAGATCTCAGACCAGCACTAGAGTAAGCTTTTCTCCCCTTTACACTTTTATTTATTTCTTCTGTCCCATGTATTTATTAGGGATGTGCGAGACTAGTCGACTAAACTGTTCTGATGCTGCTAGTCGACACTGGAATTACTGTTCAGTTAATATTTCCCCCCATTAAACTGTTCAACATTTTTACACATTTACATTTGGCTTTATATTTTTACAGAGGCTGCACTTAAAGTACTGTCTTATTAATGTTACACATTTTAAATATAATTAATAATACAAATATTATGTTAAAAGAGGATATCTGGAGCAGATACAAAGTTTAATTTCACCTCAGGCTGCGCGTGCTTCTTCCCTCTCTCACTTGCGGCGCACACAGGAAAATGTCCTCTCGCTAGACGAGAAATTTCAGCAAAGTAGCTGTGAAATCACTTCGGTGGTGGTGGTGCGGGAAGCAGATTTTCGAAACGTTGACTTGAAAGTCGCTATGGATATTTTCAGATTTTAGTCTTCTTTAAATCTGTGCGTGCTTGTAAGTTATTTTCCCGCTGAGCAGGCTATCTTTTATTCTCTGTGTACGTCATGTTTAGAAAACATTAGGTTTGTTGTTGGCTACATCACAGGCCTATTTTTATCTATCCTAAAGCTATATTTTTTATTTATTTTTTTACATTGCAACTGTTATTTGTTAACGTTCTTTACCAAACAGCTGTCATATTAGATCAGTGGTTAATGCATGACTGCACGATGTGAAATGCACATTTTTTTCTCTCTCATAGATTTACCATAGCAAATTCGCCTTAAATTTTTTATATATATATATATATATATATATATATATATATATATATATACATATACAGTACTGTGCAAAAGTTTTAGGCACATAAGATGTTTCACAAAAACATTTGTCTTAAGATGGTTATTTATATCTTCAGCTTTAGTGTGTCAATAGGAAATATAAATGTTAGACTTCCAAACATTACTTTTGCAAATACAAATGATTAGAATAGAAGAACAGGGAGCCCTGCAACAGATGTCATGGCCCCCACAGAGTCCCTCACTGAACATCGTGTCAGTCTGAGATTACATAAAGAGACAATTGAGACAGCCTAAATATATAGAAGAACTGTGGTGAATTCTCCAAGAAGCTTGGAACATCCTATCTGCCAACAACCAAGAAAAGCTCCAGGTGTACATAGGAGAATTGGGGCTGTTTTAAAGGCAAAAGTGGTCACACCGAATATTGATTTAGCTTTTGTATGTTTTCTGGACTTTGTATGACATTAAGTGATAAATGAAAACTATTTATTTCATTATTTTTGAAGACATCCTCACTATGCAACATTTTTCACAAGTGCCTAAAACTTTTGCACAGTACTTTGTGTGTGTGTATATATATATATATATATATATATATATATATATATGTGTATGTGTGTGTGTGTGTGTATATATATACACATACATATACATATACATACATATATATATATATATATATATATATATATATATATGTATGTATATGTATATATATATATATGTATGTGTATATATATACACACACACACACACATACACATATATATATATATATATATATATATACACACACACACATACACACATATATATATATATATATATATATATATATATATATATATATATATATATATATACACACACACACACACACATACACATATATATATATATATATATATATATACACACACACACACATATATTTATGTGTATGTATGTACAGTTGTGGCCAAAAATATTGGCACCCTTGATAAATATGAGCAAAGAAGGCTGTGAAAAAAAATCTGCATCATTTATCCTTTTGATCTTTCATTAAAAAATATCACAAAAATCTAACCTTTAATTGAAGTAAAACAATTGAAATGGGAAATATCTCATTATTAAATATTTTTCTCCAAAACGCATTGGCCATAATTATTGGCACCCTTTTATTCAATACTTTTTGCAACCTCTCTTTGCCAAGATAACAGCTCTGAGTCTCCTCTTATAATGCCTAATGAGGTTGGATAACACCTGGCAAGGGATCTGAGACCATTCCTCCATACA
This sequence comes from Myxocyprinus asiaticus, assembly GCF_019703515.2. Lineage (NCBI taxonomy): Eukaryota > Metazoa > Chordata > Actinopteri > Cypriniformes > Catostomidae > Myxocyprinus > Myxocyprinus asiaticus. Next base: position 12,925,768 of record NC_059370.1, on the reverse strand, counting down.
GAATTTTTTCAGATCCTTCAAATTCAGAGGTCCATGTTGGTGGACTCTCCACTTCAGTTCACCCCACAAATGTTCTAGGGGGTTCAGGTCAGGGGACTGGGATGGCCATGGCAGAACCTTGATTTTGTGGTCAGTGAACCATTTTTGTGTTGATTTTGATGTTTGTTTTGGATCATTGTCCTGCTGGAAGATCCAATCAGGGCTCATTGTAAGCTTTCTGGCAGAGGCAGCCAGGTTTTGATTTTTTTTATCTGTTGGTATTTGAAAGTCTGTGATGCCATGTATCTGAACAAGATGTCCAGGACCTCTGGTAGAAAAACAGCCCCACAATGTTAAAGATCCATCACCACATTTAGCTGTGGGCATTGGGTACTACTTCATCTCTGTGTGTGCGCCAAACCCATCTCTGGTGTTTGCTGCCAAAAAGCACTTTTTTTTGTTTCACCTGACCATAGAACCTGGTCCCATTTGAAGTTCCAGTAGTGTCTGGCAAACTGAAGACGCATGAGATTGTTGTTGGATTAGAGCAGAGGCTTTTTTCTTGAAACCCTCCCAAACAACTTGTGGTGATGTAGGTGATGTCTGATATATTTTTTTAAACTTTCTGACCCCAAGACCCAACTAATTTCTGCAATTCTCCAGCTGTGATCGTTGGAGATTCTTTGGCCACTTGAACCATCCTCCTCACTGTGTGTGGAGACAATACAGACACATGTCCTTTTCCAGGCCGATTCTTTAGATCTTCAGTTGATTGGAACTTGTTACTTACTGCACTGATGTTGGAAATGGGCATTTTCAATGCTTTGGCTATTTTCTTATAGCCACTTCCCATTTTGTGAAGCTCAACAACCTTTTGCCACATATCAGAACTATATTCTTTAGTCTAACCCAATGTGATTGATGATTAAGGGAATTTGGCCTGTGTGTTACCTCATATTCATACCCCTGTGAAACAGGAAATCATGGCTGAACAATTTCATGTTCCCTGTCAACAGGTGCACTAAAAAATGTAAAATATGAATGGGAATATCCTTCAGATATATTTTACTCATAAGAATTTCTAGGGGTGCCAATAATTGTGGCCAACGTGTTTTGGAGAAAAATATTTATTTAATAATGAGATATTTCCCCTCTTTCAGTTGTTTTACTTCAATTAAATGTTAGATTTTTGTGATTTTCTTTTTTTTTTTTTTTAATGAAAGATCAAAAGGATAAATGATGCAATCCAAAGTGCACTTGAACAGCGGTGAAACACTTTCTTATGATGCGTTACATTCATACGAGCAGACAGAGAAGTAAGTTTGAAGTAAGTTTGGAGCAGAAGAAATAGAAATAAACCTTGTGTAAATTGTCTGCTTTATGCTAAGCTAAAATTCTGTTTCTAGTCATTTTACATGCACATGTTACCAGGCACGATCATTTTTTTATATATATTTATTTTTGTTGGATCATAATTTCTTTTTTTCTAGTAAGACCTTTGATATTAGGGCAAAAATTTTATTCTTGATCATTTTTGTATTGTTTTCCTGTAAAAATATCTAAAAATCCTTAAAACAAGATCAATTTGATTTATCTTGTTTTATAAACAACACTGCATAAGATATTTAGGTTTTTCAGAGAATGTATTTTTAACATGTGTATTTTGTCTTACTGTACTGGCAGAGTTTTTAGAGTCAAAACAAGTGAAAAAATCTACCAGTGCTGAAGAAGTAATCCAAAGTATTTAGAATACGTTACTGACCTTGAGTAATCTAACAGAATACATTTCAAATTACATTTTACAGCATGTGTTCTGTAATCTGTAATGGAATACATTTCAAAAGTAACCCTCCCAACCCTGTATATATATATATATATATATATATATATATATATATCACTTCTAGAGGTTAAATAAAAACAATCACTGACACCTTTTGGGGATTTTCTGTATCTAAATCTTTCATCATTGACAATATTAATCCATACTTTTATCCTCACTTCAATGCATGTTTTATTTTGATAATCAAGTGTTTCAAATTGTAGGAAAGGGCATGAAAAGAAAAATAGGGCTATCTTGAAACATCCCCGTCAGCAAATCGTGCTACAACTTCATATCTTGTGAATCATAATACACATTATTCCTCATTAAACCACATCTGGTGAAATAAATTTTTATGCAAAACCCTTCATCTGGTGAATATATAGGCTATAAAAGCTTCATTTGGTAAATACTTTAAAATAGAGCAAAATAGCCAACCATGACACAAGCCCGGATCAGTCTGATTCTTAAAAAGGACAAAGATCCAAGCGAGTGTAAGAGTTGTTGTCCAATCTTCCTGATCCAGCTAGATGTAAAAATTTTGTCAAAAATTTTGGCTAACGGACTAAGTAAAGTTATGACATCTCTTATACATATAGATCAGGAGGGGTTTATTTGGGGCCGCAGCTCTTCAGATAACATCAGGCGTCTCATCAATATCATGTGGTCAGTGGCGAATGATCAATCTCCGGTTGCTGCCATCTCACTTGACGCCGAAAAGGTCTTTGTTATGGTAGAATGGGATTATCTTTTTAAGATTTTAGAAAATGTATGGGTTTGGGAGTACATTTATTGATTGGATTAAGTTACTTTATAAACACCCTGTAGCAGCGGTACAAACAAATGGATTAATTTCAGATTATTTTAATCTGGACAGGGGCACCCGGCTGGGTTGCCCTCTTTCCCCATTATTGTTCTGTCTTGCCCTGGAACCATTAGCAGCCGCGATAAGAAGGGAGGATGATTTTCCAGGGGTGCTGGCGGGAGGTGTGGCGCATAGCTTCTGCTTTACGCAGATGATATTTTATTATTTGTCTCTGAACCTGCTAGATCTATGCCTTGCCTCCACAGAATTATTAACTCTTTTTCCAAATTCTCAATTGGGTCCAAAGTCAATTGGTCTAAATCCGAAGCTTTGGCTTTGACAGCATACTGCCCGGTAACAGCTTTCCAGCCGGGCGGCTTCCAGTGGCCCAAACAAGGCATTAAGTATTTGGGGATTTTATTCCCAGCAAAATTATGTGATTTAGTCAGAGTTAATTTTGACCCTTTAATAAAAAGATTTTCGAGTGATGTGGCAGGTGGGCTTCATTACATTTATCGATGATTTGGAAGTTTAATGTTATTAAAATGAATTGTATTCCAAAATTCAACTACCTGCTACAGGCTCTCCCTGTAGATGTCCCCCTCTCTTATTTCAAACAATTTGATAGCATAGCGAAGTCATTTGGAATGGTAAGCGTCCCAGATTGCATTTCAATAAGTTACATAGGACTACCCAAGAATTTGTTTTATTACTATGCGTTCAGTCTCAGACATTTGGCTCATTGGTCGCTTCCACCTGAGAGAGCCCCTCCCTGGTTTGCTATTGAACAGGAAGTTCTTGCCTCTATTTCACCATTGCAAAGCCTTTCTATCAAACTAATCGGAGAAGTTAAGTCACACCCCATTATTTCGCATTTACACTCGGTATGGACAAAAGTGTCCAGAATGTTTAAATCGGACATTTATTTAAATGTTACCTCGAGCATATGGCAGAACCCAAATTTGTTTATCAGTAAGTCCCCTTTCTGCTGGTCGGAGTGGTTTGGGAGGGGGTTTACTACACTTGGTGATCTAAATGAGAGTGGAGTGTTGAGATCATTTGAAAATCTGGTTCAACATTTTGGGATCCCCAGATCTCAGTTTTATAGGTATTTACAACTGCACCACCTGCTTTGTACTGTCTTTGGGAGTAGCACACCACCCCTAAAGCAGCAGATACTCTGGGAGAGGTAATTACTGCTTTTGGAAAAGGTCATGAGGCATCAGTGTATTACTCCCTGCTAATTCAGAGTCTGGGGGACGGAGCTTTAACCTCTCTTAAGAGAGTATGGGAGAAAGTTTAAATGTTGTTTTTATATATATATATATGTTTTGTATCTCCTTGTTATTGTATGATTTAAAAAATGTTAATTACAAAACAAATTGAGCAAAATAAGAGTCTCCAGTGTGTTTTGGGCTTGTTTATAGTTAAAGTCCCATCTTATGCACCAACATTTTTTTTTTCCTTCTGGTTATTATTGGAATTTTGGTTGAACAATAAACTGCATTTGGGATTTTATTTATTTTGGACTCTTGTTTCCTCTGTGTCCGTCATAGTAAGGAAAGAACAATCTTTTTTTTTTTTTTTTTTACTTTCTATAAATTAACTTCAAAAACGACTGGCCGGTTAATCGGTTATCAGCCTTTTCCACCACCTTAGTTATTGGTATCGGCAAAATCGGTCAACCTGTAGTATTTATGGAATATTTTTATTGTCTGAGTAGTTAAATTACCCTGGATTCTTTGAGCACACTATCAGTGAGTTGGATATGGTATGACTTATAATTTGTGTCTTGTTGTATGTTTAAGATCAGTAGATTTAATCATTTGTTTTGTTTGATTGTTGTGGTAGGTGGGCGGTGACAAACCGTCAGCGGCTCCTGGATCTGAACAGCACCCTCGAGTTTAAGCTGCACAGACTTTATTTCATCAGCCTGCTCAACGGGGGCATCGGCAAACAGCAGGAAGCTTTACAGTACGCACGGCATTTCCAGCCGTTTGCCTCGCAGCATCAGAGAGGTGAGAATGAAGAGACAAATTGCTGTCAGCATTCTCATGATCTTTATTGGTTCAATCTTGAACTGGTGTAAATTGCCTCTTGAGTAGGGTTAGGAATCAAGAACCGGGTCTTATAAAGAAAAACTAATTGTGGAACCAACTGATTTCCAGGGCATTTGGTTCTGTTGGTACTTGAATGGTATTTTTCCAATGATGCAGACAGAACACCATACCAAAATATTGACAAAGTTCCTGCATTGCTGAATCTACAGAGATATTTAAGCTGAGATGTGAGTTCACAGTCTGAATTCAAGGTTATGAGTGGGACTGTGTGACACAAAATAATACAAAGACAGTACATAGACAACATATTTCTATTGTGCTCCCTGAGCAATGAAGTGTAGTCTCATTTGCAAGCAAATGACTCTTATAAGTCGTTCTTTTCAATGATTTGTTCAAAATCGCTCACAGATTGGTCTAAAACGGCTCACTCACTCACTCACATGGTACTTCAAAAAAAATATGAAACCAAAAAATAATGTTGTGTTTGTTTAGCATTTTTTGTTTATATACAGTACAAACAAAACAGAGTGTATGATACAGTATAGTTAGCAATATTTATTGGTACTGCCTAAAAAATTTACTAAAATAACCATTAATGCAATCGCTAAGTAACCAGAATCGTTTAGTTTTGTTAAATTCCTTGAAATTCCCATCCCTACTCTTGAACCACAGGAAGGCTTTGTTTTTGTAAGCATATGGGTGGAACCACCATTGTTAGCTTTGTTGTTAAATGCTGTTTGTTGCTGTGCTACCAACAAAATCCTGCCAATTAAAGCGATTATGTTGTTCATTTTACAGCACTAGATGGATTGACACCTGATGACTCACTGTTAGGGATGAAGTCTGAGATGATATCTTAAATGTGTTTACGTTTGTGTTCTCTAGATATTCAGATCTTAATGGGTAGTTTGGTGTACCTTCGTCACGGGATCGAGAACTCGCCATACCGCAGTCTGCTGGAGACAGATCAGTGGGCAGAGATCTGTAACATCTTTACACGGGACGCTTGCGCGCTGCTTGGACTCTCTGTAGAATCCCCACTCAGTGTCAGGTCAGAAATGATATCCATGTCAGACAAAAAAAATTTATTCCGATTTTATAGAGCACGGTATTTTACAGGGTCTCATGATTGCATGTTTCACCCCAAAGTCAAAAGGAGTAAAATAAGAAATAATTAAGAGTATTGTAAGACCATTAAGTTTTTTGTATTGTGACATTATTTTTTTGACACTTATTAGATGGTTTTTGGAGCATGAACATGATTTTTTTTATTTTTTTTATTTCAAATCTTTAAAAAATAATTCTCCATCAGTTTTGCATCCGGCTGTATGGCGCTGCCTGTGCTTATGAACATCAAACAGGTTATTGAACAGAGACAGTGCAGTGGAGTCTGGACACATAAGGATGAACTGCCAGTAAGTGCCTCTGTCTCTCAACTGCTCTCTCTCTCTCTCTCTCTCTCTCTTTATCCATCTAACCCTTTTCATGTTCTTGGTCCACCTCTCTCCTCTTTCATTCTGCTGTTTTGTCTTGTATGTGTCATTCCCATTAAAGGGTTAGTTCACCCAAAAATGAAGATTCTCTCATCATTTACTCATCCTCATCCCATCCCAGATGTGTATGACTTTCTTTCTTCTGCAGAACACAAATGAAGATTTTTAGAAGAATATTTCAGCTCTGTAGGTCAACACAGTGCAAGTGAATGGTGATCAAAACTTTGAAGCTCCAAAAAACATAAAGGCAGCATAAAAGTAATCCAGACGACTCCAGTGGTTAAATCCATGTCTTCAGAAGTGATATGATAGGTGTGGATGAGAAACAGATCAACATATTAGTAATGTTTTACTATAAATCTCCATCTTTCATTTTAACATTCTTCTTTTGTTTTTGGCGAGATGCATTTTTCGTGCATATCGCCACCTACTGGGAAGGGAGGAGTATTTATAGTAAAAAAGGACAAAAACAAATGAAAAAATATTGATCTGTTTCTCATCATAATTCCTATCATAACATTTCTGAAGATATGGATTAAACCACTGGAGTCAGATTATTTTTTTACTGCCTTTATGTGCTTTTTTTTAGCTTCAAAGTTCTGGTCACCATTCACTTGCATTGTATGGACCTACAGAGCTGAGATATTCTTCTAAAAATCTTAATTTGTGTTCTTCAGAAGAAAGTCATACACATCTGGGATGGCATTAGAGTGAGAAATTTTGTTTTTGGGTGAACTATTCGTTTAATACTTCATAACATTTTTAGGCATTATGAACACTTAAACCAGGGTTCGTACAAGGTTCTTGAAGTACTTGAATTTGGCTTTTTCAAATTTAAGTCCTGGAAAACCCTTGAAAATAGCAATTTTTACCAAAAGGTGCTTAAAAAGCTCTTGAATTATAGAAAATCTTAAAATACGTTGCTTAAATCATTTAATAAATGAAATGTATTTATTTATTTTCTGAAAAACATGATGACAGACCACTAAACCACTGCTGAAGCAGCGCATAGATGGCGCTGTCACGTGACACCTGTTACTTTTGGCAGCGCTGTTCAGAATGGGCCAATCACAATCAAGTGTTACTGGAGGATTTAAAAAATATATATTTTATAGATACTGCTGTTGCAGATTTAACAAGTATGAATCCTTGCAAGTATCAGTTTTAATTACAATTTAATCTCCAGAGTAAAAAAAATAGTATGAGATTTAAAACGTTTTGAATGATTTGAATGCAGATCAATGGAGGATTCAGTTTTGTGAGCCATCTAGCGCCCCGTTGTGTAAAGAAGGCTTTGTGTCTCACAAAATAGGTTATTTCTGACAACATTTGGGTCAGTATCAAAATATGTTGACAAACATGTCCATTGGCTTTTTTAGTCAGGAAAATGCTTTCAAATAGCGGAATAAATAAAGAAATAAATATATATATATATAATTTATTTATTTATTTATTTTTTTGCTATTTGAAAGCATTTTCCTGACTAAAAAAGTGTGCAAAACAAAATTATTATAAATTATTTAAATAATTTAAAAAGAGTGTTTGATTTCATGGCATTGGTGTTATCAATGTTAAAACCTTTTTTTATTTTTTTAATGTAAAAAAAAAAAAAAATGTATGCAAAAAGTTGTGGAAAATAATTAAGGTCAAAGTTCAGAGGCTGCTTAAATATGCATATAGTGATTTTTCCCAGCATGTTAAAAAGTTATTCACATTTTAACTAGTATTTTCACACAAAAATATTTGGTGTTGTACCCTATTTAACCCTAAACATGTGGTGTTGTAACCCATTTAACCTTCGTTAGTGTTAACTTAGTGTTAACTTGCTTCGTTCATGAAACAAAATTAAATAATAAAAGAAAGAACAACAGCCAAGTTGTCCTTTATGAATAAAAATGAATGTCAACATGTTACAAAATGTTTACCCTCAGCGTTTATAGGCAAAAACTGAACTAAATGCAACATTTCAATATTTTGTAAGTTGGAAAGTCAACATTTTTTGAGAATGACCCATTTGCAATTTGGGTCAGTTCCTCACATAAATCTGACTTCTTAGGATGTCAGTTCATTTCTATCAGTTCATTTCTGTTTGTTTTAATAGTAATGTAATGTCATTTCAAGGAGATTAACATTTTAATGGATCTGTTCACTTATGCTCCGTGTGTGTGTGTTTAGATTGAAATAGACCTGGGGAAGAAGTGCTGGTATCACTCAGTGTTTGCCTGCCCTATCCTGAGGCAGCAGACGTCAGAGAGTAATCCACCCATGAAGCTCATCTGTGGGCATGTCATATCCAGAGATGCGCTTAACAAACTCACCAATGCTGGAAAGTAAGACTTAATGATTCACTTAAAAATCAATGAAGTTATAAATGACATAAATCGGATTGTGATTATCTGTTAATAAAATATGGATGAGTGAAAAATCTTTAGTTCAAAAGAAGGTTTCAAGAAATTTTCAGGGACCAACACAAGCTCTATCGCTGTCAGTTACCATAGAAAATACTTTCAACTTATTGAAACGCTTAAACTATAATACACATAAAATGGAAGACTATGAGGCAGAACATTTCACTTGAGAAAACCTTAAAGGAATATTCCGGGTTCAATACAAGTTAAGCTTAATCAACAGCGTTTGTGGCATAATGTTGAATACAACAAAAATTCATTTTCTTTAAAAAAAAGCAAACATCGAGATTACAGTGAGGCACTTACAATGGAAATGAATGTAGGTACCATGCAAAGCATGTAGGTAACTTGAGTAGGGCTGCAACAACTAATCGATAAAATTGATTATTATAGATAATGGAATTTCATTATTGATTAGATGGATATATGCCACGAGCACGGAGAAGCTCTGTCGGTGAAGTCACTTTACAGCCCAGTGAAAATGTGTTGAATGATGAAACTCATTTGAAAGACAATGGAGACAAGCTGAAGCAGAAAAAACACGACCCGAGCTGTTCAGCGCACGAGAGCACTTTGTAAACACTTCAAAATAATCATAATAAACATACAGTTTCATGTGCAGCGATTGGTGCATCAGGTGCTTTGAAAGAGTGATTGTGCCGTTTGATGCACTTAAGAGTTGTTTCTCTCCAGCACATGACTTACATTTTACTGCTATTTTCTGTTTTATAATGTATACATGTTATGAATTCAAAATTAGGCTCGTATTTCCACGTATTTTGCAAAACTGCTTGTTTTTACCTCATGCGAGTCTCCGTTAAGCTTAACTGAGCAAACAAGCACGCGCATCCACATCAATCAAACCGATCGCAGTGGAGAAAGGGAGCACAGTCACTTTGATTAAACATGCAACATCATACCGCGCTTTCAGTTTCAATGTAATCAACTGTGCATCTTTCACTGATGTCACACTGATGTCTCAGAGGTCAAAGTGTGCGGTTTAAAGTGTTTTAGATTGTTTCTCATCATGTGAGCGTATGTAATACAGTGAGCACCGGAATGAGACTTTTCAGCGCGAGAGTGAATCTGCACTGATTGTACTATATTAAACTGTATATAATGCTGAATATAATGTATAATGATGCCGAGGGTCCTGATATTTGATCATCCTGATAATGCCAAATATAATGTCCGATTCCACTGGTAAATTTATACAATGGCAAACATTATTTTACTGGATAAACACACATATTTCTGAAAAGAATTGTTTAGAAAATTTCATTAGCGACAATACCATTTTAAAACCTACAATATTCATTTGAAATACTTAAAATGTATGTAATCAGTGACAGTGTACAAGCATATGTATCTAACATAATTATGAATTTTTCAGCTTGGCAGAATTATTAATATTTCTATTCTGGGGTCACTATTGCCCTCTGCTGGGCTGATCTTTTGTTTTTGTTTTTTGTCCCAATCCATCCCCGATGGATCATTTGACTCTTTAATGAACAGTACTTTTTGTTCTACAAAGTTGTACAAGTAATGAAAGGAACTGTTTTGCATATGTACTGAAAGTAATAAAAAAATAAAGAGTATAGAATCATAAATTCAGTTATGTAAATTGAACCAAATCCTAATTACCTTTATCATTTCTGTTTTTAAAAATAATAATGTTTTAATAAAATACAGGAATAAAATACATTTTTTATCCGATTAATTGATTAATCGAAGAAATAATCGAAGATTAATCGATTATCAAAATAATAGTTAGTTGCAGCCATAAACTTGAGTTTTATAAAAATGCAAAACCGTAAAAACAGCAGCAGGCCAGTTGTCCTACCACAAAAAAGAAAAATTTTACAAAGACAATTTTACCGCTCATAACACCTATTAAACCCTCCAGATTGCCGTGTCCCGTAGATTTCCAAAGTGCATTACGGTAAATGCAATCTTTGTTTGCTTTTACAGTATGTCACAGATGCTGATAGAGCTTAACTTTTTTTAAACCCGGAACATTCCTTTAATCTCTATCTGGAAAGCTGACCCCAGACCTGATGGCTGATGGTTATCTACAGAGGTTAACAGTGCAATCTGCAGTACTAAAGCTAAAGTTAAAATACTCGCTGTTTTAACAGTATAGCCACAAGCTGAAAACAATGTGTGTTAACATGATTTTGGTGTGATACAATCACTTACTAACCTTTTCTGTTTAAAGTTATAGCCAATTTTGCAACTTCGTTGCCATGATGACATAACAGTGTAAACCCTAAAACAAGCAACGATTTAAACAACTTCACCGTTTAAAGAATGCACACGTTTTAACAGAAGAATTAATGTAAGTGCTTATAAGCTTCACATTTCTGTCTTTTAAACCTTCCAATAATTTGCCCTATTCACGTCCATTGTAAGCGTCTCACCGTAACATTGATTTTTGAAGAACAGGAGGGACGAATTGAAATTAATGAATCAACATTATGCCACAAATGCTGTCGGTTGAGCTTAACTTGTATTGAACACGGAATATTCCTTCAAACCAGTTTTCGTGTAACATTACTGCTCCTTAATAAAAATGTCCTAAAATTTATTCTCAGGCTTAAATGTCCTTACTGTCCAATGGAGCAGAATCCTTCAGATGCCAAACAGATCTTCTTCTGATGTTGTTTTCGGGGCATATCCGAATGAAGTGTTGAAGGCCCCTTGGAGCCGCAGATAAAATGATCCTCATTTCTAGGCATGACGGGCCTTCTGTTGCAGCTTCCCCCCTGCACAGACCACCTTCCTCTCCAAAGCTTTTAGTTTACAGAGGCCGGTGGTCACGGCTACATACCTGTAGTGAGTAAGTGTACCTACCGAGGAAAAGATCTCGCCGGATCATTCATTTGTTAACACAGCCTAGTATACACAGGCTTTTATGAGTATGTACTGTATGTGTGTGTGCGTTTTGCTCCGCTCCATTTATTTTAATTGCAGATTATTTTTAAGTTTCCAAGGCATAACGCCTCTCCTTTGTTTCTTTGTGACTTTTTATTAAACGAATGGGCGTAATGCCTCCGTGTGGGTGACTTCTTGCCAGAATATTGCCACCGTTTCTTCTTACAAGATACCATATAAATAAACAAATGGGGACTTTTTGCACGTGTACATGATAGAAATGGCTTTTCAGTATGTACATAACAATGACAGAATAAAGATGAGTATTGGTGGAGGGGTTGCTGTTGTTGTTAAAGACTGGTGCCTGTTTTCAACAGGATGTTGATTGTAACAGAATGACGTCTCTCTCTCTTGCCAATGTAATAAAGGCTGTTATTGGACTTGATTAGTGCATCAGTGTGAATATTCATTGGAGATCTAACGTGGTCTCGTTCCTTGCTTCAGTCTAATGTCAAAAGTAACCTCCAAGCTGTGTGTCTTGCTATGTGGATTTAAAATCTAATGAATATACTGCAGTGATTTTGTGATGGTAGAGTATACTTTTCCATTAGAACTGCATATGTTGTAATGTATTTAAACACACATGCACACACAAACTACTGCCTCACTCAGCTTAAATCAACAAAGAAGACAGCGTCTGAAGACAGTGGGGCTACACGCGAAACATGGAGCAATCGATCCCTCGCCGGCGTAGCATTCTGTAACTGTGCCACCACAGGCTGTGACTTTTTATGTTCCCCATGTAGAGGAGAGTTTTCAGGTGTTTCCAAAATCCACGAACTCAGTCTGTTTTTATTACAACGTGAAGGGAGCGTATGGAACAATATTTTAACCCTCAGGATATACATGAAATACTCCCTGGCTTTAACACAATGCTAGTTGTTCTGCTTTAGGAATCAAAATCTGGAAATGTGCATGCTGAAGCGGAAAGTGTAGTTTGAAATCGCCACCTCCCAGAAGCTTCTCTGGCAGATGTAATCCTAACTGAAGACCCAGAGGCCTATTAGAAGAGAAGAGAAAACCTTACCAGTGCTCTTTGACATTCTCTGAGGATGAGAATGTACCAGCAAACCTACGTTCTTCAGTGGAATATAAAGTTGTTGTTTTTTTTCTGATGAAGGTAAAGGCAGACCTCTCTTGTTTGAGGTCTTCAAGAGGTGCTGCAGGTTGTAAAAATGTGTGTTGGAGTACTTAAAGGAATAGTTCACCAACAAATCAAAATTCTCTCATGATTTACTCACCTTCATGCCATCCCAGATGTGTATGAATTTCTTTCTTCTGAAGAACACAAATGAAGATTTTTAGAAGAATATTTCAGCTCTGTAGGTTCATACAATGCAAGTGAATGGTGATCAGACCTTTGAAGCTCCAAAAAAGCACATAAAGTCAGCATACAAGCAATCCGTAAGACTTCAGTGGTTTAATCCATATCTTATGAAGTGATATGATAGGAGTTGATGAAAAACAGATCAATATTTAAGTCACTATAAATTCTCCTCCCTGCCCAGTAGGTAAACAAAAGAAGATTGTGGAAGTAAAAGTGGAGACTGAGAGTAAAAATGGACTTAAATATTGTTCTGTTTCTCACCCACACCTATCATATCTCTTTAGAAGACATGGATTAAACCACTGGTGTTTTATAGATTAATTTTATTCTGCATTTATGTGCTTTTTGGAGCTTCAAAGTTTTGGTCACCATTCACTTGCATTGTATGGAGCTACAGAGCTGAAATATTCTTCCAAAAATCTTTGTGTTCAGCAGAAGAAGAAATTCATACACATCTGGGATGGCATGAGGTGAGTAAATCATGAGAGAATTTTAATTTTTGCGTGGATTATTTATTTAATGTGTGGCCGCTGACATGTAATAAACTTTGTATTTTAGTTTTTTCTTTAGACTCATTTATTACCTCCCTAAAATTTGTGAGCTCAAACCAATTCTTTGTGTTATAGCCTGAGTTACAGAAAGTGCTTCTTTTTTTGTTGTTAGTGGCATTCAGTGATTGGATAATGACTCTGCTTTCTGATTTACAACTGCAAGGCAACTATTGTTAATATTTATCTTCTAACAGTACAGTATGTTTATTATACTTGCATCTAAATAATAAAAAGATTTATACTCGACTTTTGTTATATTCAGTTTTCTTTCTTTCTTTAAAATAAGTGCATTTATTTTAAAAATAAATTTTTAAAATGTAAAAAAAAAACTGCATATAAAACCTGTGAAAACAGGAAGCAAGAACATGTTTACATGAGCTGTTGACCCGTTACCCCCACAAGAGGGAAACCTTAGTTCAGTAAGAAATCTGGAAGGTCATCACACCAAACTGTCATGGTGGCTAGAAGTCTGTAGGCAGGTGCAGACTGGGACTTAAAAGTGGCCCTGGACTTTCTGGCCCAGAGCGGCACACCAAACCCAGCTCACAACACAACACACCACACCAAAACACACAGGCTCATTGATTAGATTTTCCGGCTCAACTTAAAGTTTTTGTGTTGAAAACAAATGTCTAATGACTGCTAGTCATAAAAATGGGCCCCACAGTGCAAACATTTTCATAACTTTAAAACATATAAAACCACTGTAAATGTGATGAGTGGATTTTTTAAGAGAAAGCACTAAAATAAGTACTTTATAGATCAGACAAATAACATGTCTGTAAACTTTTTTCCCAACATACAGATGTGAGGTTTAAATGTACATGAAAGTACAAGGGAAAGTGTGTATTTTAGGTACTGTGACAAGTCAGCATTTCTTTAAAGTTTTTAAATATCTTAATCACCTTTCAACATTTTTTCTAGAAGTGCAAATAAACTATTGTCTTAGTTAAGTATAATAATAATATATTATATATGTATATATAGCTATACAAGATCATAAAATATTGTTTAAAATAGTTAGATGAAAATCAATTAAAACAAAATTGGCCAGAATATGTACATATATAAATATAAACAAATATAAATAAATGTAAAAAAATAAATAAAACTTAAAGATATTTTGCAGATTATTTGCTCATATTTTCACTCTATGTGAGTTTGTTGCATCTTTATATCGGTAGTGTTTTAATTCCTTCCCCAGATTATTCTTGAGAAAAAGAGAAAAGCCCAATGCTTTAACAAGTGTTGTTTCTGCTTTCCTTTAAACAAAGTAAGCCTCAGAGACTCAAACTGCCACAAAGTAATACTTTTCATGACTTATTTTCTGCATTTTTATCAGGCGTGAGCATTATTCAGCAAGCCGCACTGCAACTCCCACTAATGCTATTCAGTATGAATAAATTATGCAAATGACTATGTACTGCTCATAGTTTTACTGTTTGCAAATTTTATATATACTGTTGTTATTGTATTTGTTGTAACTTGCAGTTATTTGTCATTTTGTGATTATTCAGAGCTCATCTTATACTTGTATAATATATGTTGTCTTTGGTTGTCACCATTATTTTAATTTGTATGTCAAATAATGAGGTCCACTCTAGGTACATAACTATTGTGCTTATATGGAAATGTGCCACTATGTGAATGTAATTTCAAGATAAAAGTCATTTCTGTTTTTCAAATAAAAGCCATTGTGTTTACCTTACAAAGTTTATTGAATATTCACTTTGTAATGGGGTCCGCGCGGGCATGTTGGAGCCCAGGGTGGCTGCCTATATCGCCTGTAGGATGGGCTGGTACTTGCGCAGCAGCGGGCCAGCCCAAATTGTCCAGCGGCCCACCTGGAAAACGCCCGGTGCTCCCGGCGGCCAGTTCGCCCCTGTCTGTTGGTAAAGTTTGGACACACTATTCATTCTTTATTATTACTATTTTCCACATTTTAAAATAATAATAAAGTTATAAAAACTATCAAAAAGTTTACTCTCTGGTCAAACTTATCTATGGAGGACTGTGAGGACTTGTGTGCCGTATTATTAAATAAATCTTTCATTAAAATCATCAATATACTGTATATACATTTCTTTCAACAAAGTAATGACATGAAATGTGTCAATAATAAATCTGTCAATAAATAAATCATGAAGTTGTCTACACACACACATAGATGTGTCAATAAATATATTAATAAATCAAAGTTCTAGGAAAGCATTTTATGTTTTTTGACACATTTCACATTCGACACATTGACAGTGTTTCATGATTTATTTACTGTATATTGATGCTTTTAATGACATCTTAAAATAGTTTTTCTTTATTTTTTAGAAATTTATACCTATGCACTTCTTTTTCTACAAATATATGTAGATGAACTTAATTTGTCTTAAAAACTAATTTCAAGTATAAACCTCAAGGGATCTTAAGGATGATAAGTAACAAACATTCAGTCCAATGTTCCTAAACATTTGTAAGGATTAAAATACATATATATATATATATATATATATTCACTGCGTGCCCAATTATTAGGCAAATTGTATTCCTCAGAATTAATTTTATTGTTGAACAAACACAATGCTCTCAGTCAATCCAAAATGTCATTGAACCTCAAACCTTAATGTTTAACAAAGAAAAAGTGAGTTTTGGTTTTCTCAGGGGAATATATAAGTGTGCACAATTATTAGGCAACTATATTACAAAAATAATTTCTCCCAACTCAATTGTTTATTCTCAATTTTTTGAGTAAGCGCAACAAATAAGTAACACAAAATGACAATTAAATAACATTTTTGGCCTTTCAAAAATATTCAGTGACCAATATAGCCATCCTTCTTTTCAATAACTGCCATGAGCCTTCCATCCATGGAGTCTGTCAGTTTCTTGATCTGTTCACGATCAACTTTCACTGAAGCAGCAACTACAGCCTCCCAAATGCTGTTCAAAGAGGTGTATTGTTTTCCCTCCCTGTAAATCTCATGTTTGAGAAGGGCCCACAAGTTCTCAATAGGATTTAAGTCAGGTGAGGAAGGGGGCCAAGTCGTTATTTGGGCAACTTTGAGGCCCTTGCTGGCTAGCCAAGCAGTGGAGTACTTGGATGCATGTGATGGAACATTGTCCAGCATAAAAATCATGGCCTTCTTGAATGCTGAGGATTTCTTCCTGTACCACTGCTTGAAGAAAGTACTTTCCAGAAATTAGCAGTAGGTTTGGGAGTTGAGTTTCAGTCCATCTTCAACTCGAAAAGGTCCAACTACCTCATCCTTAATGATAGCAGCCCATACCAGTACCCCTCCTCCAACTTGCTGGTGCCATAATCGAAGTGGTGCCCTGTGTCCATTAGAGATCCAGCCACGGGCCCATCCATCTGATCCATCAAGAGTCACTCTCATTTCCTCTGTCCATAAAACCTTTCAAAAATCTGTCTTCAGGTATTTCTTTGCCCAATCTTGACGCTTCAACTTGTGAATCTTATTCAGTGGTGGTCGTGTTTCAGCCTTCTTGACCTTGGCCATGTCTCTGAGCACTTGACCTTGTACTTCTGGACACTCCAGATAGGTTGCAGTTCTGGAATATGGTGGCACTGGAGGATAATGGGTTCCTGGTAGCTTCATATTTAATTCTTCTCAAGTCTTTTGCAGTTAATTTGCGCCTTTTCTTCTCCATGCGTTTTTTGTGCCCCAGTTGACTATTCGCAACAAAATGTTTGATTGTCCGGTGGTCACGCCTCAATAGTTCAGCTATTTCAAGAGTGTTGCATCTGTCTGAAAGGCATTTTGAAATTTTTTACGTTTCAGTGCCAGTTAAATCTCTTTTTTTGGCCAATTTTACCTGAGGTAATGAAGCTGCCTAATAATTATGCACACCTTGATATAAGGTGTTAGTCACTTTCGCCACACCCTCCCTCATTACACAAATATATATACCTGAAAATGATTGAATCCAATAAGCATTCAAGATTATATGGTTTGGAGTTGGAAAATTTGCATGGAAATAATAAGATCAGAATACTCACTTGCCTAATAATTGGGCACACGGTATATATATATATATATATAGTAATAATATATATATATATAGTAATAATAATAATAATAATAATATATATATATATATATATATATATATATATATATATATATATATATTATTACTATTAAAACTTTTTAAAGTGGCATTTAAAGCAATAAAGGCTCTCGGCAATCTTTCAAAAGTCTTGGAAATGGTGAGAACAATATTAAGCAAAGCTGCTGATTCTTCGTATTAAGGATCCCTTGACAAACACCTCCTCATGTGCAGTTACAGACACGTTCTTATATTAAGCCATTGAGCATGTCCAGGGAAACACCTTTTTCTTGTGCAAACTGAGGCCCTCCTATGTTTCCATTTTAAGTTAGATGACCTCTGACCCTGCATTCTCATGAAGTGATAAAAAAAAATGCATGACTGCATAGATACTGAACTCTATAGGATATTTTTTTTTTTCATTCAGAAAACAAGTACCACCTTTTCTGTCAATATATAATAAAGAAACAGAAAACCTCGTTCACTCAAGGATCAGTTATCTGAAAGAAGTTTTTCAAACAAGTTAGGAATCTAACTCGATGGCCCTGTTGCTTTTCTCAAAGTACCAGTGAACTTTGTGAAAGCCCTTTGCTTTTCTTAAAGGACCAATTTAAGTCTCTATACAGAGACAGAATAGACTCCTTATTGTCCTCATGACAATGGCCCATTCTGATCCATCAAGCACAAAATTCCTCTCAATAGATCCAGATCTGATGTGCAGGTGTGCAGGGGCTCTGTGAAGTTACATTCTTCCCCTGAGAAACGAACTTATAATACGCATCAGTTATAGGAGTCCAGACCAATGAAAACTTTTATCAAGGTTATAAATAAGGTTAGACTTTTATTAAGGGTAATTAAGAATAAAATATAGAGTACGTGGAAGAAAACAATAATGGAAGACATGTTTTAAACTTTTATTTTACACTAACTGAAAGACAGTTTGTTTGTTTTTTCAGAGTAAAAAGGAAAATCTTCAGTCAATTTAAAGTAAAATGCCAAGGTTTATGTGACACTGAGGTAAAGAACATCAGACCTGTATAGTACAAATCTAATTAATACATTAAATAGAAGATGAAATTAAGTAGTTTTTAAGTTACAGTATCGTTTGCTAGGTGAAGATATATCAACAACTTCCAAGTCTTTTCAATAGTCCTGCACTAAAAAAAAAAGAAAAAGAAAAGAATTTCACTATTGTCAATTTTACTCAATCCTCCCATGTTCATATTACTCAAAAAATTCATGTAACCAAGGAAACTTAAATTAAATGAGTTGATTCAACTAAAAAAAAAAGTGTCTTGTGAGCTTTACTTAGTCCATGTGCGTTGGGACAACATGAATATTTTTTGTTTGGCTAACTGAAACTGGGCAGAGGATTTCTAGTTCCAAGCATGCATTGCAAGGGACTCGACAGGGAGAGTAAATGTTAAAAGTGTTATGTTATGTGTCTTTGTGCAAGATTAATATAAAGAGGGAGAACTGTTAGTGTTTAATGTTTTGTTATGTTGAGATTTAGAAGAATTTCTGTTTTCTTGTGGTTAATCATGAAGAGCGGAGCTTGAGCAATTGCTGTGCTAACCAGGATAGTGACCAAGCTGCACTCAGTAGTGCTTCTCACCATGTAATTAGCATGCTAACATTTACTGTCACTAGCTAGCATATCACATCATTTGAGTTATTTTGACATATTAAATTATGTTGGGTTTACTTGATTCAGTTAGGTTCCCTCTACTTGATTTCAGTTGAAATTACATGGAAAATTGTCATTTAATTTAAACTTAAATCAAGTAGAGGGAACCTAACTGAATTGAAGAAAACTCATTTCAAACATGTGGAACCACTGTCCATGACTGAGTCAAGTTCAGCTAAAGAGTTTTTTTTTTTTTTTGAGTGTGTACACACATTTGCATAAAAACTCTCCTGAATTGTCATCTTACATTCATGCATTTATGGAAATCTTAGGTCAAAAGAGCAGAAAAAGCCCACCAGATCACATCAATACACATAGTAGCTTGAAATGCTTTATAAGGGATGTCTTTTTTTATGCAAAAGACAAAAAAGCAGACAACTCTTACATTGTATGCCTTTAAAGTGCAACATGCTTTGTAGGGAATGCACAAGAACAAATTTTTAGTCTCCATACACTTCAGATTTCAGTCTCTGAAGAACGGCAGCATAAACATATGATGCTTTAAGTTGTGATTTATCATAAACTGCACGGGGTAATATTTCATAATTAAAGCACAAAATAAGAACTATAATGGAAAAATAGTGCTAGAACATTCCAATCAAGCTGCTAATTTATACGCAATTTAATTCAAACATTGTGATTGATTAAGAATCTGAATACAAATCTCATCTCTAAAATAAAATTTGGGGTGAAAATTTTGCACAAAAAAAAAAAAAAAGAAAAAAGCTTTTTCTGTTTTGATGCTTCAGATAAACATTTATCAAAACAAAATCCCTTTCAATACTTCTGCAACACAAAACATCACATAATGTTCATTTTGCACCTCTATTATGCTTTTGGTTCATGTGTGTATGCAGTTTATACAGTAGTTTAATTATTCAGCTTAAAACATTGTCTCAGAAATCAAAAGGCAAACTCAGATTAGGAGCCAGAGGTTTTGGCATCAGCCTAATCTGAGAGGCCAAACAACACTCACAAAGTCAGATTTCAGAAGACTCAATCCTCTCTATCCAGGGCAGACCAGTGGGCGGTTTCTCTTCTTGTAAGGCTCCGCTGGCATCCCCGCCCCCTGCTCCCACCCCTTCCACTCTGGCCCTGCCCCCTCTCAGCATTGCCAGCTCTCTTTCCAAGGCCTCGCTCTTGTGGTACATCTCGAGGTAGCTGGCCTGCAGCTCCTTCTGGTACCGAATCACCTTCTCCTTTTCGTTCTGCCACGTGCTCCTCTCAGCCTCGAAGGCTGAAGTCTGCGCCTCATTCTGCCGCCTCTCCAGCAGCAGTTCAGCTCTGAGACGCTCCTCTGTGGCACTGGCTCCTCCGGTGTCACCCGTGTCCACTCGAGCGTCCTCAGAAGCAGGCAAGGGGCATTTCCGCCGGGCGCCCTGTAGGGCCATCTGCAGCATGTCCATCTGACTGTCTTTGGCCTGGATCTGATTGCGTGCCTCGTGCAGTTGAGTCTTTAAGAAGAAGATTTCGCTCAGCTTCTGGGTGACCTCTGCCTGAGAGTCCCGCAACTGTTGCTTCAGTAAAGAGATCTCTCCTGACTTCTGACAGACCTATACAAGGTTAAAAATCATTACAATTTTAATACACAAAAGTCAAAATATGATTTGAACATATTAAACATAAGACTGTCAAGGATAATTTCAATAGTTCCAACATTTAAACCCTTCTTGTAAATTAAGTGTTTTTTTAACATGGTCCATAAAATCAAAGTTTATTTGTTAAATATAATATGAAATAAATAAAATTGTATACAAAATTCTATATGGCATTTCAACCACTTATTAAAGGTGCAATATGTAACAATTTTCATGTAATATTCGCTTTTTTTTTGCCAATGTGTGAACGGCTTGTAACGCAATTTAAAAAATGAGCCCTTCCCGGACTTCCTAGGTTGCCTATTAAAACCTGTAGACTGATTGTCATGCGAAGGGAGTGGGTCGCTTTTGCCGGAAAAATCCAAAGGATGTGACGTTTATGCGTGCTCCCGAGAGCCTTGCCTCAGACAGTAGTGTCTCTTCCACTATTCAACAGCGACAACAAACTGCAGCACCAGGTAATGTTATCTTAGAAATGGAATCCAGCAAACGTCCGGCTCCCAGCACAACACCGACTCCTACACAACTCCGAGTAAGCGAAAAAAAAAACAAAAAAAAACATTCCCATCTGGCTAAGCGGGAACGTGATCGTGGTCGAGCGAAAACTAGAGTGAACATCGGCAGGGCATTTGATTCCTGGAGGGACCAAAGTTCGGTTTTGGGGATCAAAACCGACCCTGAATTGGCGTTCTTCTTATTGGACAGGTAAGCTTAAGATAAGATTGATCTGTGTCTTTTTAGCTAACTTGATCTTGCCTGCTAACGCTGACGAATTGCAAGCTACCTTGCTTCGTAACTTTCAAATAATTTCAACGATCTTCTCTTTATGTTAAATGTCAGGTTAATGTCAGTGTTAATCTGTAATTATTCAGGAAGGTAAACTACAAAAACACATGAAATGAATGCTAGTCAGTGTTCAAGATATTGCAAAAAGACCCATCCATTAGTGTAACATAACTTGGTTATACAGAAAATATTTACATTCTATAATTATAAAACAATAGTGCATCGATATATCAAAATGACAGTTGTGATGGAATCACATCAATTCTGAATTGTGTCAACATATTTATAATGTACAGTCTATTTTATAAACAGCTACTGTCATCATCCACCAAATTTAGCTAACATCTATTGATAAAGCTGGCTAGCTAGCTAACACCGACATAGGCTACCGTATAAATGCAGTCAATGTATCATGCAAAGAAAAGTGATTAATTCACACTACAGTCTCACATAGTCAGACCTATATCCACACTTTGTTGTAGCCCTGTTCCAGCACTGGAGAGCCAAATATAATATACAGTCTCAAAGTTGAGGAGTATTATTAAAACTACACTCATTATTCAAATTAAATTTAAAATGACAATTCAGCATCTTGTTTGCTACCTAGATTCGAATTCAGGAATTTATAATGCATTCTCAATTCAATTCTGAATGGAGCACATCCCTGCTAAACATGATGCATCCCCACATGTATCTCCAAACTAAAACCTACTTGTTAAATTTATCTCGTCTAAAAGTCTCTCAAGCCCCAAAGCCCTGATCACACATCTCTGACTTCATACATACCTCCCATTGAGTCTCCTCCAGCTGGGGATTATTGTTCTGGCTGTGTGCCGTTGGATCTTGACTCTTCAGGGTCTGACACTCGAGCCGGACAGCATCCAGCTCCTCCTGCAGCCGGTAGCGTTCCTGCTGTGCCTTATAGATCTGCAGCTGCAGGTTTCGCTGTGACCGCTGGGACTGCTGCGATACCTGACGCAGTTTGGCAATGTACAGGTGCTTCAACTCTGTCACTTCCTTCTCCCAAAGACGCTGCTTCCCTTCAAAAACCTGCAACATGGCATACATTTAAAAAGTTAAAATGACATATTTCACTTCTGGACATTTCATAAAGATTGGGATTTTATAGTAAAGTAGCAGTTTTCTGGTCTGTTGTAGATATATGTACTTTTGGAGATGCTGACCTGTGCAATGGCATCCTCACTCTCATCCAGGTTCCTTCTCATCTGCCTCAGCTCGTACTCCTTCTCCTGCAGATGCTCCTCCAGGTCCCTCACCACGTCCTCCAGCGAGTGCGACAGCTCGTAGGGGGGCGGGGCCTCACTGCCATAGAACTGCAGGCGGTTCAACGTAGCCATGCTCTGACAGGACACGTCCGTGATGGTGGAGGCGGCTCCTTTGGAGCCCAGCGAGGTCCGATCCAGGGAGCCAATGTGGTTGATGTGACCCATAGAGGCACTGATTTGCCCCAAGTGAGGGCGGAACGGCGGCCGATAGGGCGGCAGGCTGTTCATGGAGTTATGCCCTGAGTCCGATGTGTTCTCCTCTTCTTGGCTGAGGTCCCGGGCTGCTGCTAGCACGCCTTTGCTGGCACTCGTGCCAGGTCGTGACGGGGAAGAGGACGTAGAAGAGGTGGACAGTGATTTGGGTGCTGCTTTGGCATAGGACAGATGCATGCCGTTGGTTAAGCCGCTCTCGAGCTCCTCCGACTTGGATGGGTAGAGGTTCTGCATGGAACTGAAGTTTTTTGGAGTGACCGGTTTAAAGGCAGAAGGCCTGAAACGTGGCTGTGAAGGAACACGGATAAGTCAGTTACAGATTTAAGCTACACTTAAATATATAGTTCACCCAAAAATGAAAATTCTGCAATTATTTACCAGTACTCACCTACGTGTTGTTCCAAACCCATACTGTTATTTTTTTCCATGCAACACAACAATCGAAAATTTTGAGGAATCCTTCCATACAGTTCATAGTGACCATGACCAAAAAGCACCATGAAAGCATCATAAAAGTAGTTTTTACGACATTACAACATTGTATTAGTTTTCTGAAGCCTATTTTAGCTTTGTGTGAGAAACATACCTATATTTAAGCCATTATTCACTGATAATCTTCACCTTAGTGTCCTTAGGGTTAGTGTCCAGAATTAAAAAAATATGCATCATGTTTGGTCACCACACATAACAACCAATGGTGTTTGACATCAATAATGTATTATATGTATCCTTTTTAAAGCTAGACAGATGTGGTCACTATGAACTGACTAATTTTGGAACATATGGAACGACATAAGTAAATAATGACAGAATTTTCATTTTAGGGTGAACTGTTTCTTTAAATGGTAATTTAATGTAGACTACATTTACATCCATATTTCTTCTGTCCTGCAGAAATGTCTGCTCAATAACATCACCTGAGGGAGACCATATTGGATTATAGAGATAAATTTAGCCAGCAGAGGCTAGTCAGTTAGTCTACATGCTGCATCTGAACAGTTTATATGATTTATCTCTGTTTGTGAGTGGGGGGAGTAGTACACCTATCAATAAATTGAACTTGCCTGAGGAAAAAAACATTGCCTTTATCGAGCCAGACTGGAAACATTGTCACTATTTCTGCATCGTTTGCAGTCTTTGAAAAGGAACCCATTAATCTTGTTTTCATTCTGTCATTTTAACACCTGCTCTTTCAAAGATTTGTTGAATGCTTACTGAAAGCAAGTGTTCATGAGTCACAAAAATACCTATAACATTTGATATAGCAACTCAACCAATTCGACAACTACTGAATATTATTTACTCTTTCCACTAATGCTTTGTTCATGTCATTTGGAATTACCGTAATTACAAGATGACTCTGAGCTCTTCATGTCTTCAGCCTAATGGCAGTTTCTATGGCAATGCTTTTAATGACCTAATGGATCCATGTATGGCTTTGTTGTATGGCAATATATTCACCTCCATATGCTATTGCAAAATATTAAAGGTGAAGTATGTCATTTTTGGCACCACTAGCATCACAGAAACAGAGTTGCAAAAATAATAACTGTTTTCAAAAATGTTTCCCTGAACACTCCCCTTCCACCATAGGTCAGACAAACAGACAAACTCCACCCCAAACTCACGACTTTGTTTGAGTCAATTTTGATGCATCAGGCTGGTCGGGATGCTCAAACAAACAGAGAAATGTTTTGAAAGTGTCACAGAGCCACAGTATCTGGGTTCCATCTACGTATTTTCATGCAAATTTTGGCAGGCTATATCACATAAAAAATGCTGGATGAAAACAGGCATGGAAAAATGTATACGCTTGCTTGAGGTGGATATATCTTTTATTCAATAAGAAGACATGTGCATAAACTATGATGGAAACACATTTACTGAATACATTCCAATAGAATTTATATAGGAATACAGATGTGCTTCAAAAAAAGTCGTGCGACTTTGCCTCTACAACTTCCATTTTGTTGCAGTTTCTTCTGAACGCAGCTTTATTCGCATTTATTCAGATTTTTCACTTAAATTAATCCGTAACTTGGATGGAAACATCCCTGATCGCACACGTACATCACCCAGATGTCTATTTGATGTGTGTGTGTTTACATCTGGAAGACATATTTTTAGGTTGTTTGCTCAACTGCAATACATCTATATGCAATACATTTCCACTCGGATGTCAAAAAGACATTTAGCACATGTCTTTGAGAAGTTTGTAATTCTGCATGTTTTTTTTTTTGTTTTTTTTTTTTATTTTCTTCCCTTTTTCTCCCAATTTGGAATGCCCAATTCCCAATGTGCTTTTTAAGTCCTCGTGATCGCGTAGTGGTTCGCCTCAGTCCGGGTGGTGGAGGACGAATCCAAGCTGCCTCTGTGTCTGAGATCATCAACCCACCCATCTTATCATGTGGCTTGTTGAGCTCGTCGCCACAGAGACATAGCGCGCGTGGAGGCTTCACGCCATCCACACTCAACTCACCATGCGCCCCACCGAGAACGAACCACATTATAGCGATCACGAGGAGGTTACCCCATGTGACTCAACCCTCCCTAGCAACCGGGCCAATTTGGTTGCTTAGGAGACCTGGCTGGAGTCACTCAGCATGCCCTGGGATTCGAACTAGCGAATCCAGGGGTGGTAGCCAGCGTCATTTACCACTGAGCTACCCAGGCCCCCGTAATTCTGCATGTTTAAGATGTTTAGCAGATATTAATCCCAGATAGCACAAATACATCTCCGAAATGTCTGTTTAAGAACGTTTCTTCTGGAAATCATCACAATCTAATAAACATCTGCTAAACATCTTAAAAAGCATCAGATTTACAAACATTCTAAATCATAAATGTCTCAAAGACATCTGCTAAATGTCTAATTGACATCTGAGAGAAAATGTCTTATAGACGTATTGCAGATGAGCAAACAATGTAAAAATACATCTCCCAGATGTAAACACACACATCAAATGGACGTCTGGGTGATATACGTGTGCTATCAGGGTTTTAGAATGCAATGCTTTCCAAATGAAATGCTCTGAAACAGACATCTCTGAGATGTACCTGTGCTATCTGGGGTGACTAGTGTTGGCATAGTAGGACAATGACTAGAGGTTTCCACAAAACTACCTTTAAGTGTTGAAACCAATGCCAATTTGGTTGTTTTTAGACAACCTCACAATGGTCAAATGTGAAAAGTCTGAGCTTTTATGACATTTTCCAACTTGTAATTATGAGTTTGATAAAGATATGAACAGATTTCACAAGCAGAAAAACAATTACGGTAATTCCGACATGACATGAACGCAGCATTACTTGTAGAACACTATATACCTTGTCAAACTTTCCACCTATGGGAAGTGAGTTCTTTCCCAAATCAATCTCCTTTCCATCCCTGTGGTAGACCTTGGCATAGAAATCCTCCTCCTCTCTCCTGTGCTCTCTCTTGATGGAGGATGTCCCAGAGATGATGTGCTTGCTGCTTTTCACTTCCTTCTTGGTTATGTTCAGGTAGTTAAGCAGCTCTCTCTGGTTGAAACCCTTCTTGAGCAGGCCGTGGTTCTGGCGTCCTGGTACCTGTGGAACGGCTCTATTGCTCTTGGTAAGCGACACGTCTGGCTTCTCAATAAGGCTGCCTACACTTCCCATGACGCAGTGGCCGGATGCCAGAGAGGATGTGGGGTAAACAGCACCGATGCTTTTGCTGGGGTCCTGGGTCAAGGACAGGGCCTGGACTGTTGCCATTGGTTACAGGATGAAATAGCTCCACTGGGATTTCTAAATTGGAAGAAGAGAATGGAAAAATTATTAAAAAGAAACCCTTCAGAGGATCAGCTATGAAACCTGAATCCTTTTTCTGCAGAATATCTTGTTGAGTGTGTTACTGCAGAGACACAGTGTGTGTGGAGGCTTCACGCTATTTTCCGTAACATCCATGCACAACTCACCACGCGCCCCACCGAGAGCAAGAACCACATTATAGTGACCACGAGGAGGTTAACCCAACATTACTCTACCCACCCTAGCAACCGGGCCAATTTGGTTGCTTAGGAGACCTGGCTGGAGTCACTCAGCACGCCCTGGATTTGCGACTCCAGGGGTGGTAGTCAGCGTCAATACTCGCTGAGCTACCCAGGCCCCCCATTTTTGCTGCCTTTCTAAACAAAGCCGTTGTCTCTCTCTAACTCTCTCTCTCGATCCATGTTCTCTTTCCAGAGCACCTCATTAAGGGCCTGTATTGATTTCACCTCAACTACCTTCTCTTCCATTGCTATAAACATAAACTATTGGTCTGAAACAGTCGTAAAGACAAAATACGATGCACTCAAGTGTGTTTGCCTGTGTATAAACTCCTCAACAGGCACATCCATTGTGAATATGTACTCCCCCACACTCTCAAACGCAAGTAGATCTAATTTCTGTAACTAAGAATTTACCGAACTCTATTGAAAAACAGCCAGTGACCTCTGAAAATGTCCTAAATAATAAAATGACCGCGTTTGAACAACACCTCTGCCTAATTCTGACTCGCATTGAAGCTGATATTGAGAAATGGATCTGTTCCGAGGCCTAAAATATTCCAATATGCCGGCATTCCGCCAGACCACAGCGACTCAGCACCTCTGAGTCGAGTTCCTGAGAGCTGCCTTCTTGTCTAATGCATCTTCACCTCTGGCATCTTACCCAAAGGAAACATTTACTGAATGTGAACTTCCCCCAGTGAAGATCTGCTATTGCATTTTTACAAGTATAAAATCTCATAGACCCTACAGCAAAATATACTGATATGATAAATACATGGCAAATTTAATAGATGCTTCACTGTGAAGAAATAGTGAAATATTTAAAGGGGTCATGTCATACAGTTTTTTGTCTTGCTACACAAATTTATAAGTTCAAGGTTGTTTGTTGCCAGATCCAGTAAAGTATTTAAAGAAATATTTCACCCAAAAGAGAAAATTCTGTTATAATTTACTCACCCTCAGGGCAGTTGCAACACACTCTCACGGCAAAATCATCAGGATTCGCACGGCTTTTCTAAATTTGGCTAATTCGTATGATATTGAGCGACTGCACTCGTTTGAATTCCTAAGACTTTCACTACAGCCAATGACGTCGCTGTACATCGTTTCTATCTAATACGCGACAATTACTTGCTTCTGTCACACACACGCGTAATATTAATAAGTATGTCCTTAACGCCTTGTGCATCCGGGAATTTGCATGTGATGAATTCGTACGAGTTTATGCGAACAACATTGTGCGAGACCATACGAAATAGTCAACTTGTAAATTATGTACGACTTTTCATGAGATCGGGTTGGCAGTTGCCATACCCTAGCATGCAGACAAAACCGGGGAAATATACACCTCATTAAAGATAATTATTTATAGAACAGACTTAAATTTGAACATGACATCAGCAGGAAGGGTCTGTCAATAGCGGTGATTTATGGAGGTCATTGATGAGCTCTGTTTTCATCGTAACGGCATCCCGTTTCAGGATTGTGGGTAGTGTATAGTTTTTACCAGTTTTTGTTTTTTAAATAAAATCAGTTTAATGGAATCGGGCTGCATAAAGTGCGTACAGCAGCTTCAAAAAGCGTATTTTAAATATCCTAAGCATTCGCATGGTGCAAGGGTGTATGTATTCGTTTTCTTATTGCTGTTATCTGTAAGTCTGTGTCTGTGCATCCTTAAAAGTGTGGTGATTGCTTTCTGCACATACACTACCGGTCAAAAGTTTTGAAACACTTGACTGAAATGTTTCTCATGATCTTAAAAATCTTTTGATCTGAAAGCGTATGCTTAAATGTTTGAAATTAGTTTTGTAGACAAAAATATAATTGTGCCACCATATTAATTTATTTCATTACAAAACTAAAATGTAATTAAAAAAAAAAGTTTTTGAAATTGATGACTTGGACCAAATAATAAAGAAAATCAGCCAATAAGCGCCCAACATAGATGGGAACTCCTTCAATACTGTTTAAAAAGCATCCCAGGGTGATACCTCAAGAAGCTGGTTGTGAAAATGTCAAGAGTACGTTTCTGCAAATTCTAGGCAAAGGGTGAGTACTTTGAAGATGCTCAAATATAACACAGTTTTGATTTATTTTGGATTTTGTTTAGTCACAACATAATTCCCATAGTTCCATTTATGTTATTCCATAGTTTTGATGACTTTACTATTATTCTAAAATGTGAAATAAATTGTAATAAACAATGAGTAAGTGTTTTAAAACTTTTGACCGGTAGTGTATATTTTTTATTTATATACAGTTGTGCTCAAAAGTTTGCATACCCTTGGAGAATTGGTAATATATACACCATTTTTAAAGAAAACATGAGTGAGCAGGCAAAACACATTTCTTTTATTTCTTATGTGATTCATATTCAACTGTAGGTTATAACAGAATGGCACAATCATAAAACAAAACATGGCAACAAAGAAAAAAATGAAATGACCCCTGTTCAAAAGTCTGCATTCCCTTAGTTCTTAATATTGTGTATTGCCCCCTTTAGCATCAATGACAGCATGCAGTCTTTTGTAATAGTTGTCTATGAGGCCCCAAATTCTTGCAGGTGGTATAGCTGCCCATTCATCTTGGCAAAATGCCTCCGGGTCATGCAAAGTCTTTGGTCGTCTTGCATGAACCGCACATTTGAGATCTCCCCAGAGTGGCTCGATGATATTAAGGTGAGGAGACTGTGATGGCCACTCCAGAACCTTCACCTTTTTCTGCTGTAACCACTGGAGGGTCAACTTGGCCTTGTGCTTAGGGTCATTGTCGTGCTGGAAAGTCCAAGAGCGTCCCATGCGCAGCTTTCAAATCAAATCAAAATCAAATCAAATCACTTTATTGTCACACAGCCATATACACAAGTGCAATGGTGTGTGAAATTCTTGGGTGCAGTTCCGATCAACATAGCAGTCGTGACAGTGATGAGACATATACCAATTTACAATAACATCAAATTAACACAGCACAATTTAAACATCTGATATACACATAATTACACTCAACAATATACAAATAATAACATACACTGTACAGTATACAATAAGAACTATATAGATACACATTATTCAATAAAAATAAAAAATAAAATATATTTTTATATATATAGTGTATATATAAAAATATATTAAAAAAAAGTATATATAGTGCAAAATATATATTTCATGCTGAAGAATGCAAATTGTCTGCCAGTATTTTCTGATAACATGCTGCATTCATCTTGCCATCAATTTTCACAAGATTCCCCGTGCCTTTAGAGCTCACACACCCCCAAAACATCAATGAGCCACCACCATGCTTCACAGTGGGGATGGTATTCTTTTCACTATAGGCCTTGTTGACCCCTCTCCAAACATAGCGCTTATGGTCGTGACGATAAAGCTCTATTTTGGTCTTGTCACTCCAAATTACAGTGTGCCAGAAGCTGTGAGGTGGCATATTGTAACCGGGCTTTTTTGTGGCATTGGCAACTCGACCATGCAGCTCAATTTTGTTCAAGTATTGTCATATTGTGGTCCTTGAAACAACCACACCATCTTTTTCCAGAGCAGCCTGTATTTCTCCTGAGGTTACCTGTGGGTTTTTCTTTGTATCCTGAACAATTCTTCTGCCAGTTGTGGCTGAAATCTTTCTTGATCTACCTGACCTTGGCTTGGTATCAAGAGATCCCCGAATTTACCACTTCTTAATAAGTGATTGAACAGTACTGACTGCCATTTTCAAGGCTTTGGATATCGTTTTATATCCTTTTCCATCTTTATAAAGTTCCATTACCTTGTTATGCAGGTCTTTTGACAGTTCTTTTCTGCTCCCCATGGCTCAGTATCTAGCCTGCTCAGTGCATCCACGTGAGAGCTAACAAACTCATTGACTATTTATTCACAGGCACTAACTGCAATTTAAAAAGCCACAGGTGTGGGAAATTAACCTTTAATTGCCATTTAAAACTGTGTGTGTCACCTTGTGTGTCTGTAACAAGGCCAAACATTCAAGGGTATGTAAACTTTTGATCAGGGCCATTTGGGTGATTTCTGTTATCATTATTATTTAAAAAGGAGCCAAAGACAGCTTTTTTGCATGATCAGTCATATTTTCAAAATCAATGCCAAAATTTCACAATTTCTGCCAGGGTATGCAAACTTTTGAGCACAACTGTATTTAATGTGCTTTTATGGTTCCGTTAATCTTATATGTCAATGTGGTACGGCCAGAGGAAAATAAGCCATACACTAGGTTTTTGTGAAACGCAGCCACTGCTCACCCTCATGTTGAACACAAAAAGAGATGTTGTAATGAATATCACAGTCGGTTTTTGGCACTAAACAATGCAAGTTCTCGAGGGAACACATGAGCCACTGCAAACAAGCTTTTCTCATAGCGCACATTTTTGGGAGAACTTTTGCTTAAAGGTTGCACATAAGTGATCAGGGACCTTGTTAAAAATAAACCTCGGCCACTCATTTCCAATGTTGAGATACATCATAAGGACATGCAGAGCGGCAGGTGCTACACAGAGAGGGGAAGAGCATAAGGTTAACCTATTCTGTGAATAGGTGGATTGTTGACATGCAAATGACTCAAATGTGGTCTTGTGTTAAAGCTGAAGAGTCTAAATTCTGCACCATAGCGCCACCAAACGGAACTGCAAAAGTAAGAGTTGATGACAAACAGCCTTGTGAATACCCCCGTCTGCAGTTAATCGAACAAACAGATAATCCCTCCCTCAACTCACGCCATTAGTCGAGTCAGTGTTGTTGTGTTGGGTTGGACGGGTCGCTCAAAACAAACAGGAATTTTTATGATGCCACAGAGACACAGTGTTTACAGTTTTCTAGAAACTTAACCAACGAATGGCTTACTTATGTCTCTGTATATTAAGCAGGGATAGGAGACAGTATTTTATCACCAAAAAAGTTGCACACTTCAAATTTAATGTGTTCATCTGCCTGACGTCAGATATTTGCTGATGTTTGGAATGAGCCGTTTTTGCAGCTTAGTTTCAATAGATGGTATTTTTGTTCTGAAAAGTTACTATATGTTTTTATAGTGCATCACACTCTTTCTTTTCAAAAGATCAAGGCAAATTGGATCTCTTTAATGATATGACCCCTTTAAAAAATTATAAATACACTCCTGCTGGGCAAGATACCCAGCAAGAGAGCAGCCGAACAAGAAGAAAAAGATTTATTAAAGCTTTCTGGTTCCCTGAGGCATAATCGCAGTGCAATGGAGCACCAGTAAAGTTTTAGTAATTAAAATTAAAAGCAGTAACTCATTCCACTGATTTTCCAATTCAGAACTGCAATGCTAACAGTTTCTAGCACATCCCAGATGTAAACAGCCTGGCCTACTGTCACCACATTCTGCCAACAACAAACACAGTAAAGCACAGCCTCTCCTCAGGGCTCTCCGTTACAACAAAAAAATAAAAAATAATTTACCAAAACCAGGTTTCAGATACTGGAGTGATTATGCAAATAGTTGGAGAGGAAGCAATAAATGTGGCACTCAAGTTTGGGCTCTCACCCAGAGAGATCAAAAAGCTGCTCATGATTTTATGCATGAGATGTGGCTGAGCTCTCCTCGGTTTTATACCATCACAGCTCTCAGCTAACTACCACACTGCTGCACATGATCTGAATCTGCGCAGGCGCCGTTATAAATATGCCATGACTTGGAGTGCCACTTAAGTTTATGATTGACAGGATGAACACTGAAGTATCGTAATGGGGGATGTCAGAGAAATAGGTGACTGACCTGAATATGAAAGCAACTGGGTGTGTCGCCGGAATATATGAACAGATGCTAAGCTATGCCTGATGATGTTGGTTCATTACGGGTTGATATATTGAGTGACTGCGCTTTGTGTAATAGCATGAATAAATTCTGAGTCATATCCTCATATCCCTCAAGTGTAGGACTCATGGCCACATTTTGGCAAATATAGTTATTAATACATGTGTACAGAAAATGTGCATACTGTGGACAGTATAAATACTATATACTGCAGAAATAATAATAGTATGGTAGTATGCTGTTCTAAATAGCCAAAGTGATGCTGACACACAGACAAACCAGAAAATGTATGATGTTTATCCAGCAAGAGAAAATATTTCAAAATATACTATACAATTCTATGTGGGAAACATGCAGCTTGCGTGAATGTAGCTGTGTAAGGAATGTCTGTGGTCTGTTTTAAAAAGCCTAGAAGGTTTTTATGAAGGGAACAGGGGAGATGTAGGGGGAAGGGTTGGTAAGGGTTCAAAACCCTTTTAAAAGTGGCCACAAATCCTGAAGGACATGAAAAATGTTGCATCCAGTCTTTTTCCATAATTGCCTCAGACATTGAACAGCCAGAGTAGGTTGAGAGGCCGGGCATGATTTACAGCCTAGTCGGGTCCTTCAGAAGCAGTGGCCCTTACACACACACACACACACACACACACACACACTCTCTCTCTCACATACACATTCCCCCTATGGAAATGCTTTAATTACAAGCCTGTCTAACTTACAGCAGGAGGTCAGTTCATTTGTTTAAAGAGCACCTGAAACTTCCCATTTCCTCATTCTGATGCTTCTGATCCTATGCAACAGATGTAACAGATCACAAGTCCTCCATGAGTAGAGCTGGAGTTTTTTCTATTTACTAGTCCTATTTACCTGAAATAGGGTGTTTGGGTGAAAAGTAACAGTACAGCCAAAGTTACTACTAACCAAGCTACTCATAAACTTACAGTAGTTTAACTACAGTCAAGCTACTCTTTAAAAAAGTAGTTAGCTACACTGCAAGCTATTAACAAATGGTATCTAACTATATATAATAATTGGATGTTTAATTGGATATTTAATTCTGCAATCAGATATATACAGTACATATATATATATATATATAAAATTAGGGTGACACTGCCTAGTGCATATTTCATGGTCTTTGTATTAAAACCATAGTAACCACAAAATTAACCATGGATACTGCAGTCATAATTACTTAAATACTACAATAACAAAAACATGGTACTAGTAGAACCTTAGTTAATTTTCATAAGGGTTAAACAAGCAGAGTGAGAACATTCAATTGAACATACATTTTATACTTAATTATTACACAGCTCTTTGGAACACTCGATTCTGACTGGTCAATGGCGCCATCCAGCGGTCCGATATTGCTCTGTAACAACCGCAGATCCACATATCAGACCATTCTGGTTCTGCGAGCCATCTCTCCTACTTCTCGCACCACTGTGCGATCACTACAAGTAAGCTACTAACATAATTTCAACTCAAATCTATGTTTCATGTCTATTTATTAGTTTGTCCATTTACTGGTTGTTATCACACAATAAACCCTGACAGTGTGATATAATAAGCCTTGTGCAACCGCAGTAACCCACCCCTTATTCCTGGACCAGCCCATTTGAGCTTCACAAGGATGCCAGATTCCCCCTTTGTTTTGGACACCTTTTCCCCATAAACACTTTGATTCCCCTTTTTGGACTTTTTATGTTGTGTATTACTTAAAATAAAATTCCTCTACGAGGCTGACGCCACACTCACTGTGTCTGTCTCTTGCTCACCCCACCACACTGACTCCAATGCTAGAAATAGGAATATATCTTTCAGCTCCTGTCATGACCATGTAAAGCTGTAAAACACGTTATCTTTTGCACGATATGCACGAGGATACCAGAAAGGTAAATGTATGTTTACATGGAGCGAACTCCACCAACAAAAATGAATTTGGATCGCATAACTAGAAGTTTATCTGCCTAAAACCATATACAACTAATTTAGACAACTTTACAATGCAAATACCACACATTTCTGTATGGAAGAAGTGCTTTAACAAAAATACAAGCTTCATATTTCTGCATTTAAATGCTCTGGAATGCCTTGCCCCATAAACTTCCATTGCAATTATATTGTAATTCTATTGTAAGTGTATTGCTAGTTTTTGTTTGTCTTTACAAACTGAAGGAAATTATTTCCTGTGGTGTATCAACACCAGGCCACAGATGCTGTCAATTGAGCTGAACTTGTAATAAACTCGGAACTTTCCATTAATGTAATATTTACTGTAATTTCTTTACTTTTCACAACTCTTACAACAATGTAATTAAACCCCATATGCAGTACAACTTTATTTTATTAGCTGGGCCAGATATTACCAGTAAAAAAATAATGCCATGGCCTAAAACATAATAAAACTTCAAAAGCCAAAGCATCAGACATACACACAAGCAAAATAGTTCCTTTACATAAGCGCACAAGTAAGGAGGATAAGCAGAACAAAAAAGAAAAAGAAATTCCAAACATACTTTTAAAAATCAAGTTAAGACTTGAAGTCTCACTCAGAAGACAGTTCCCGTCTAGCTTGACATATCTCTGAAAATATCATGTTCACTTCCTCCTCTAGTACTAAACATTCATACTGCCCTATTCCTGCTTTGTTGCACATTTGTGATAGGAAAATAAGCAACAATTTCAGAGCACAGACTTATAGGCTATGTTTGGAATAGCATATTACCATATAACAATTTTAATGCTTAATATTTCTGTAGTATATAGTATGTTCTATATACTGTGCACAGTATGTGAATTTACTGTATATGCACAGATAAAACAGTATTTATGAGATGATAACTGATCACCAATCACCACTAGTCATTGCATAATGTGTTCTTTTTCACATGCTTAAAAAAAAACAAACAAACGTTGGCAGTATGCAGTTTATACTGTGTAGTATGCAATAAGCTGTACACTAGAATTCCATTCTGAACCCACCCACACCCCATGATCAATGTGTTAAAATTAAAATCAAACTTAAAAACACAGCCACAGTCACATGGCTGACAGCAGGATATGACACACGTCATTCCACTAGGCATTTCCACTGAGCCGTCCTTCATTTGCCGTCACCCAAAAAAAACAATAGAGGGTTATGTATTCACTCAGCATGTGCTTTCTGGTCAATGATCTCTGCGACTATGATGTAACAATGTTGTGATTAGTATTGTTTTGCCAGAGGCCATGAACAAAACAAGAAATGTACCCTTTTGCATTTCACACAAAAGAATGTCACGGAAACTGAAAAAGTTAAAGGTCATGTGCGTAATTATTTCGATGTTAATATACTTTCTCTCATCCCAGCTTATACAGAGACAGAGACAATTTTGTAATCCATTTGAAGTTGATTCGCTCAAAAAGTGCAAATGCTGTGGCTCTGTGGCGCTATCAATACATCGCTGTTTGTTTGAGAATCCCCACAAGCCCGGCATTGCAACACTGGCTCAATTAATGCTGTGTTGTGAAATTCTGTTTGCTTGATCAATTGAGTGCATGAGGAGTGTTTGGGAACACCTGTTTGAAAACAATCGTTATGATGGCTTGATGAAGACACTCAAAAAATGTATCTTTCACTATTATCTGTTTTACTAAATCTTCCATTGTTCATATTACTCAACAAATGCATGTAACCAAGTGAACTTAATTTAACTTGTTGTTTCCATGAAAAAAGTGTCTTGACAGCTTTACTTAATCCATTGGTGTTGGCTTTAACTGAAACCACAGGGATTTCTAGTAGCCAGCATGCTTTGCATGGAACTGGATGGAGGGAGTAAACATTTAAATTAAGTGTTTTATATCTGCTTTTGTTCAAGATGAATAAAGGGGGAGACTACTTAGTATTTATTTATTTTTTTTATCCCCCTTTCTCTCCAATTTGGAATGCCCAGTTCCCACTACTTAGTAGGTCCTCGTGGTGGCGCGGTTACTCACCTCAATCCGGGTGGCGGAGGACAAGTGTCATTTGTCTCCGCTTCTGAGACAGGCAATCCGCGCATCTTATCATGTGGCTTGTTGTGCATGACACCGCAGAGGCTCCCAGCATGTGGAGGCTAATGCTACTCTCCGCGATCCACGCACAACTTACCACGTGCCCCACTGAGAGCAGGAACCACTAATCGTGACCACGAGGAGGTTACCCAATGTGACTCTACCCTCCCTGGCAACTGGGCCAATTTGGTTTCTTAGAAGACCTGGCTGGAGTCACTCAGCACACCCTGGATTCGAACTCGCAACTCCAGTGGTGGTAGTCAGCGTCAATACTCCCTGAGCTACCCAGGCCTCCTGAGACTACTTAGTATTTAATGTTAGTTATGTTGAGATTTAGAGGAGTTTCTGTAATGTTGGAGTTTTGGGGTTTACCACTTGTGACGGGGTGAGCAAGAGACAGACACAGTGGGTGTGGAGTTAAGCTTCGGTAAGGCATTTATTGGAAATAAAATATAAACGCATGCCCCAATTTCCCCAGCATCGCATCTAACTCACGCAGGGGTGTTTGAGGGAGCGGGTCCAGCGCGCATCTAATTCGGGTGGTACCCTCCCTGCTCAGCTCCTGGACCTGCGAAGGACACCAGTGTGTGCACACAAGAAGATAGAAGCCGGCTTCCCGAGGAGAGGCGCGCTCTACCTTTTAATGGCAGCTAAAGTTGCTTCCCTATCTGTCACTCACTCGACGTTGGTGTCGATGTAGTGACACTAGGGGTCACTCTTGGGAGCCCGAGACACCTCTGGTCTTTGATAAAAGGCCAATGAAAATTGGCGAGTGGTATTTGCATGCCACTCCCCCGGACATACGGGTATAAAAGGAGCTGGTATGCGACCACTCATTCAGATTTTCTCTTCGGAGCCGAACGGTCATGCTCATTGAGCTGAATACTACTGTTCATTCACCTCTGCTGGATCTGATGGCGCATTTCAGCGGCTTCTCCCTCCTCTGCACTGGTGCACTGCAGAGAATGCCCCTGGGTGCTTCGGCAGAAAAACTAGAGAGTATATTTTCTGAAAGAGCGTTTTTCCCCTCTAAAAGAGTATATGTTTCTCTAAAAGAGCGCACACACGGAACGTCTTTTTAAAGACGCGTCTTTTTAAAGATGCTTTTCCGATTGTGTGTTATTCCTGGTTGCACTCGTTATCTCTCGCCTTCTAACGGTCATGATCACTGTCTTTTGTGTCTGGGCACTGCTCACGCGGAGACAGTGTTCGTGGATGGTCATGTTCTCATTGCGAGAATATGTCCATGGCAACGTTGCAGTCACGGCTCGCCTTTGTAAGAAAGCGAGCCACCCCAGAGGCTCCCGCCTCGGTCCTTTTACCCACGGGTATGAGGCCAGCGCGGCTAGCACTGCGGGGCGATTTGGGGACCCCAATGGGACCGCCTCCGCCGGGTATCCCCCCGCAGACCTCCCATTCCCCAGCACGCTCGTCTGCCCCGATCGGGCTTCCGGGTGAGTTCGCCGGCTCGTCTCACCGCGAGTTCGACCTCTTATTCGGAGCCCGCGAAAGTGATGAGCTCTCGAGCGCAGCATCGGAGAGCGGGCTCGTCCAGTTGGAAGCCTCAGCTGGGCTCCTCTCTTTGGGGTTGATTGCCCAGTCACAGGCTGACGCGGAGATGACGACATGCCTTCCCGGGCAGCCGCGAGCATCGGTTAGAGTGGATCTCACTGCTCTTCCCTGAACCCTCGCGGCTCGGTGATTGGTTCCTGGGCTCACTGCGCCGCTCAAAGCCACGCCCCACCCCCGTTCCTTTCTTCCTGGAAGTGCATGAAGAGCTGACAAGGTCGTGGGAGGCACTTTTTACTGCCCGGTCCTGATCTTTTCAGCTTCCCCGCCCTCACTACCCTCGATGGTGGGGCGGCCAAGGGCTATTCGGCAATCCCCCGGTGGATAAAGGCGCTCGCGGTGCACCTATGCCCGCAGAGCGCCGCCACCTGGCGCAGGTGCCCAAAGCCCCCGTCCAAGGCCTGTAGGTTTACGTCGTCTCTGACGGCCAAGGCCTACGGTGCCGCTGGACAAGCCGCCTCCGCCCTGCACGCCATGGCTCTCCTGCAAGTCCACCAAGGCGCTAAAGGAACTGCACGAGGGTAGTTCTGCCCCAGGATTGATGCAGGGACTGCGCCGGTGACCGACCTCGCTCTCCGAGCGACGGAGGTCACGGCGCGGTCTCTCGGGCGGACGATAGCCACACTAGTGGTCCAGGAGCACCACCTTTGGCTCAACCTGGTCGAGATGGGTGAGGCCAACAAGACACGATTCCTTGCTGCCCCATTTCCCAGGTGGGCCTATTCGGCGACACCGTCGAGGACTTTGCCCAGCAGTTTTCGATGGTAGAGCAGTTGATGGATGCTAGCCGGCATATCCTGCCCCGGCGCGGCTCAAGATCCCGCACCCCGTATACTCATCGCCAAGGGCGTCCCCCTGCGGTGACTACACTGGCTCCGCCGCAGCCCGCCCCTTTGGCCTGGCCCTGGCGTGGAGCCCACCGCAGGAAGCAGATGCCACCCGTCTCGCGGCCGCCCAGAACCCGTGAAAGGCTTCAAAGCGCCCTTGAGACGGGCAACCCAGGGACAACGAAAAGCTGGTAAGCAGATCTCCATCTTTTTGTTACCTTTTGCATTTAATTGCGCTGTATGCCCAAGTGGCTGCAGTACTCAAGAGCTCAGCAAGAGCGGTTTCCTTGTTCCCTGGGTCACGTGTTCGGTGTGTACGGCCGTCATCACAACCACCGTCCACCACTCTATTTGGCAGGTTTGGTGCTCC
Organism: Myxocyprinus asiaticus; assembly: GCF_019703515.2. Classification (NCBI taxonomy): domain Eukaryota; kingdom Metazoa; phylum Chordata; class Actinopteri; order Cypriniformes; family Catostomidae; genus Myxocyprinus; species Myxocyprinus asiaticus. Next base: position 12,886,141 of record NC_059370.1, on the reverse strand, counting down.
AGCGGCGGTCTCCCGGGTTGTTCCTCTAGAACTGGTCCCCAAGCGCGTCGTGGTCACGACAGACGCCTCCAAAACGGGCTGGGGCGCTGTTTGCAACGGGCACGCATCCGCCGGCCTCTGGACGGGTCCGTGACTGCATTGGCACATCAATTGCCTCGAGTTGTTGGCAATTCTGCTCGCCCTGCGGAGGTTTCGGCCGTTGATCCAGGGCAAGCACGTGTTAGTTCAGACAGACAACACGACAACGGTAGCATATGTCAACCGCCAAGGTGGTTTCCGGTCTCGTTTTATGTCACAACTCGCCCGCCGTCTCCTCCTCTGGAGTCAGCAGCACTTCAAGTCGCTGCAAGCCACTCAAATCCCGGGCAACCTCAACACTACAGCGGACACGCTGTCACAACAGATTACCTTCAGGGGAGAGTGGAGACTCCACCTTCAGGTAGTCCAGCTGATTTGGAGTCGATTCGACAGGCACAGGTGCACCTGTTCGCCTCCCAAGAATCCTCCCCACTGCCCGCTCTGGTACGTCCTGACCGAGGCCCCCCTCGGCATAGACGCGCTGGCACACAGCTGGCCCCCTGGCATTCGCAAATATGCGTTTCCCCCAGTGAGCCTGCTTGCACAGACAGCAAGGTCAGAGAGGACGAGGAGCAGGTCGTCCTGGTAGCACCCTACTGGCCCACCCAGACATGGTGCTCAGACCTCATGCTCCTCGCAACAGCTCCCCCCTGGCGAATTCCCCTGAGGAAGGACCTTCTTTCTTAGGGAAGGGGCACCATCTGGCACCCACGTCCAGACCTCTGGAATCTCCATGTCTGGCCCCTGGACGGGACACGGAAGACCTAAGCTGTCTCCCACCTGCGGTGGTAGACACGATCACTCAGGCTAGGGCCCCCTCTACGAGGTGCCTGTATGCCTTTAAGTGGCGTCTGTTCGCTAAGTGGTGTTCTTCCCGTTGGGAAAACCCCAGAGATGCGCAGTCAGATCAGTGCTTTCCTTCCTGCAAGAGAGGTTGGAAGGGAGGCTATCCCCTTCCACCTTGAAGGTGTACGTTGCTGCCATAGCAGCACACCACGACACAGTCGACGGTAAGTCCTTAGGGAAGCACGACCTGATCATCAGGTTCCTAAGAGGCACCAGGAGGCTGAATCCCTCCAGACCGCACCTCGTTCCCTCATTGGACTTCTGTAGTTCTTCAGGGTCTACAGAGAGCCCCCTTTGAGCCTTTGCAGTCAGCCGAGCTTAAGGCACTCTCCTTGAAGACTGCCCTCCTGACTGCGCTCACTTCCATCAAGAGGGTAGGTGACCTGCAAGCGTTCTCTGTTAGCAAAACATGCCTGGAGTTCGGTCCAGGTTACTCTCACATGATCCTGAGACCCTGACCGGGCTATGTGCCCAAGGTTCCCACCACCCCTTTAGGGACTAGGTGGTGAACCTGCAAGCGCTGCCCCAGGAGGAGGCAGACCCAGCCCTGTCGTCGCTGTGTCCAGTGTGTGCTTTACAGATCTATTTGGATCACACGCAGAGCTTTAGAATCTCTGAGCAGCTCTTTGTCTGCTTTGGTGCACAGCGGAAAGGAAGTGCTGTCTCCAAGCAGAGGATCGCCCACTGGCTCATTGACGTCATAACTATGGCATATGTCGCCTAGGTCATGCCGTCCCTGGTAGGGCTACCAGCCCATTCTACCAGGGGTGTAACGGCTCCATGGGCCCTGGCCAGGGGTGCCTCTCTAACAGACATTTGCAGAATAGTGGGCTGGGCAACACCCAACACCTGTGCAAGGTTCTACAACCTCCGGGTGGAACCGGTTTCGTCCCAGGTAGTGGCACGCAACACAAGCGGATAAGCCCGGGATAGCTGGCCGAGTGTATCGCTTGCACATAGCGCCTTCCATCTCCCTTGGAGCTGAAGACGTGCGCCATTAATTCCCAGTAGTGTTCACAGACTTTGTTCCCTGGTTGACTTCCTCTGAGCCCTGTGGCAGTCGAGTTTTCGGAGAGACTCGCTGCCGGCCCAGTACACGCGCTAACTAAGAGCCCTGTTCTGGGGTAGGTGCTCCGCATGTGGCGGTTCCCTGTAAGGCTAACCCCATGCGATCTATATCTTCCGCTAGTTCGTTTCCCTGCTGGCAAACTGCGTCTTCCTTGGGCAGAGCCCCTCTGCCCCAGTCTCCATGTTTGTAGTAACTCCTCCCCCATTGGGCAGGATCTACCTTGAAGGCTCTCCACATGGTTGGAAAGACCATGTGACGTATTCTTCCACTTAAATATCCCCCCCTCTCTTTGGGAGAGGTGTGGTCTCCGCGGTGTCTTCCCCTTCGGAGGGACACCCCCTGACTAGAGCTGGTGGCCCAGTCGGATAATCCCCCTTCTTTTTAGGGAGTGGAAAAAGAGAAGGGGAAAAGAGGCCACGACTGGGTTAAGCCTGTCTCTATCTTTGGGTAGTCGACTTGTCCCCAAAAAGGGCCGTTCGACACTCATAACTGTGTTGGTGGAGGTTACGTGTAGACCTGGTGTGCTGGCTATGAGGCACACATCAAGTCTGCCCACCACACACCGCCAGTTCACGTAACACAGTTCAGCCTTGTGGCGTTTTGTATAGGGACCCCTAGTGTCACTACATCGACACCAACGTCGAGTGAGTGACAGATAGGGAATGTCATGGTTACTGGTGTAACCTCCGTTCCCTGATGGAGGGAACGAGACGTTGTGTCCCTCCTGCCACAACGCTGAACTACCCGCTGAAATGGCCGGACCTTATATCGGCTCCTCAGCATAAAACCTGAATGAGTGGTTGCATACCAGCTCCTTTTATACCCATATGTCCGGGGGAGTGGCATGCAAATACCACTCGCCAATTTTCATTGGCCTTTTATCAAAGACCAGAGGTGTCTCGGGCTCCCAAGAGTGACCCCTAGTGTCACTACATCGACACCAACGTCTCGTTCCCTCCATCAGGGAACGGAGGTTACACCAGTAACCATGATGATCTCTCCTCTTTCCAGCCCACTCCCATCGTGAGCCTGACTGAAGGACGGCCCTAAGAAGCGGGGAGACGGTGTCGAGAATGGGGGCAGATCGTTCCACCACACACTGTGGTGAAAAGTGGAGTCTGAGTTTAGGTTTAGGAGGACAATTTTGTTGTGATTAACGCCAATGCCATACATTTACCATGATCAAGCAAACTGTTATCTGAAAGAATAAATTGGAATTTGTGTAAATTCAATGGTTATTATCGAGTAAGACAGACATATAATGCAAAACACTAACAAATCCAAATGGTTTGCATTTAATCAGTTTTGTCCAATTTACTTAAATTTATTTTGTTCATACAACTGAACCATGGCTTATCAGAACCACTCAACCCTGTTGCGTGGAATCACTTGACACTGCTTTTTTTTAAGTGAATCCAACGGTTTCTTTTTTTGAGTGCAACATACTGTTATTTCACAGTCTTGGTTTAGGGTTTTTTCAAAATCCCCTTTCATTATTCGTCGGTTTAGCACCAAACTGCAACGTCATTAAACTGAATATGACTCTCTGTGAAATACGACATAAGTCAAATAGTGGCGAATTCATTCACTGAAAAGGCCCCACCTTAACACTAGCTCTCTTTATAGGCATTGCATTATGTTCAACAGAGGTCTTTTTTTGGTATAGAAGCACCATTCATTTCCACAGTGTTGCGCACACTGGAGACATTCTCTTCAGCATGTACAGGGCCATTTAGTCATTGGGGAAGCTCCATAAACACTTGGCCCTTCAGGGTTAGAGGTTGGGGGTTAAAGAGAGAGGGCAAAGAGCGAGTGAATGTCTTATCACAGAGTCATGACCAGAGGGCCCCAGAGGGACATGCAGAACACTAAAAGTCCACTCTCTTGATAACAATGGTGCCGTATTTAACCAATTAGGTATAAGAGATTGTGCTATATTGTAAATCTAGTCACGGCTGAAGGGTGTTGTTAGGCATGACGTGAAGCGTGCTAATTGTTTTGATGATTTAAAAAACTTAATTGCATGAAATTACTTTTGTAGACAAATATAAATTGTGCCTACATTTGATTTTCTTTAAAACATTTTTTTTAATTAAATAGATGAGTTGGACCAGATAGTGAAGGAAAATCAGCCAACAAGTGTTTTATATGGAGGCTCCTTTAATACTCTTTAAAAAGCATCCCAGGTGGATACCTCATGAAGGTGGTTGTGAGAACGCAGTGTTAGATGTTATTTTATTCTACTTTATTTGAGAAGATTTGTCAATTAATTTTAATATTTTTCGGCAACTACATAATTTGTGTTATTTCAGTGGTTTCGATGACTTATTCTGAAAATAGGTGTGTCCAAACTTTTGACTGGTAGTGTAAATATCCCCATTATATCAGCCACAATCCTCACCTCTATTTAGATATCAGCATCATCCATTGAAAAACCCTGGATCTGAATAATCTGGAGCAGATTATTTATTACCAACAGTAAACTCTAAGAGCTTTCTTTAATAAACTTAAAAATGGTAAATGAATACACATAAGCAAATATTCTGTCAGCCAAGGGCGTAGATTTGGCTTGAACAGCAGTAAGCATGACAGAATTGTTGGACAGGAACAGTTGACATGGTCTTTCCGCTTACTATGAAAGGAAATTCATTTTACCACACAAAAAGCAACATCTACCCAGTCTGATCTAACAAATTACAGCAGCTACCATCTGATTAATTCATCCAAATAACATCAAACATCCCACATGCGCTCATGTATGGGCAAGAAAACTGGGAAATGTGGTCTGGAGTGCAACCAAATGCGTGTTGAGGTGTGCCGGTTACCACACGTGAACTAATGTAGCAAAGACAGGCTGAATAGCTTGCAAGGAGGATTTGAAGAGGTCACTGTGAGAGTGTTAAATCGTATTATCTCTAAAGCTGTGAAGTGCCCTAAACCTGAGCCGTTCATGTTTGTTTTAACACACCAAATCCTTGTTTGTCACCACACCCCACACCCTCGCCTGCTAAGTGCTGTCAATACTGACCACCAACTTCATTATAACAGAATGTAACCACACTTTTTCAAACAACTAGGTGAGACATTTGTGCAACAGTAGATTTGGATGTTCCATAACTCGACTGTAACGTGAAACTTTGAGAGCACTTTTCTGTTTTATGGATGCATTTTAAACAGTAACTACGGCAACTGAATGGAAACTTCAACCTACCTTTTGAAACTTTCTGGAAATATAGCTGGGATGTTCTTTGCTTGTTAACACATACAAAGCATTTTATGCATGGTGCATTGCTTCTAAATTGTGCTGCCAGTTTGATGACCTTTCAAAGTGCTGAGGAAAAAAGTATTTACAAAGATATTACAGTGATCTGGCTCATGTAGTTTTGTTGTTAATTTGAAGCGCAAATTTCCCTGTTTATAATCAAAAGTTATCAAATCTGACCTACCAATCTCCAATACCAATCAATATGTCATAAGCATAACAACAACTCCCATTACAGATATCTGTGCCATCATCAATAATCATATGATTTTGCTGGTGGTGATTTAAAAGGCAATAATTAAGACAGCAATCAAACATTCAAGTACTAAGTACTAAACTTCTTAAGGTACAGATTCCTTTCAAACCTTGTTTTTAAGTGCTAGCTATTTCTGGTTTTGTCCAGACTGATCTCACTTGCTGCATCCAAATATCTATACTTCCCTTCTATATAGAGCCCGACCGATATGGGATTTTTGAGACCGATACCGATTTTAGAGAGGGAAAATTCACTGATTACCGATATGGTGGCCGATATATTTAATTTTTGAGCTGGAATGAAAACAGACCTTTTTATGTGGATTTTTCACCAATTTTGCACCGATATGACTATGCAAAGGTACTCAGAAGGCTGCTTTCTTAAACAAATATTTTTATCAAAGAATATTTGACATTATTATTATACATTGTCAACAAATTCTAGAAATTAACACTGAGAAAATAAAGAATAAATAAAAATACAATAAATAGCTTAATAAACATCAGTACTGTATGTTTAGTATCAGTAAATGGCTGACCATTAAAATAAAGAATAAATAAAAATAAAATAAATAGCTAAATAAACATCAGTATTACTGTTAAGTATCAGTCAAATGCTGACTATATTAATACTGCCAAGACAAGAGATAAACACTGGCAGCGGCATTACACCGTATTCTGCTATACAAGTTCAGGGTTAACTTTCAACGGTGGAAAACCAGACTTTTAAATATTACATTTTATAAATGACATGACTGGAATTGTTCGGTTGAAGGGGGTACCAAACTGTGAATTCTGAACAAAACAGTTTGGTGAATACATGTTTACTCATTAGCTTCCACTCAGCTGACAACAATGAAAGTAGCTACGTGATTAGCTAGTTAGCTATAAGAGAGTAAAGATGGACGTTGTTTATTTTACTTTCCAGCATTGTGTCTCACCAACTAGGTAATAACATAGCGTGAAATCAACACTCCACAGACACAATCCACCACCACACCGTTGTCTACTGAGCTGCAAAAAGATGCTCTGATGTTTACCTTTCAATCTGCTATATTACTGCACTGACAAACTATAACTGGCTAACAGCAAACAGACATGAGTGATATGGTTGTCAGAGAAAAGGGAAACTGATGGGGTCATTGTTTATTAAGTTTCCAGTATGTATTTAACAGACTAGTTAACAACTTACCGAGACACCGCTTAACTCCGCCCTGTTTGCAGAGCCACCATCAGCTCAGAGTCACCTCTAAGCTGTCTGTATCAGAGCACGCTCTGCTGGACAAACTACGTAATGACACCAATTCTAAAGCATTGTTTTCTGCATTATATGTTCTGAAAAAAAGTTTTCATATCGGCGCATATAGGTAAAATATACGCTGATACCGATATATCAGCGAAAGGCTAATATCGGCCGATAATATCAGCCAACCGATATATATCCGTCGGGCACTACTTCTAATTGCCAAAAACAGTATAACAATGGAGTAGTAAGTCCGAATCCTCAGTATTCATGAAGTAGTAAGTGAGAAATACCCGGATGACCTACTATTTCCAGTGAGATTCAGAAGTGCGGATTGACTGGACATTTTACGATCCCACAATCTCTCGGGAGCTGTGGCGACATCACGTTTAAAACGCTGGATTTAAAAGAATGGTGGTGGGCCGTGAGTCGGATGGCTCTTTTTAACTGTAAGTTATATATGCAGTATACCAAGAAAGTTGTTCCTTTCCACGGGTCAATACCCACGTCCTTTGATGAAGTATGTCTGGAACCTATTCATACTACTTGCATGCATACCTAAAAGAACATAATCTTTTACCGGTCCTTTCAAATGCACTACACACTTTGTCCGTACACGATTTTGGATGTTGGGACTGTGAATTCGGTGACAGTAAAGGCGGGTACAGTAAAGTAAAATCATCAGTGCTCGTGTGGTCATGGCTCGTATCAAGTGAGAGGAATTACGAGCAAAGCCGAGTGGCTTATGAGCACCTCACGACCTCCCGATAATTTTTAAAACTGTCTAAAAAAATGTGGCCGCTGTCAGCTTAAATTTGTGAGGTGTGTGTGGTGGAACGAGCCGATTTGGTGATCTACCTGAAGTTTACCAATCAGGAGAAGGTGTTTCAACTGAGTGTTCATGAAGCTTTTAGACATTTGGAGAAAATGGTCATGTTTAAATTGTGTTTTTCCCATATTATTTATGACCACATCACTAGGAAGGATTCTGCAGAAAGGCCATGCTGTTCTCTGCTCTTCACACAAATCATTTGCCATACGGGTTGCGCTAGAAAACAATCTTTATCACTCTGACGGACAAAGTTTTAAAATTTCCGTCATGGTCTATTTTTATTCATCAAACTTGGATTCATTTCAGTTCTAGGGCTTCATTTAGCATTCATGTATATGCATGATAGTGGATATGTGATTTTTTTCAACTCCCCAAACGCGAGTCTGGTGAAACCAAGAACTTCTAGGTTGAAAGTTCTAGCTGTCAATCAACTGCTGCGCTAAAACAAGATTTTTAAATTTGGCTACGTGTGACTTTAAAGCGCGTTTACATGGACAAGACCTAACGAATCTTCTTCAGTATGTCTGCTATCAACATGCATGCACTGACACAGATGAGAAGGATGTAGCCAACATCTAAAGCTGAATAATACAGGTAGCCTACTCCACTAAAATAACTCACATCATGTTTGCGCCTAGATTCAATTAAAGTGACCGGCAGAAACGGTGCGTGAATTTACCACACATTCTTTTTAATCTTGTACATTTTGTGTGCTTTATTATCATGCATTAACTAACTGGTAGCAACACACTGACGTTATGATTGATGTATGCAGTCATGAAATCACACAGCCTCCCTTCGAAATCAGAATCTCTCAAATGTCGGACAGCATTTGTAATAATTTTTTTTTTTTTAATCGGCAGATGAGTTTTCAGCTAATTTAGCCCCTGGCCATGCCAGTCTTCTTTTTAATTTCTAGATCGCAATCTACAAGGAATTAAAGCAATGTCCTCCTCTGGCTTTATGTCTTAAAATGATAAATAGTGCAAAAATTCATGTGATTGCTTTGGAATTCGCCAGGTCGTAAAGTCGTGTACCACTGCATCTGTACCATTAGCAGATAAATTGTCTTGTAACGTGTGCAGGGGCTCACGATCTCCTGAGTGTCAGAACTCACACCATGTACGCCCGACTTAAGTTGGAAGTTCTGCAGCTGAAATCTCCCTGTGCTTACTGAAATACAAACCACTGCCCCAGTGGCCGAAGCTGGAAGTGTTGTTGAACTTATGGGGATGTGTGAGATCCAATTACTGGGTGAAAAGCGAATTGTAAAGCAAGTTGTTTTTAGTTGTAAATGATGTAATAAAGTCAGTAGGAATGCATATTTTATTAACATACACCTAAACCCAAACCCCATCCCTAAACCTAACCGTCAGTGGAGTAAAAATCACATTTTAAAGGGCAAATGAAACCTCAGAATCAAGCTCATCATTGATTCTGTGACGGTGACTACGTCCTTGTTTACATGGTATCAGAACACGCTTCTCTGAGGCTGCAACCTCAACACACTATCACTGGCGTGACAGGAAGGTAAACACATTTGAATTAATGCAAAAATGTCTACTGGGAAATGCCACTTGTCAATAACTTGGCAGAATGGGGTATGGGAAGCACTGAAAAAGTAACCAATAGCAATGCCGTTATCATAATATTTACATGTTGAATTGCGATTGGTCTTCAATTTATCCAACTATATTGTACAATATATTACCATTGTCCTCTCTCTCTCTCACTCGCTTTCCATTTCTCTATATTTATTTGGGTATATAACTGTTCTAACTATCATGAATAATATTTATGATAATGATAATAATATATCATTAATACAGTATATATCCTGCAAACAGTGTTTAGCTTGCTTTCTCATGATGTAATGCTAATGGTATTTTCTGTATTACTCACATCGAGTCAACAGGTGCTCTCCCATATTTCATCATTTACATCTTCATCTTTACAAGTACCAACCAACGTATCAATATTAACAACACACTGCAGGCAAAGTAAATGGAGCAAGAGGTCAGTAGTGACGAGGGGCATCAGCTTCTATTGTTTAACCAGCTCCTTTTCTATTTACTTTTCTCATTGAGTTAATGTAAGCCAGTCCCTCTCTCTCTGACCTGTTTCACTGGGATGCATGTTCCCTAATACGAGAAGCAAGTTAGATAAGTGAGTAAAAAAATGAGCATTCCACACATTTCTGTAGAGGTAATAATTAATATGAGCTTAATGGCTAACCTGACTAGGATGATGAGATAAGACCATGAGAAAGATATTTTGAAGAGAAATATCCGGCCAAATCTACACAAGACAAGGCAGCTGCTATACACAGTTTTTTGGAAAAATCGATGAATTCTGAGACCATTAATAATTAAATAATAATATAATTATATTAATATACTATTATGTATTATATTATATATTAAAATATATATATGAAATTAATATTAATATAATAAATTACTATATATATTCTATGTTTATTGATAGCATGTCACATATGCTGTCAATAGAGCTTAACTTGCATTGAACCTAGAACAATCCTTTAATTATGACATTGCACACACCTACCATGCCAGCACATGAAAGACAGTTCATGGTTTTCAGAGTTAAACCTTGTCAGTGGTCTCCGAACACAAAGCATTGACTTGAACAATGCCACTCTTGCGCAATCGTAGTAGAATTACAATGTTGTCCCTGTAGGGAATGAGGATGTTGCAGATCCTGGTTTTCATTGGACATCGGTAATAAAGAATTAAGTTGGTGCAATGCATTTCAATTGCAAATAAGCTTCCCAAAGGCTACAAAGAGTCTAACTTCACAACTTTCTTGACAGTAAACAGAATGGAAGTTAATCAGCAAGACCATAATAGGTTTGTATGCTGAGAGGATCTTTTATGATGCAGAGAGAGAAACAGCCTTCTGTGAGGCAGATAGAGTTTAATGTCACACTGAGAAAGTATTTTAGACAAAACACCCCATCCTTCTTATTTATTGATAGTACAAACACTAGAGAGAATTAAGCTTCTTTTACACAATGAAATGTAACCACATAAAATAAAGGTGTTCACCTGAGTAAAACTTGCTGCCGCTGCTCTTTGGTTTTTGTTCCGGTCAAAGCATGTCACTGAGAAAAAAGTTGGTCCAAATGACCCATCAACAGTTAAAGCATCTCATCTCTCACTCCCACAGACCTGCTGCCAGACTACAGCCAGGAAAATCCCGGGGAATGTCTCTGGTTACTCTCTCCTGCCACCTTTGCACCGATCTCCCCTTTCTGCCTTTTGTAAATAAAGTGCGATATTCTATGGGGCCAGTGTGGAAGAACCTGTTCTCCTTGTTTTGTGACAATCATGAAGGACATCACTTTTGACATGGGCAGCGATACTGAATGCTGCTAAAGCTGAACAGACTAGCTGTTTGAATGCGGAAATAACTTTTTTGCCTAAAGCCACTGAATTAAATGCTGTGTATTGATGGAGATGTTCAGAGGCTCACCGCAGGACCATTGTCCAGAGGGAAACAGGTTGTGCTGTCATCTTGCAATGTATCTAAACAATATAGGCATAGTCTTGCATGCCACAGCAGGCAGCCTTGGCGAGCTCTTGGCAGAATCAAATTACATCATGCTGGTGGGAGGCACTTGAATAAAATAGGGGGGCTTGTTCTACATGAGAATTTTGAACAGCAGATCTCTTTTGCCAACCATGTGACTACAAATATTTTACAGGTATTTGCACATTTAATCAGTTATCGATTCTTTAATACTGGGTCTACTGATAAATGACACCAACTGGTGGTCTCTAAAGAATGGCCCCCAACAATGCCATTACCCCTCTGTTCATTCAACAGGAAATAAAGGTGTTTACAGGTACAGTAACGTTCTTGTTTAATGTATTGTTTGCATGCATTACTCAACTTTTTACATAACCTACATTCATTTTAAACAGAGACATAGCCCAAAATATAGATTTGCATCCATTTAAAACAACTTTTCAAAAATATAATGGCACAGACACACAATCTATAATTATAATAACAACAACTACAACAAAAACATAATAATTATTATTTCTGGGGGCCTGGGTAGCTCAGTGGTAAAATACACTGGCTACCACCCCTGGAGTTCGCTAGCTCGCTAGCTCAAATCCCAGGGCGTGCTGAGTGACTCCAGCCAGGTCTCCTAAGCAACCAAATTGGCCCGGTTGCTAGGGAGGGTAGAGTCACATGGGGTAACCTCCTCGTTGTCGCTATAATGTGGTTCGTTCTCGGTGGGGCGCGTGGTGAGTTGAGCATGGTTGCCGCAGCGGATGGCGTGAAGCCTCCACACGTGCTATGTCTCCATGGCAACGCGCTCAACAAGCCACGTGATAAGATGCACTGGTTGATGGTCTCAGACGCGGAGGCAACTGGGATTCATCCTCCGCCACCCGGACTGAGGCGAATCACTACACGACCACGAGGACTTAAAAGCACATTGGGAATTGGGCATTCCAAATTGGGAGAAAAAGGGGAAAACATTTTTTTTATATTATTATTATAATTACTGGTAGTATTATTGTTACTGTTATTAATAATATTAAATATTAGTACATAATTGCATAATAATATTATTAAATATATTACTAATGCATATAAGGCTTAATCATAACAACAATAATAATTATTACTACATAAATTATTATATTATTGAATATATTCATAATGCGTTTAAAGCTGTTGTAGTTTAATGAATATTTAGTTATTACAAGCCGTAATAAAACTACACTTAAAAAAATAAATAAATAAAATAATGGGGATTCTTTGTAAAAAAAAAAAAAAGAAAAGAAGAAGAAAAAAAAAAGGTAGACTTCTGTTGCAGGTGCCAGGAAGGGCTGTAGAAGCCAATAATGTAATAACTACCTTTATTGTAATAATAATAATGTAATACATTTTCCATTCTTAATGTAATAAAAGTCAATAATGTTATAACTTACCATTAATGAAATAAAAGTTCTGAACCAATAACGTAATAATTTATTGCCCATAATGTAATAAGTTCTTACATTATTGGCTGGCTATTACATTATTGGCTGGATTAATAAAAAAAGAATATAAATTGTATGGAAAATGTATTACATTATTGGCAGTTATTACATTAATGGTAGTTATTACATTATTGGCTGCTGCAAGGGTCTTTCACACCTCTGAAATGTCTAAGATGATTTTGTGATACACTTTAAACAAAGTACAATACATCACTCTTGGCCAGAGATCAACCAGACAAACACATTCTTTCAGGGAGGGAGATTTTTGCAAGGCTGTATTAACATTTTTATTTCACAGCCAATTAGGCAGTGAGATCAAACAGAAAATGAAAAGCTATTCAAGGAAGAAGTAGACTTTATAATGAGTGAACGATACGTTGCCCCAGTGCTGTTTCTTAAAAACCATGTTGCATATTCTCTCTTCTCCAGACAAGTAAGTCTAGAAGCTTCCATAAATTCAACCATGGCTTGGGCTGGCAGGGGAAGGCGTCCCCCAGATAACAGAGGAGCTGAAAAGGAGTTACGGAACAGAGCAGGGGAGGAGATAAAGTGTTAGTCAGGGTAGACGAGTTTAAGCCTGCTCTCAGTTATCTATCGGACTCTTGATGAAAGACAGCTAACTGAGGCATACCTGTTTCATCAACCTGAGTCCACCCTGAAACAAGGGAAATTTCTCAAGAGTTCCCTGAGAAGAAACTACCTCTTGGAAATTTATGGGGGCAAAAAAGACTGAAATAATGCGGAAACAACTAAGCACATTTGTAAATAAAATTATAGTTGAAGTGAGGGTTTAAGAAATATATGAAAACTATATGAAATATGAAAAATATAATATAAAAAACATAAAATAATGATACATACAGTATATAAAATAAACCCCTTAAGGGTGATACAAGACCCCTCCACTTCACGTTGGGGTCCTGATCACCCTGTCTGGAATTATTGTACGATAACAATCGGCTGACTGTTCATTATCACTTACATATATATAGTATAATGTATATAATTTTTTTTTTATTGGACTTTGCTATGTGATTGCTAGGGTGTTGTGGCTAAAGTCAAAGGAGCACAAAATATATAATAATAATATAGTAGTAGTAGTAGTAGTAATAATATTAATAATAATAATAATAATAATATATGTGTGTGTATATATATATATATATATATATATATATATATATATATATATATATATATATATATATACACACACACATACATACTGTATATACTGTATGACTTAATTTATCATATATGCCTTTAGTGGTGTGTTATGCACTGGTTTACAGTATTACTTAGGTTTATGGATTTGTTCAACACTAATAATTAAAACCAATTAAAACATTTGATTGATGAAAACTGTTTGCATACAAATTATAGCCGAAAAAATACGTCCATAAATAAAATGTCCAATTTAGTTTATACCTACAAACTAAATTGAAAAGAATAGAAAACTAACCCAAACATGCTCTGCTTGCTCTAAACTAGCAGCATCAATGCTGTGCTCAGAAAACAAGACATGCACATCTAAAGATCCCAAACCATAGAACAACCTTGTAAAATTCTGGAGCAGCCATTAGCCAGCTATAAAAAGAAACAATAAGTACAGGAGTTAGACTCCTACCCTCCTGTAATGCAGCACAACAGTGAAGAGCTGAAGAACTGCAAACTGAGCACATATATATACTCACTTCAGGGTAGATTTGATTACAACCTGTTTAATGCTATGAGAGCATGTGACCGATACAAATAAAGCACTGAAACTGATATCACCTTTGTTTCTGTTGCTAAAGATTTGTTGGAAACTTGACAAGGAAGAAAATAACTACAGGTCACACACACCTTAAATATAACTAATTATTACTTACTTCCTCATTAGTAGACAAATTTGATCCAAAGCAACATGCGTTACATTAACTGCAGGGAAAATCACAGTGGAGCAACCTGGGGTAAAAATGGTAATAGAGCACAATTTTGACCAATAAATCTCTAGTTCCTAGGATTACAACCCTACAACCTTTGCATAAGCAGTCCAAATCAATAATCAATAGACTACCACTATCCCAAACTTGCTCATCATAGTAAGAAAACAGTTTCAGGGTCAAGCACTGTAAAGATATTTGAGGCACTATTTAGGGTTCTTCACACCAGTAGAACCCTCCGGAGATCCTCCAGATCCTCTCAAATATATTTATGTACTCAAGGAACTTCAAAATATATTTCAAGTGCTTCTAAGCCTTTCTCTTAGGATGGGGTTACTGAAGGTTCCATTGACAATCCAGTTCTTTAGAGTTCTTGCAGAAACTAAAAGTAAGTTTAGAGAACTGAAAGGGTGTCTAGAGGGTCTCCAGAGAGTTCTGCTGGTGTGGCAGCTGAGGATCCCCAAATGGTGCCTTGAGTATCTCTTTTTGAAACCACAACTTTTGTGTATGCAACCTAGTGTACGATTACCTAATTACGTCAGCTCAACAGCTACAAACGCAAAACACTTCATTCACATTATATCCAACAGACAATGGATCCACATCCAAATGTTCGGTAATGTAACCTGATACAAACAATGGCTGTCACCATCAAACTCCAACAAAACCTCTATTCTCTAAATTAAAAGAAAGTTAATGGTCACCACCATGGTACTAAAGGGGAAACAGAACAATCTTCTTACCAGCATAAACCAGTTTGGAATTAATGTAGGTCTAAGCTGGTCTTTAGCAGGGATCACACTGTTTAAACTATCAGCTAAACCAAAAGAGAGTGGTTGGACCAATGTGCAAGAGCACAGTCTTTACTTGGCTTGTTAAGTTTTGATATCAAAGAATCACATGAATTAGTAGAAAGCACAATTCAGAATTATTTCTGGTCAAGAAAGATACATTATTGGTATAGAGCACATTCAGTTAGTGCAGATATTTCAAAGGAATATTCCGGGTTCAATACAAGTTAAGCTCAATCGACAGCATTTGTGGCATAATGCTGATAACCACAAAAATGTATTTTGCCTTTTCTTTAAAAAAGGCAAAAATCTGGGTTACAGTGAGGCTCTTACATTGGAAGTTAATGGGGCCAATCTGTAAACGTTAAAATACTCACTGTTTCAAAAGTATAGCCACAACATGTTACCAATATGCATATAACCATAACATGATTTTAGTGTGATAAAATCACTCAGTAACCTTTTCAGTGTAAAGTTATAGCCAATTTTACAACTTGGTTGCAATGACGATGTATCACCGTAAACTAAAACTATAAAACAGCTCAAATAATGCTCAAGCTTTAACAGAAGAATTAATGTAGGTGGATTTATTAAATTATAATCTTCACATTTCTGATTTTAAACACTACAAAAATTGGCCCCATTCACTTCCATTGTAAGTGCCTCACTGTAATTTCCATTTTTACTCTTTTTAAAGGAAAGGAGGGACAAGTCAAAATATTTTTTGTGGTAATCAACATTATTCCACAAATGCCGTTGATTGAACTTAACTTGTCTTAAACCTGGAATATTCCTTTAATCATATTTTTTTCGACAGATCTGAAAATCATCAAAAGATCGCCTAATGTTGCACAATAGGTAAAGATTTTCTATTTACTTTATTCTTCAACGTCCCAAATTTTTAATTACAATGACAGACGTTTCTCTCAACGGATAAAAGGATCTAGTGGTGAGTGTGTGTTTGTGACGTTGTCCTGAGAAAGAAAGATGACTAATCCTAATCTGGCACGAGACTTTCTCCTCGGTATCAGATGAGTCACTGAGGTTCATGGGACAGCGAGTCAGCCCGCAGAGGCGAAGAGGAGAGATAACTCGGTGGGATTATTGCAGCCCTGATTAGCTCATCTTCCCTGTGCATTTAAATAACAGCCTGTTTAATGCTTTCAGAACATGTGACTGTTTAAATGTGCCGGACTCGATGGGGGTATTTACACTTTGTCACTTCATACATTTTTCCTGATCGGACTGCTATCCGATTGAATAAGCACAGTCTATTTACACTTGGCCACATAAACACATCTCTGGCAAACGGATATAGATCCGATTTCCAATTCCCCCTCTATACAGGTATGCAAAAACAGAGTTCACTTCCGTGATTATTTTAATGCCAGGCAGCAGATTTAAAAGATGTGATTTATTTATTTTTTAAGTGACTTTGCCCCATGCAGGTATCTATGTGTGCACACTGTGTATTTTTCCCCTGGGGTCTTGTTGTAGGTAAGATGCATAATGCACGTCAGCATTTTTGTTTTTAGTTTCTATAGCGATTTGCATCAAATAAATTAAGAATAAGGTTCTGTCACTCCTTAAACATACATCCGTTCCTTTCTTTGTTATCCTTTACTGTGCGACACGAGCCTTATGCAAATACTTGGTAGCAGCTGTTACTGTACGTTTTACATTTTCCCTATGTTGACATAGTCCCGTTTGGGCAGAGTTAAAGGGATAGTTCACCCAAAAATGAAAATTCTCTCATGATTTACTCACCCTCATGCCATCCCAGATGTGTATGACTTTCTTTCTTCTGCAGAACACAAATTAAGATTTTAAGAAGAATATCTCAGCTCTGTAGGTCCATACAATGCAAGTGAATGGTGATTAGACTTTTGTTTTTTTCTTACTGTAAATCTCCACTTTTACTTTCACTTTTACATCAGAAAGTCACATGTAGTGCCTGTTTAGTTTCACTTCACATCTGAAAGTGAAAGTGGAGATTTAGAGTACAAAAGGACACATCTGGGATGGCATGAGTGTGAGTAAATGATGAGATTTTTCATTTTGGGGTGAACTATCCCTTTAAGTTTACATTTGTGGCTTGAACGGTCAGATGCATGTACACTTGATAGAGTTTCCTCCGGAATGCCTCTGAAACCACCACCGGAGATGGTTTGAGTGATCGTATTTAAATCCATCTGGAATCGTTCTTGGAGGGCATTTACACTTGGTCCTTTCATGATCGGATTGCAGTCAGATCAGCAAAAACGAAGTGACCAAGGGTAAAAAAAAAAAAATGATATCACCTTGAAGTGATTTCTGCTTAAGATTTGTTGGAAACATGACAAGGAAAAAATGTACATGTCAATTAAAGGTCAACTAATCTACTCTAGAAGCCCAATGTCCCCACTAAGGTCATGTGGCTGGAGATATCAGCTACCAAACGATTCAAATTCTAGAACAAGAGGACCTTTCAGTGATTTGAAGTGTTCATGGCATGTGTTGAGTGGCCAAAAAAGGGCTATAGGATAGAAGTATAAACTGTTGACGCGATTGCATGCTAATGCATGGTTTAGATGCCGGGCCAAAGCCCTGAAAGGACCAGCTTTAAAGGTGTAGTTTCTGATCACGCCGATGGACAGCTTTTTTTTTTCAGCACATCTGCTTTCCTGATGCTTACGCCAAGTTATTCCTGCTCACAGTTGGTTTGTGTTTCTCCCCTAGGTCTTTTCCTAACTTAGAGAGTGTTAAATTATACATCCTTATTTAGGGTGCACTCAGTCATTTTACTCTTTTAAAAATGCTTTAACCCATAAAAATATGAATAGCACTTTTGAAAAATATGTTTAAAATTCTGTACACTCACAAGACATTTTTTTTTTTTAATCTCTTAATCCCCCTATTATTGGACACTAAATAAATTAATCAGGGCTATAGCAAATTTCTAGGCTTGACTTATTAAGCAAAATGAAAGTATATTAACATGATTCTATGACACCAGTTTGGCATTTCTACAACAGCATCTGTAAGTGAAAACATTTGCGTGATGCTGCATCAACGGTAGGTGTCAGTATGAGTTCATAACGACTGCTATATCGGCCAGCATGATATAATGTAAAAATGTGCAGCTGTAATGTTGTGAAATCCACAATCCACAGAATGTTTAGTGAGGAAAGAAGCTTAAGTGATAACAGATGAGAATCCTCCCCCGCTGTAAGAGTAACAGGGCCATTCCTTTCCAACAAGTGTATTTAGCTGCTCAGGTCAAGTATGGTATGATAGTTTGTGCTAGATTGATTCACTGAACACCAACCTCTACAATCTCATCTGACAATGCCGACAACTCACCTGTGACAACCTATCAGATCAGTTCAAAACCCTAAAAATAAAGACCACTTCCTAAAGGCTTCTTAGGTTTACTCTGAATGCATGTGCACTGAAAGCTTTCATTGTGTTGATTTCACAATAAACAGTCCAGTCCATTGTCAGATCTCCCACCACCTTGTCTAAAAGCCAGTAAGAGACACTCTAAGTGCAGTTTTATGTTGTCAGACATTCCACTTGCTCATTTGAAAGAGATGTGAGAGCCATGAAGGAGCTTCAAGGCCTCTGACCAGCATCACTTGAGAGCCACTGCCACAATGGGCCATGACTCCATAGGTCAGGGGTCCTGTTGTGGCCCCTGGTTTCCAAGGTTACTGCCAGGCGGAGAAGAACGCTGTCTCAGTTCCCTTTTGTCCCTAAATTCAGGGCATCGAAAGGAGAGCAGAGCTGGAGTCTAGAGCAAGGACTCCCAACCAAACATTTCTGTATAGTCACCTGAAAATACATGCACACACTATAGAGTGACGTGAGCTGGGGGTCTGAGCACGCTACAACCACCAAGGCAGATGACAGGAACGGGCAGGCTGCACTCCAAGTATGCATATTGCATTTTTATGGGTTGTGGCAACCTACTAAGTGCTGAGAAAACGTCTTAGTGACCTTAGCAACTGACCTGCTAAATATGCATTGCAATTGTTTTTCAGACAAGAGCCAAGAAATCTTTAAAGTATGGTTTTCATCCAGTGTGTACAATCACTGACTGCCACCATGACCACTAACAAGAAATAGATGAGAGACAGAAAATAATGATAATAAAAAAGAATGTTTATAACAAGAATGTTAATTATTTTAAGCAGGTGTACAAAATTAGATGTTTACCAACATAATGCATTGCCCTTTGTCAACTATATGTTAATGTATAACATTACATAGATAAACTTATTTCTTTAACGTTTTGTATTACCTGTCACATGAGATTTGTTTACAGATGCACAGTAATTTAAACTCTGAGACACCTGTAAAGATACTATTTCAGATCACATGCACAATTAAAATACATTACAGTTCAACAAAGTCTTAAGAAAATATTTATAATAAAATATTTGAAGCAGCCTATATAAAGACACTGCAGCAAGTGCAATCACACTCTCAAAGTCACATCAGACTCACCATTATTGCTCGCGCTCAATCACAAGACATATGCGACTGACGTCTGGATTGCCAGATCAATTTTAGATGGTTTAAGGAGAAACAGCGAGCTATTCCTCAGCGCCGATGGCGAGCGGTGAAGACGCTCGGAGATGATCTGCTTTCGGAGCTCCTGCACAACAGCGTCATGTACTGTTGCGCGCTTCGGGTTCCCTCTCTGAGATTTAAACTAGTGGCGCGCTGGAGAGATTCAGCCTGTTTCATAGAGCGACAGAGGACGACTCAACAGCGACACCTTGCGATTTCATCGAGTAGCTGCTTTCACTTTCTCCTTGAACAGTAATTACAACAAAGAACATTTTCAAAGACTTTCTTTCTTTCTTTCTTTCTTTCTTTCTTGTATTCAGGTCAGTGATATAACGTTTATTAGTTTTTTTGACTGGATCTATGAAGCTTTTCCAGCTCAGTTCAGGCAATTTTCATATAATAATATTAATAATAAAAAAGTGATGTTACCAACCAGACAGAGTAAATATAAAACAATACACTCACTGAGCACTTTATTAGGAACGCTAACATGGTTTTCTGCTGTTGTAGCCCATCCGCCTCAAGGTTCGACGTGTTGTGCATTCTGAGATGCTATTCTGTTCACTACAATTGTACAGAGTGGTTATCTGAGTTACTGTAGCCTTTCTGTCAGCTCGAACCAGTCTGGGCATTCTCCGTCGACCTCTCTCATCAACAAGGTGTTTCTGTCTGCAGAACTGCCGCTCACTGGATGTTTTTTGTTTTTGGCACCATTCTGAGTAAACTCTAGAAACTGTTGTGTGTGCAAATCCCAGGAGATCAGCAGTTACAGAAAAACTCAAACCAGCCCGTCTGGCACCAACAATCATGCCACGGTCAAATTTTTTTCCCCCATTCTGATGGTTGATGTGAACATTTACTGAACCTCCTGACCCGTATCTGCATGATTTGATGCACTACACTGCTGCAACACGATTGACTGAATAGATAATCGCATGAATAAGTAGGTGTACAGCTGTACCTAATAAAGTGCTCAGTGAGTGTAAATAAAAGTTTCATTAAAAGCTTGAAATTCTTGAAAATAGAAATGTTGGAATAAATAGCTTACAGTAAGTAGGAATAACCTTTTATTATCCATTCTTCAAAAAAAAAATTGCAGTGAAATAATTTTGTTTTGAATATTGTTAATTGAAAAAATGCTGTCCACCAAATCAAAGTCAGGTGGCGTAACCAAAATGCATGTAGTAAATAAATAAATAAATAACTGATAACAAAAACATTTTTCAAGGAGCAATGTATTTTAAAAACTTTTGATGGTTAAACCACTTTATTTATTTTTTTTTTTGTTTGTTTGTTTGTTTTTTTTTGTTTTTTTGTTAGAAATTGCTATAAATGTTTCATTTATCTGAGGGAAAAAACTGTTCTTGTGCCTAACGGTTCCGGTACTCAGTGCTCTGCAGCGCCAGCCAGAAGGCAACAGTTCAAAGAGGTAGTGGGCTGGGTGAGTGGGGTCCAGAGTGATTTTACTTTATTCCGGAGGATAGCTGGGATGATGGTGTTGAAAGCCGAACTGAAGTCCACAAAAAGCATCTTTGCATATGTCCCTGGTCTGTCCAGATGTTGCAGGATATGATGCAATCCCATGTTGACTGCATCATCAACAGACATGTTTGCTCGATAAGCAAATTGAAGGGGATCTAGAAAGGGTCCAGTGATGTCCTTCAGGTGGGCCAACACCAGTCTCACCAAACTCTCATTTCATGACCGCAGAAGATTATCTTTATGTATAATCATATACTGTATGCACTTACATGAACAGTATATGTAACATATCTATTGTTCTATATATAATTTTAATAATGTGTTACTGTATTATAAACAAGTGCGTATTTTCTATGAAGTCTCCTAAGTTTCGGATTTTGCTGAATATGTAAGACAAGTAAGACCTGAGGCTGTACTGTGTAAAGAGCTGCATCAGCTTCATAAAACTTTTAGATAGAAAATGCACTTCCAATGGGAATGAACAGAATACACATGATCAAAGATGTGTATCCCAAGCTCTGACACATCCGGTGGTTATAATTATTCACATAACTCACAAAATCAGATGCATTTAGACACAGACTCCTATCTACCCCAGACATCATTACAGTGAGTAAGACTGACGGCACCCTGTCATTATCGTTCCTTTCCCCTCAGAAACGCTGATGACATTGGCCTCTGGGCACACACCTGAATGCACACTGCATACTTCCTGCGATCTGAGGATGGAGGAGAGACATCCTGAGTGGTTAAATTTCAGGTCACGAGAAAGGTAAATGAATGAAAAGCTGATTGCATTTACTCTCAAGGGAAAAGAGTTGGGGTTGGGGCACACATATGACACATGTGGAAGACACTCATCAAAGGTTCAATGGGCAGCTTGGTCTTGGTAATGGTCAGTGGTTGGTGTGATAAGGACAAAATGCTTGTTCAACAGAACAAATGTTACGCCCTCTGCTGGTAATGTTCAAGCTGTTTTATGGACAATTTAGTGGCCAATTTTCTGCATTGATAAAGTAATCTGACAAACTATGGCAGAATAATGAGACATTTATTATCGTTTTATTGGAAAATAAAAATACAAATTCAGTTTACATATACTATAGCTGGTAAACTGTGCAATTTATAGTGCAATTATCACAAGAGTTTTAATTGCTATAGAGAACATAAAACAAGAATCTGGCATAAATATCCTGTGTTTTACTTGCATAGTCTGAAAATGTAATTTAGGTACAAGATTCGGCAGTATTAAAATGTGTTAAATATAATTACATGCAGTCTATGTTGTTTTCTGAAGGTAGAATAAGTACAGACAACCCTATTTCCAACATAAAATATATTTTTAAAAAGTTTGTCTTTTTTAAATCTTATGTCTCTCAGTTTTGCATACTTCATGAATTTGCCATAATTAAATTGTTGACATTTTGCTCAAAGGACATAACATGTTTACATTCTTACGTATGTTCTACCATCTTCATTAAGGTTATGTCGGTGGTACACTGCACACGAAGCCAAAATAAAGTCAAACAATAAAGTCACTCTGTTCAGGTCTGTATCAGAACCCCAAGTTAAGAGAAACTGAGATTCTGATTGGCTTGTTCCAGGGTTCAACAAAAAAGTTGTGAAGACTGGGACTTCTCTGATGGACACCTCTTATAGTTTTTTAGGTTTGTTGGTAGTGCGTGCTGACTGCACTTTGACTGAGGTGGATGCAGATCTTGAACCCACAAGGTTCTGGGCTGTGCAGGTGTATGTTCCTTGGTCGACCTCTCTGATCTCATCCACCAGCAGCACCGTCTGAGAGCGCTGTCGGTTCTGCCCGTCCACCTGCACTGTTTGCACACTGTCTTGGGTGTACAGTGGGCGGCCAATCTGATATTAAGAAAATATATATAGCTAAAATGCAACCAGTTTGGAATAAGACATTTCTTAACAATGAACTTTGCAGTTTAATGAAATGTAATGTTTAATGGACCCTTTTAAGTGCTATCTTAGATTCATATTCACAATTGAGGCTTTGCATTAAAAGCGATTTATGATCTAAATCAGGTGACTCCAGGGGTCAGTGGCAGTACTGCAGGGAGTACGTGAATTTGTGTTTGATCTTTTATGAAAAAAGGAAAAATGTCTTAAAATGCAGTATGTATAATATCTCAAGGCTAATGTCAAGAAGTGAAAGTTCAACTAAATGTTTCATTGTCTCTCCAACAATACATTTAAAGTATAAATAAAATGTAATGTAGAAGTACAGGTATTTGACTGTTCACATTAAAATTATAATTTTAATGGCTTTACAACGTAATGTTATTGCCTTAATATAATGTAATACATTAAATCAGTACCATATACACATGCTATTATAGGCCAGGCTTAAAATGCAACACTCTTGACCTGAAAAAGTTTGAAGACCCCTAATCTAAATTATTAGGGGATCAAAAGCCAGAGTCCACTTGTGAAAGTGCTTTTATTTAGCTTTTATATATATATATATATATATATATATATATATTGAAAATGTTCCAAAGAGCATATTTTGTGCTTCAATGAATGCAAGGAATTTGACATTTCACGAATTTGCTTATTTGATAAGTGAACTGGGCGCAGAGTCTTTAATTTTTCATAACTGTTTCTCACCCCTACCTCAAGATTTTGAATCCCAGATTTTAAAAGTGGACTTTTGAACCCCACTATATAAATTGTGAGGTTGTGTGTAGTCACTCTATTCTTACCTTCTGTCCAGGGTATTCCCAGGTGAAATCCACCACCACATCCTGTTCTCCCACCACAGTGCATGTCACCTGGAGATTCTGTCCCATTGCCACAGTGTTAGAAGAAGCCTGGACTGCAGGTGTTGGAGGGGCGGCTGGATCTGGCAGGACAAATGTAGACATTTCTGCGGTCAAACATACAGCATATGGTTTCATCAGTATTTCCAAAAGAAAGCTGTTTTTGCAGCACAGGAGCCTGTCGTAAAACACAAATACATTATATATACTATATGGTATATACAGTGTACATATACACACATATATATATATATATATATATATATATATATATATATATATATATATATATATATATATATACAGTATATATACAGTAAATATTACAAAGCAAACTGAATTATTAACTAAATTATTTTTTGTGGTAATCAACATTATGCCAGCTTAACTTGTATTGAACTCGGAATATTCCTTTAAATGTGTTGGATATGACTGAAAGTAACAGTAAAGTAAAGGGTTACATACTTATGCACTGCATTCAATTTCAGTTGATGCGCTTGTGAATACTCACAGTTGACATAGATCAGCATGTACTTGGTTGAGCTCTGGCGAAGGTTCCCTAGGCTGGCCACACAGTAGAGAGATCCAGCATGATACTGCTTTGGCCTGTGGATGGTGAATCCTTTTTTATTGTCAAAGGAGATCTCTGTACCATCCACCTTCACCTCCATTGGAGGAAACTCTTGGTGCAGGGTCACCTTCGCCAACGGAGAGGTCACCTGACACGGCAGGATGGTTGGCCAGTTAGTACGAAGCCGAAGGACCTCATAATAGTCAGAGGAAGGTACAAACAACTCCTGAGGATCTAGGAGAGAAACAAAGCAAATGCCACAGACATTTTTTTTTTTTTTTTTTTTTTTTTTGTGGATTTCTGTGTTTTGGATTGGACACAAAACAAATTTAGGTATTATTCAGTGAATATTTGAATATACAACTGTTCACGTCTCATGACAATGGTGCGAATTACAGCAGGGGATTGGTCACATAACATGTCGGTCAGATGGTCTCTTCCTGTCTAAGTGGGCGGTTCTTGGACCGAATAAACTGCAATAATGACCAGACCTTTATACGTTAGGCGGCTAAAGGCTTGATTGATACTCTACGAAACAAAATATGCTCAGCTATACAGTTGTATTTCTACAGTACATATTAAATAAAGAACACTTCATCAGTGAAAAAGTTGAAGACCATATTTTCACATTCAAATAGACTCACATTTTGTTCGAGGAGGTAAACATGGCAACAGAAAGCTGCTGGTGCGCTTTTGGATCAGTATTGGTTGCAACATTAGAGCTTCAGATTAAATTTGCACACTATTTAATCACAAAAGGGCTAAAAAAAATCTGTGAGATAGGA
Organism: Myxocyprinus asiaticus; assembly: GCF_019703515.2. Classification (NCBI taxonomy): domain Eukaryota; kingdom Metazoa; phylum Chordata; class Actinopteri; order Cypriniformes; family Catostomidae; genus Myxocyprinus; species Myxocyprinus asiaticus. The sequence goes on along the minus strand of NC_059370.1, from coordinate 12,860,638 downwards.
GACATAATTAACTGTGCAAGAGATGAACCTCATTAGATTAATGATTTAGGCCTACCAACAGAAATCCTTTTAAAAACTTGACACCGCTGAAAGTTAGTGTAGCGTACAATTCGCACAGTTTCCTCAATTTAATTACAGTACATTACTCATATTACCAGAGAAAAAGATGAAGACTTTGACGCCTTTGACATATTCTTTTCTGCAGTCTTTGTCCTCACAGTACAAGGGATAGCAGGTGTACTCCCCTGTATCAGCCGCTGTTGCATTTGCCAAAATCAGTGTGCCATAACGTTCATGCTGAATCATCCTAGAAATACAGACAGACAAAAAACAGCAATCCATACAAAAGCGATGTAATAATCTAATGCACTAAATAATCGGACACTGGAAATTGCCACTTGTCAGCAATACCTCAAATCATTTGCCTTAATATTATTTACTAATACAACTTGCACCATAATATTATAGTTGGTACTCAAGTCAAGCTCTTTATTGTCATTTTACAGGTACAATGAGTTGTCTAATAATCTCATCTAATACATATCTTGAGTTTGTGACAAACTGTTTAATGACTCATAAAGACTGGGGTGAAACTGAACTAAATTGATGCAACCTAATGGAATGTAATGACAGATTAAATATCACTGTTAGCTCATACCTGAGTCGTCCTTCATCATCCTCTTGTAGATACGCAGGAACAGTCCACTGCACAGGATTTCCTTTACACCTCATCTCTAGCGTATCACCTGCTTGAATAGTCAGCGTGTCCCCCACTTTCTGGAACTTTCCCTTGTCCACCACCTGGGTGAGGTATGTCTGAGCAGCTTTAGGAGTCTGAGGGGTGCTTTTCACTCTCGGTTTGGAAGCGAGAGCCTTTCCTGACCCTTTTCCAACCTTGGCCTTGCCATTTGGTCTCTTGTCAGCTTTTGTCTTTGTGTTGGGTTCAGCCTCTTGGCACATGCCTGTTTTTAATGTGATAAATAGTTCTAAAACATCATCAAATTGTAAGACTGTTCATATTTATTATACTCCTGGAGATGAAGCAAACATATGGACTTATTGGTCTTTAAAGTCAACATGAAAACAAAACTGATCCTTATTACATTCTTAATGCATGTTCATGGCCTTATTGTGCATGATTCATCAGTACACATGATTCCAAATAAAAAGGTTACTGCAGAAATAGTAAGAGTAATATGGTAGTACGCTTTTTCAAATATTGCCAACCACTCCCCTCCAACCACCTGGCTGTATTCTGGTTCATAACATCCACTTTTCAAGATCAAATCGATTTCTGATGGATAAAATCAAGTCCCGCCATATATTTTGATATATTTTGATATATTTAAATTCTCAGATATTCTTGGTGAATATCCTGTTCAGGGGCATAGATTCCAGGGGGGATGGGGGAGAGGTAACCCCCTCAATAATCAAAACAAGCAAGTCAACCCCCATCTCCCCCGCTTTTCACTTGAAAATACTGTAGGTTAGATTAGGGAAGTAAAATTGGTTATGAATGCTGTTTCACAGTGACTATAAAGACTAAATTGGAATGCACATGAAGACAAAATACCCAAAGTTTCTACTTTATGTAGATGCACATACTGTAATTTTTTACATGCACACATCAGATTTTACAGTAATAGTTATAATAATTTTCTCTGTCTTCTGTCTATTACTAAAAATGAAATACTTTTGAAAAAGTAATGGACGACGTGGCCTCTTGAGAGATAAGATACTCACCAAACTGAATGATCAAAATAGAAACAAGCGGAGCAACTAACAGCACCCTCCACTTCATGGCAGAGAATCCTCACAGTGACCACAGAAAACTTTTAGTTCACTCTGTTAAAGGTTCCCAGATCTTCAGGAAACATGCAGTGGATGAAAAGACAGAAAGAGAGTGGGAGAGGAGGAATACAGTGTGCAGAGAGAGGGGTCAGTTGTTTACCCGAGTGGCATGAACACCCTAAATTCCTCTGGTTGCACTCAATGGATCCTTTCTGTGTTCAGTCTGCCAATCAGGGGCTGTGGGGAGCTGGTCATCCAACTGAAAAATGCACTCAATGTTTATTTAGCTGTAAAAACAAGCTGCAGAGCATAAGCATCAGTTGGGAAAACAGTCTGCTAGCTGTTCATCAAAAAAGCAAAATGGCCCCATCAAAAGACTACACTGGCAATTGCTGATGACTACATGGTAAACATCAAAATGATCTGCAAAATATTCATGACTATGAATATCTATACAGTATAAATACTATATATCTAGTCAAGCCAATACAGCTTCTATCTACTTTTGCCTCCTAAGATCAAATAAATAATAAAATTATATATATATATATATATATATATATATATATATAGTATAAAAAGACAGATATGATTTCACCACAAACGTAATGAAAGCTCTGTTTAAAACAAGAAAGAAAGAAAGAAAGAAAGAAAGCTGCAGAAATGCTATCAACATGACAGATGCAAATTATTTTTGGAGGTTTACGGGTTTTGTTACTTTGGTCCATCTTTATCAGGTTTGGTTTCAGTGGCTTCAATGTTGACCTGACTGCTGAGTAACCTTTGCCTCTGGACACTGTTTCTCACTCCATATCCAAAGTAGATAATGAATCCTGAGCAGATAAAAAGACACAGATTTTCACAAAGTTTCACCTAAAGATATACATTTGATGTTACATTTGGTAACATTTCAGATTTTGAGTTGTATACCTCCAGCCATCCACACAGCGAAGCGAGCCCAGGTGGCTCCTCCCAGCTGAACCATCACGGAAATGTTGATGAACACACTCACCACAGGAAGTAACGGCAAGAATGGTACCTATGGTCACAGAGAAACAGGTTTAATCATGTGGATTTGTGTCTTACTTGGCCATTGACCATCTGTATCTCTTAAAGTTCTGGTGTCACACACCCAATATCAGATGTTTCAAATAAAAATGCTAATCTCATACACATGAGCTTTGCATTATTTGCTAGATTCTCCCTATCACACTCAACAAAAAAGTGTCACACAAAATTGGCGACAAAAGGGTCCATTTTTTGGCCTGCTAAAATTGGTCTCTCTTTTACGAATTTACGAAACACCCCCCGTGGCCAAAGCTGGAAACGATTCTAAGTTCAGTCATCAAACTCTGCATGGCTCAAACTGATATAAGCGGCCTTCTAGCTATAAGTGATATAAGCGGCCACTTAGGGCCCCGCAAAGCAAGGTCATTTTATTTATTTTTGCATTTTTTTTAAATATACTAAAAGTAAAACTCAGGCAGCCATTATGGCTCAAGTAGACAGTTATAGGCCCCCTTGTGGCATGAGAGGGAAGGGAGAATGTAACTGCAAGGATAGAGTTGTAACTAGATGTGACAGGCACGTGCATACGCTCGCTCAAAGGGCTTTTTGCCATCATAAAGCGCACCTTCAAGTCTGGAGTGTAAAAAGCCAAGTAGAACTTTGCTTAGGGCCCCCATATGCTCAGAAACGGCCCTGCTGATTGGTCCTTTGACATTTTTGATTTGCATACTCTCTCATTTTCTAACATTTAAATTGCTCCATCCTTTGCAGGTGAGCTGGTTTCACTGCAGCGCAAGTTTTCTCTCTGAAACTCTCCTCCTCCCCATCACCACCTGTGCAGATCTGTTTCAAAGGGATTGTATTTACAGTATGTCTTATTGTGCGGCAGTAGCATGTCTTTCATACTTGATGCAACATGTCTTATTATGTCTAATTGTGGAGCAGCAGCAGTGTGTCTTGCATGCTCAACACAGCATGTGTTTGTTCTTAGCAGTAGCAAGTTTTTGTACTTGCTTTGCAGCAAAAGCAACAGCAGCATAAGCAGATCTAGTCCAAAAAGACCAAACCTACCAACTTGTCATATACATTATAATACCTTCAGTTTATTCTGAGGATTGTCATGACTGAACTACAGTAGAACACATGCAAACCTTTGCGTGACACACTGCACAAGACATGAGCAAACATTATTCGAACAAAACATTTTAATATACTCTTAACCCTAACCCTAACATTACTGAGATCAAACTGCATTATATCACTTGTTTCTTTGCAAATGTAGTATCTCACTAGCCGCATATGAAAAGAGATGTGACCTCAAAGGCACAGTGGGGCCAATTTTCGGGGCATACGATTTGGAACCAGTATGCCAATTTTGCTGAGAGATCATGTTGATTTAAAACTGAAAACCATTGAGCTAGGTGCTTCTATTATTGGTCATGTTGTCACAGTACTCATGGACAAAAGGGTTCCAATGAATAGTAATTATTTTGACTCTATCAGGTAAAATTTTGACAGATAACTATTCTTCTTCAATAGAGTCCTGTGCTCACCATGAAGGAGGCTTTGGTTGGGTTCTGGGGCTGCCGCCAGACAATAAATTCAGTGAGGAACATTATGACCAGGATCACAGATACACTTGCAACACTCCAGACCTCCACAAGCAAAAAAGATCTGATAGCTTTGGACATCAGCAATGCCAGAATAAGCACCAGGAAAAAAGGTTAACAAATCCATTGGCTTATGCATTAAAAAAAGATTTTTGCTGCTTGTTCAATTGATTAAAGGAATAGTTCACCCAAATATTATAATTCTCTCATCATTTACTCACCCTTCTCAAACTCGTATTGCCTTTTATCTTCCGTGGAACACAAACAAAGATATTTTAATGGCGATATGATGTCTGTAGGTTCATACAAATTGTGAAATCCCAATTTATCTTTGTGAGCCTCAAGTTAAATTTGGAAACTAAGTAATGCAAAATAATAAGAATAAGAAAAAACTAAGCACAGTGGATCCAGTTAGAATCATTAAATCATTTCAAAAGTTATTTTATAGAGTAAATTTGTCATTTTATAGGCAGCCTTATATGAACAAACATTTTAATTATTATATCAAATATAATAAAGAAATAATTAAATATAATACACAGCAAACTTAAATATAATTTAAGTTAGAATGTGCTAGTGTATAAGTGGCTGGAGCTTCTCTACACTATTGCTTCATACAGCTGATATTGCATAGAGAGATGTAAGAGATATAGTAGAAAGTAATGGAATTCTCATTCAGTCTGGACGGAAGCCTGATTTTTGGCTCCATAAGATAATAATGAAAAAGCACAAACAAAGTTGCCTTTATGTTTAAAAGTTGCTTGCTGGCACACTTTCTCTTTGTGCTGGTTTTCGCTAATCTGTCGACGAAAGATTTAGAATCCTAATCCTGCCTGGAATCTTTTACTGCATACCTGCATTCTATCGCATGGATCGCATATACAGACCCATACATATAGAACTCAGTGTTTCAAAAAATGTTACTTTGCCAATATCATGTGTAGGATCCTGTTGAAAAATGTACATTATCCTATGTTTTCTAAGTGCATGCAATTGAAGATTTTTTTGTATGCTTTTCAGTATTTTCCTTGCATTAATTATACACATGCCATTGCACTGAATGTTACACTGAAAAACAGTTGCAATGATGCATAATCATAAAATAAGAGAGGTTGCATGAATGCATTTCATGAAGCATCTGTTTAGTAAATGAATGTATTTGTTTCTTTACCTTGAATTTGGTCTGGAGAAATTTGCAGTCTGTATCTGACAGTATCCGTCCCTTTCATACTGATGTGACCAAATGATTTTATTTTTTTATTTTTTTACAACAATATATACAAGAGTGGCCTGTTTGACCCACCCACTCAATGGCATTAGCAACAAAGTAGCCTTTCTCTCTGTAGTTTGAAACTGGTCTGGCCCCATAAAGTGCTCATATACAGTAGTTGGAGCCAAGGCACGGGGTGAGAATGGAGGATAAAATTCCATGGTGAAAACCAGTGTTTCATAAAAGAATGAAATAGGACATTCAGTTTCTTACAAGCAACATCAAGGGCTACCCAACATGTTAGTTCAAGAACATTTTGAAACTGCACTGCACTTTCTGCACACTAGATGACAGCACAGAACAATTTTGCTCTTACATGTTTTTGGACTGCAAAGAAGTCAGTCAAGCTATGTTCACAATGGAATGCTTACCTTCTTGCTACTAACTAAACACTGCCGACTATTATTTTAAATATTACGTGAAACATAGGCAGTATTCCACAATAAATATCTCTTACAGTAGTTTGCAACATTGTTGTCACCTGACCTCATCACTTACACTGAAAAAAATATGTTGGATTTACTTAAAAATATATATATGTCAAATGTTTGTATCACCCTTTTTAAGTAAATTCAGGTTATGGTCATTTTATGTCAGCACAACTAGCAAACCTTTGTTAGATATACACAAATGTATCAGTATCAGTTCATTCAAATTGATTTTCTTAAAAATGTATGTCTCACTAATAATTTTCCTTAACAAATAAGAAGCTGCGCATTCAAACGTTTCTTTCACACTTTCAGAAATAAGAATTTATGAATTTTTTAAAACTATTTTATAAAATTATATTTAAAATCAAAGTATGATCTGTAATATTCTGGCCTGGGTCTAATCTGGGTGGGCCCGGCCCACCCTTGGCTACGCCACTGTTTATTTCACTGTTTCTACTTAATTTAATTGTCTTTAAAGAAAATACTAACTGAGGCCAGGCACTGAACTTGATTCCCCAAAGAAGTGCACATAAAGCTGCACTTCATTTATGCATATTCACATGCACAAGGAAAAATTAAATAGATTGATGAGGATCCACTGATCACAAGACACTAGTCACCCTATTAGTGACTTAAGATGAAATGGTTAATAAGAGTAAAACAACATCAATAATACTGAAAATTGCTAAAATCTCTATGAATCCTTTATAACAACTAATAAAAGGCCCACAAAATTTCCTGTTGACCAAACAAACAGGCTTAAATTATTAAAGTGCAAGGGCTTATGGGTATTCCCCACAACCTCAGTTGATTGTTTGAGTTAGTTGTACTTAAAATCTCAATTTTACGGAATTGTAAGCTAAAGAATTTCAATGAACTCATGATAATTCATTTACTTTATGTAAATTTCTAGTTCACCTTAATCTCATAAAAAGTAGAACTGCATGGGAATGCACCTGGCAACCTAACGTTGAACATGCAATCGACTTCTCGTCACTTCAACCTTGAGAGTTGCAAAAGCAAAGTGACCTCTTTTCGACTGACCCAGGTGAGCGACACAAGACATCTTTTAGCAGTTTATAATCATTTTTTCAAATATTCATCATTTGACAATAAAAATCTGAACATAATTTTCGACAAGTAGCTGTGAAAAGTTCACGTTCTCAGACAGATACTATTAGTTGCGTTAGTTGTAACGGCCATTCTGTATAGTATTGAAGTAAGCACTTACACATTTAGAAGTACTAAGTAACCAAATTACCTTGTCTGTGAACAAATGTTGCTGTATTTACCCCAGTCGAATGTGCGCAACACCCCGTTTTTTATTTTGATTTATACTGGCCACATTATATGACCCATCCATCTAAAATATAGGCTAGTTATATTATGTGCAAATATAACATGTCTAAATGTTTTGCTATTTGCTATTGATTTTTGTATTTTGTTCTCTAGGTATGGACAGGCAGAGAATTGGAGTGTTCTTCAGTCATTTGGACATCTGGTGACTTAATACTGAAGTATTTGAATGGACTTGTAAATGTGTATAGTCACAATTTACCTTTATGAGTAACATTTATGTGATATATGAGTTGTCATTGTGTAATAAATGTTCTGTTTGCAAAAAGGCCTCACTTGTTTCATTCTTTTTTTAAACTTGTAATAGACAGAAGTTTACTCTAACTCTGTAAGCTAAAACTGTGCTTACTGTGGTTAGTTCTATGGTATGGACACTGCAATTGTATATACAACATACAAACAATTACTGTAATTAATTTTACTGTACAGCTAAAATACTGTATTTTAATATACGTCAAAAAAATCTGCTGTAATACATTTTACAGTATGACTGTATGTTATGGTCCCCTTTCTACTCTACTATGCAGTTCTGATCTTGAATTCCACACCCTCTTACTGGAAAGGCTGGGACAGAAATAGCACTGTCAGAATCTAATGTCAAGGCAGACACAATCAGTCACTGGATACAGAACAAATACGGGCAAGGACACACTTTTCTTGTGACTATTTCTCTAAGGTTAATGCATAAAATGCCGTGTTTGACTTTATTAAACTTGGCTGCAGTTCAGACTTCAGAGCACTTAATCTGTGCTTTTTCGTTTACAGTTAGAATAAATAGTTTCATTAGACATATTTGCCCTAATACGGCTTACCCTGCATATCCAGACTCATGTTTGTTAAGTGTTATGCTCTGTTCCCAACAGTTCCCATGCAGCTCTGCACTGATGCATGAAGAATCAGCAGCAGATAAAAGAGTTTCATAAAATATAAATCATTGAATTTAACTTTGAAAAATTATTTGAAAGGATAATTGATGAACAAAATCAATAGATGAGAAATCTCATTAATGGCATATATGTGTGTGTAAAGAGCAAAAAGCAAGAGTAGCTTTTGTGTTTCTTATTTTTATTGTTTACATTTTGCTGGAAAGCATACAATACGCTTTTTAATGGCAGGTTATATTGTGACAAACTTACACCATTGGGGCATGTGGTCACAAATCATCAAGGTGTGTTGAATGAACTATATATATATATATATAATTTTATTTGTATTTATTTTTTCTGGGCAATAACTGTGGAAATATTCTCTCTCTCTACACACACACACACACACACACACACAGAAGGTGTGAATGCGTAAACTCAATCTTAATATTTTGTGCAATATTTAACACACATTAAGTATATTTTTACATTCACTATGCACCAATAGACATCTAATCTCATTTTATGTAAGCAATTCAAGGTGAATATTTGATCTTATCATTGAAACTGGAAATTACACTTTCTGACATAGAGCATTCATATGTGGCTTGATGCTTAGCAAGTGCACTGTAAAACACTCCTGAAGACCGAGGTATGTATTTATTAACCATTTGAAAACTATATAAACTAAATAAATCAGCTGAGATTTAGATTTAAAGCAGTTGAAATTCACCAGCTTCGCCAAAGTAACATCAGTGTTGGGACTGACAGCATTCACCATTTACTTTCATTGCATGAAAAAATAAAAAAAACATGCAATGAAAGTGAATGGTAACTGAGGCTGTCAATCCTAACATCTGCTTAACATTAGTGATACCACTTATTTTACAGAACACTCTCAGTGATTTAATTTAAATAAACGTATAACCAACGTCACACAAACCCATTATGACAAATGTCACATTTGGATTTGTCATTATTTAGTGTGAATTAACTTCAGTACTTGCTCGTTTTGATTATTGGGGGGGTTACCTCCCACCCCATCCCCCCGGAATCTATGCCCCAGTCTGCGTGTAAAGATGAGCTGAAGGAGAAATAATTCCAGTGCTATGCAACTTTTTGCTAATCTAATGGTTTTTTTTTCTTCACTTCAACGCGTTAATTTTCATGGTAACTAAATTATAAAATTACTAGTTAAAAAAAACAAACATTAGAATCAATTTGTAATGTGAGGATTGATATTCTTTATCAATACCTTTGGATCGATCTGCTCATCTCATATTGTGTTTCATGGAAGGAACAGATTTGGAACGGCATGAGGGTGAGTAAACAATGACAAAATATTTTTGGTTGATTTATCTAATTTAGCTGTTACAATTCCGTTTAATAAAGAGGTGGGGCTGTTTTAAAAGGTTGTACTGCATAGTGACTTTTTAGCACCACGTAATATGAAATTGTGATTCTAGCCTTGCGAATATTGATCTGCTGTGTGAGTATTCTCCCTTATGCCCGTCTTGACTCAGGACTTTACAGGAATCCCCAATATGCTGCATTTGCAAATCAGAGGGTGCACTGCAGATGACACTAACAGAGAAATCATGTGATCATGTAGGCTAGTCGTAGTAATGTCATGCCACTGATATTTAACATCACATTTGAGAACTGGGTATTGCGACACGTCAACGGTGGACATTACGTCATCGCTAGTAATAGTGAGTTAAATGTTGAGTGCTCTTCACTGCGCCGCGTGCGTTGCGTCAGTGACAGACAGCTGATCCTCGCGCGGACGTTTCTCAGCAAGACCACTGGCAACTAGAGCTCGCGACTCCGTCTGTATAAGGTAAAAGATGAAAACGGAATATTTAATTATTGCTTTTTAACTTTTAATGTGTCTAAACATACTTTATTAGGAAAAAATGAAGGTCTTTTTGACGCATGACGTAACGTAACGGTAGCTCTTCAGTAACTCTGGCATAGAAAGAGACACGTAATTTAGCTCTTTTCTCACACTACAAACCTTGTTGTCATACTATATTTCAGGCTATATATATATATATATATATATATATATATATATATATATATATATATATATATATATATAAACATGTAGCCTATGAGAATCCACAATGACTCCATGTGAATAGTTTATTATAAACCAACGGTTTTAAGATAATTTTTGCAATAAAGGTCTATCTATATCATATCAGATCAGTTTAAATTGGTTTTCATTCATTTTTGCTTCATTTAATTACAATTTATGGTAGAGCTGGCAGGGTGGGGCTGTGTGAATCTCTCATTCTCAGATCTTGGATGCATTCCTGACCCAACACACCAGACAGGGAGACATGTCTATTTTTGGACTCCAACTGCACACATTTAAAATCTAAACAATACTGTACACATGTCAGTGATGTTCCTATTTGTTCATGTTTTTTTACTCTCCTTGTTTATGAAAAGCAAGATATTGAGTATGCAGAGTCAGAGTGCAAAATTAATCATTCTTAAACAAGACTTTGCAGAACATTTGATGTAAGTGTTCTGCTGTGGTTTTTCATAGTGCTGTAACAGCTCACATCATCTGGATGTCTTCTGCACATTGATTTGGCACTATAAAACAGGAATAACCCATTTCTCTCGTGGTTTGTTTTCGACTGCAGGTTCCTCCGTTATTGAGAGTTCCCTGTTGCTTATTTTCCTGATTATGATGTAGTGAAAGAGAGCACAGTATAGCCACAATGGGGTGTAGCCAAGAGTATCCTGTGGAAAATGTGGCTTTACCTTAAGCAGCCAGGCCTGAGACATTTTTCCAGAAACATGCCATCCTTTAGGGAGCACTCTAAAATAAGTTAATCTAAAAATGTGCTTCATGTGGTAACATCTAAATGAACCAGTTTGATTAAAGTCACAAAATATTATTTAACATCACAGAATCAACCTGAATACATTAGGTTACACCAATAAAACTAATTTTAGGGTTAGATCAAGTAGAAACGGCTGCTTAAAGGGATAGTTCACCCAAAAATTAAAATTCTCTCATCATTTACTCACCCTCATGCAATCTCAGATGTGTATGACTTTCTTCCTTATGCAGAACACAAATGACGATTTTTAGAAGAATATTTCAACTCTGTTGGTCCATACAATGCAAGTGAATGGTGACCAAAACTTTGAATCTCTAAAAAGCACAGCATAAAAGTAATCCATACGACTCCAGTTGTTAAATCCATGTCTTCAGAAGCATTGTGATAGATGTGGGTGAGAAACAGAACAATATTTAAGTCATTTTTTATTAGCAATCTCCACTTTCACTTTTACATTCTTCTTCTTTTGTTTATGGCGATTTGCATATCGCCACCTACTGGACAAGGAGGAGAATTTATATTAAAAAGGACTTAAATATTGATCTGTTTCTCACCCACGCTTATCATATTGCTTCTGAAAATATAGATTAAACCACTGGGGTCGTATGGATTACTTTTATGCTGCCTTTATGTGCTTTTTTGAGCTACAAAGTTTTGGATACTATTGACTTGCATTGTATGGACCTACAGAGCCGAAATATTCTTCTAAAAATCTTAGTTTTTGTTCTGCAGAAAAAAAGAAAGTCATACACATCTGGGATGGCATGAGAGTGAGTAAATGATGAGAGAATTTTCATTTTTGGGTGAACTACTCCTAAAAGGTAACAACTGTATCTTTTTCCATAAATGCATTTTAATAAAAGAAACAGAAGTTTATTATCTGAGTGTGGAAAATCACTTCATCGTGTAACAATTGCGGGTTGCCACTTTTTACAGTGTACGAATGTTTAGAATTAGGGAGACTGAGTTTGTTCTTTCAATATTTTTTCACCTGTCAAACAATTCTACGGAAGAGTATTTAGCCTGCAAAAAAAGTAAAAAAAACTAATTCAGAGGTTACTTAACAAAATACCTATAGAAACATTTGTTGCAGACTGACTTAAAAGTGGTTTGAACTCAGTTACCTCATAAGCAGAGAATCCTGAATAATGAATCCACTTCCATAGTTCCGTATATTAGGCAACTAAGAGAATGAAGCATGAGGAGTATTCTTAAAAATTTTTTTAAAAAAATCAACAGCCCTTTTTCAAGAACTCCCAAAGTAAATTGAATCATTTAAATACAAGCAAAGTTAAGGAAAGTTTAAGATTAATGGGGTTCTTCTTAATTCCCTCTACAGGTTCAAGACTATAATTCCATTGACAACTGACAACTAATCAGACATGGGCAAGGTAAGCTAAAACATCTACAGTAACATGTTTACTTGATTTATGTGATGCTGATGAACCTGATATAGGCTTAAAATTTGATCAGGTATCTTGCTGCATTTGGTCATATAACATAAAATAATGGCTACAAAGACATGTCTGTCTCCGTTTACATGGTAACAGATCTCGTTTCCCATATATTGTACTGCAGGGAGTGTAGGATGTCAGAGTTTTCTATATGGAATTTAAGAGGCAGATGATTACTCATTAAAAAATTAGGCCGTTTGATAATACTCAATGCTGCTGGTAGACCTGAGATGATCTAGTCATCATGTTCAAAGACATCTGCGTTATTCTTTTTTTGGGAGTTTTAGTTTAGGGTTAGGTATTGGAACACACCCCTAACCTAAAGTTACTCTAGCACGAAACTCGTCTTGTAAATGTATGTAAAAATTCTCAATGACATGTTGATGCAATATACTTGATGATTCCTTGCCACTACACTAGGGGACACAATGTGTTTCTCTTAGCATTGTAAAGGTGTGTTTGGCTTTTCGGATGTTTGTTAGCTTAGGTCATTATTGCTAGGGGTCTGTTGCTCAGGATGTGGAGGCCTGCAGCTGCTGTGTTGGGCAATAGCTGCAGGACAGGCCTTGAGCATGTGCAGAGAAGCATGCAGGGGAAGGACTCTGGCATTGTGCCCTTGTTGGACCAAGACATGCCAGAAAGAACGGCATTATGGGAATGAAAGTAGGGAGACTGAGAACAGTATAGAGGTGCTTTGGAAATGCACAGTCCTGTAGCATTTATGCCCTGTCAGATGTGGGGTCTGCAGCTCGCTAAAGGACTCAATATGGTTGAAAGTGTAAGGTTTTTTTAGTCTCAGTTGCATGCAAGCTCTCTCTCTCTCTCTCTCTCTCTCTCACACACACACACACACACACACACACATACTACTCCTTGCTGAGCATAACACACAACTGCAACATTGACAGGTGTCATCTTTGCACTCTATAGACCCGTTGAGCCTCTGAATTTGGACTAAAGCTCTTTCATACCAACAGGAGAATTCTTGTGCCGTAGAAAATGAGGGAGTGTCTGATTGTAGGTGTAATATTTCATTTTAAGAACATATAAACACATACAGTATGTACCCAAGAGCAACTTTAAATAATTTTTTCAGTCCAATCAAATGGGAGTTGCTGTAAATGTTATGGCTTGGAAATGATCTGTGGACGTATGCAATAATCTGGTGGAACACAGAAAATGAAGACAAACTGCATCTTCAAGTGTTGCTGCAATGCTGTAGTATGTAAAGACAGTGTGGATGTGCTTTTTTTGTTTGTGCGGAAGTACCCGGGTTCGATTCCCCCTTTTTGTCCCACTGTTTTTCCCATCCCATTTCATGTCTCCACTCTTAAAGTTTCCTTTCATGCTACTTATAATAATAAATAAAAAGGATTAAAAACATTTGATTTGGTCATTTTGAAGGTCGTGAGTTTGATACTAAGGTTTGATATGGGTAAAATGAACCATGCTTTTACTATAGTAATATTGTAGTAACCATGTTTTTTTGATGGAATCCATAGATTGAATGCAATTAACCATGGTGTTACTACAGTAATATGGTGTTAATATAGTAACCATGTTTAATTTTATGGTTACTATGATTTTACTACAAAATACCATGGTGATATCATGGTTACCATGGTTCATTTTTGTAAGGAAAGGTTAGGGTTAGATTTAGGGATAGGGATTAGTGTAGGGTGTCTATGGGACTCCCCAGTATAAAGGATGCCCCTATACTGAATGTTAGTATATAATTAGAGGTGCAAATAGCATCTGCCACTATTTGCACCGGGGGTGACCGCATTGAATATCTGGGATTTGTCATTTAAACCATGAAATTATCTGAAATACATAGGATTTTGGTTTACAAAAAAGAATTGTCACTGGAGTGAGGAAGGCAGCCACTTTTAACTGCCAGTTGCCTCCACGTCTGAGACCATCAATCTGCACATCTTATCACATGGCTTATTGAATGCATTGCCACGGAGACGTAGCGCGTGTGGAGGCTTCACGCCATCCACTGCGGCAACCACGTTCAACTCACCACGCGCCCCACTGAGAACAAACCACATTATAGTGACCACAAGGAGTTTATCCCATGTGACTCTACCCTCCCTAGCAACCGGGCCAATTTGGTTGCTTAGGAGACCTGGATGGAGTCACTCAGCACACCCTGGGATTCCAACTAGCGAACTCCAGGGGTGGTAGCCAACATATTTTACCACTGAGCTACCCAGGCCCCACTGGATTCCATCTCTAAGATAACGTTACCTAGTGTTGCAGTTTGTTGTCGCTGTTGAATAGCGGAAGAGAAGCACTGAGGCAAGGCTCTCGGGGAGCGTGCATAAACGTCATATCCTTCCGATTTTCCCGGCAAAAGCGACCCGCTCCCCTTGCATGAAAATCAGTCTACTTTGCTTCAACAAGCCATGTGGATAATGATTCGCTCAGAGAATATAAATATCATCAGTATCAACAACATCATCGCATAGCATCTCAAATGTTGCTCTGGTTACTTTGAAATGCCAGAGCAAAAACCTGTCATCAAAATGATTAGCTACTTTTACCTCCCTGGCAGTAATATGTTCACAGTGAATCCGTTCTTTCAAACGCAAACATGTATTTCATCAATGTGTTTTGTCTGCACGCTCTAAACTGCAAGTAACTTATTACGTTTAATAAAAGAGCCACAGTGGCTTCAATTTCCAATTTAATTTCTATTTTGCACTAATTTTCCCAGAAGTGATAGTTTTGCTCTTTTAAACACATTGGATGAAAACGCTGCTGTATTCACAAGTTATTTTTGCGATTTTGTGTATAAATTAAATTCGTACCTTGGAGGGAAACATGTCTTATAATATTTAAGGTGCAGTATGTAAGATTCAGAAACTCTTGTTATTAATGACACCTGTAGCCATTAAGTGAACTGCAGCCAGCTACCTGTTGCTCGTGCACACACTCCATAGGGACCTGAGCGAGCATCGGCCAAAACAATGACGTAACTGTCATGCCGACAGATGAGGTAGCATAATTAAAATGACACAGTTATGATATTTTTACTACAAACTTTGAGACTAAACTAAAACTACTTATCAGCTAACATAGCATACTGATACATACTACCAAACTGTAGCAGACAGTTTACTGTTGCGCTGCACTGTTATGTTGCACTATTGTATGTTTTGTATGTCATATGTTGTACTACGAATAAGAAACCAGCGTATTTGCTTACATTTATCCGGTATACCTGACTTTTAGTATAAAGAGAAGATCGTTGAAATTATTTGAAAGTTACGAAGCAAGGTAGTTTGCAATTCATCAGCGATAGCAGGCAAGATCAAGTTAGCTAAAATTACACAGATCAATCCTTATGGCACTATATTTCATATGCTTTGCAGTCATGTAAGCTTACCTGTCCAATAAGAAGAACGCCAATTCAGGGTCGGTTTTGATCCCCAAAACTGAACGAAGGTCCCTCCAGGAATCAAATGCCCTGCCGATGTGCATTCTAGTTTTCCCTCAACTATGATCACGTTCCTGCTTAGCCAGATGGGATTCAGTAGATAAAGGTTTTTTTTTTGTTTTTTTGGCTTACTCTGAGTTTGTATAGGAGTTGGTGTTGTGCTGGGAGCTGGCTGTTTGCTGGATTCCATCTCTTTTTTTATTTTGTGGATTTTTCCCCTTTTTCTCCCAATTTGGAATGCCCAATTCCCAATGCGCTCTAAGTCCTCGTGGTCGCATAGTGATTCGCCTCAGTCCGGGTGGCGGAGGACGAATCCCAGTTGCCTCCGTGTCTGAGACTGTCATCACATGGCTTGTTGAGCGCATTGCCACGGAGACGTAGCGTGTGTGGAGGCTTCACGCCATCCACCGCGGCAACCACGTTCAACTCACCATGCGCCCCACTGAGAACGAACCACATTATAGCGACCACGAGGAGTTTATCCCATGTGACTCTACCCTCCCTTGCAACCGGGCCAATTTGGTTGCTTAGGAGACCTGGCTGGAGTCACTCAGCACACCCTGGGATTCCAACTAGCGAACTAGCAAACTCCAGGGGTGGTAGCCAATGTATTTTACCACTGAGCTACCCAGGCCCCTGCTGGATTCCATCTCTAAGATAATGTTACCTAGTGTTGCAGTTTGTTGTCGTTGTTGAATTGCGGAAGAGAAGCACTGAGGCAAGGCTCTTGGGAGCGCGCATAAATGTCACATCCTTTCGATTTTCCCGGCTAAAGCGACCCACTCCCCTCGCATGAAAATCAGTCTACAGGCTTTAATAGGCAACCTAGGAAGTCCGGGAAGGGATCATTTTTTAAGTTGCGTTACAAGCCGTTCACACATTGGCAAAAAAAGTATATATATATATATATATATATATATATATATATATATATATATATATATATATATATATATATACATTTTTTAGGTTACATTTTTTTTTTTTAAAGTGTTATGAAATCCTTTGTACAAAATATTATTGACGCACACAAGATGCTCTGTGGAACATTCTCAAATTATGCTGGAATAACATCATCAGGTTTTACACTTGCGGAATCCATACCAGCTCGAGTGCTTTATTCGATTAAACTTTTCACTAAAACAGTTTTGCTTTTAATATAACTTCTACTGAAATTGTTTGTATGATATTGTAAAATTGAAGCAAAACAGGTCTCAGACTTTTTGATCTCACTGTATATAAAGTTTTTGCTCTCACTCTCTCTCTCTTAGGGATTTAGAGGTACAGTCACAGATCAGCCTGACTTTGATTCAAGCAGTGATGCAGAGGCCCTCTATAATGCCATGAAAGGCTTTGGTGAGTGTCAGGGACTCCTCATCTACAGATGTTTGGTATGAAGCCAATGACAACTGGGATATTCCACATGATCTCTTTATATCTTTGTCTGTTGTGTCACAGGAAGTGACAAGGAGGCCATCTTAGATCTGATTACCTCACGCAGTAATGCTCAGAGGCAGGAGATACGCACTGCCTACAAATCTCTCTATGGGAAGGTACTGGGACATATATGATGCTCCTAAAATGGATTAAAGACTTTAGAGAGATATTAGGGAGAGTAAAATAATTGCAATTGATATCTAACATGTACAGCTTAAAAGTGCACTTTATCATAATCACTTCACTCTTTAGGATTTAATTGATGATCTGAAGTACGAGCTGACGGGGAAGTTTGAACGTCTGATCATCGGTTTAATGAGAACTCCAGCCTATCATGATGCCAAAGAAATAAAGGATGCCATTAAGGTATATATAAAAGAATCTAGATATTACATGTACGTGACCATCCAATTAAAACTTGCTGTGCCTGGCTGCTTGAAGAGCATACCTTTGCTTGGTTTTTCAAATGCATGGCTTGCACAGATAATTAGATTCAGATAGATGTGTTATTCTGGATTTCTGCTATTTTATGTAACTATATTGAATGATGATTATTTTTTAATATATAACTAAATTTGGCTTTTAATATATAGGGCTCTATTTACATGACCACACTAGGCACAGTGCAGCACGCAATGACCATGCGCAACCCTTATCTCATTTCTGTGAGAGCGCTAATTCTAAGGACAATTTACTTGCCAGCACAAAGCTCTATCTGTGTTATCTGTAGGTGTATGAGTGCAAACTGTGGGTGTACTGTATGCTAATGAAGTAGCGCATTGCACAATTTGCTTTTTTCCTGAGAAAGAGGTCATTGCTTTGCAAAACAACGTCTGTTTACAGCGCAAAGTTTTAAACTCAGTTCCTGCATTTACAGTTTGAGGTTTGCGTGCAAAAAATAAAAAAATAAAAAATGGTCTCTCGACCCACAGCTTAACCTGGAAGGCCGATACAGTCACTATTAATACTAGACAGCCATGATTTGTGTGTCACTTGATCAGTATGATTAATAATACTTACATTCTCTATAATTTAACAGAGCATACTTCCAAATACTGACGAGAACCATATTTTCCATGCGTATAAAAGGAGCGTGTCACTGTCATAGAAATATGCCTGATAATACTCGACAAGGATGCAGTTAATGCACAAAATAGTGCAAGTCCATATTTCTATTCTTCTAATTCATTGCATACAGTCCATTTTATACTACCAACTTCTATTGAATGTGCTGTCTTTGTTTATATTTCTGGTGTTTGAATGGACTATATAATAGAATGCAGATGGTTCAATAACCGGAGAAGAACCTCAAAATTAAATTGCACTTGACCCAGCCCATTAGCGCTTTGCGTGTGCAATTTCACCAAACCCACTCGTGCCTAGACTTAGCACATGCTTGCACAGAAATTCCAAAACGTAATGGCCATGCCCACTGATTTGACGCGTATGGCATTTCGCATTGCGCTGCACTTAGCGCTCTTACAATAGGGACCATGATGTGTACTTAGATTTAGACATCTATCATACAGGGAAAAGAACAAAATTGTGTATTCCTGACTGCTTCACCAAAACATCAGTCATTTCAAGACCAATTACAATATCAGTTGACATATACACCGTCATTTTTTTGTTTTATTTACTGGACGTTTTTTTCCCCCTGTGAATCTCTTTTACAATTGCTATCATTAGGATTTGGTAAGTGATGATTTTCCTTAAATATTGTAAATAATGAGAGTTAGGTCAAGCTAATTCTTAAAATATTAACCATTTAATGATTTTTTCATGACTATGAATCACAAAGAACCAAATTTTAAGGACCTACATGAAATGTCTGACACTCCCTTTGAAAAGTTGAAAAAATATAAATATTTTTTTCATGTAGTAATTACTTTAACTCTCATTTAAGAGTGAACACTTAAGTTGTAGTTTATTGTACATTTTATTTACTAAAATGCCTTTATATTACCATACCTTTTTCAACAATTATATTAACACTATCCTGTGATAAAATAATATGTCTTTTTAGCAACATAGAGTCCACTTTCATTTCTCTCTTGAGTAACTTCACTCATTTCCCTCTAGATAATTATACTGGCATCTTGTATAATATGCTATATCTTCAAAATAATGAGATTAAAGTTGTGCTTTGAACAAAATAATTGACTATACTTTCTTCCTGTATTTTAAAGGGAGAAGGAACAGATGAAAAATGCTTGATTGAAATTCTTGCCTCAAGAACCAATGAGCAGATTCATAACCTGGTGGCAGCATACAGAGATGGTGAGTTTTATTTAAAGTACCTAAGGCAACAAGAGATCAAAATATTCTTCTGAACTGTGCAGTCAAAGCCAGACAATGTGATTGTTTGTTCACAGCATATGGCAGGGAGCTTGAAGAGGATGTTATAGGGGACACATCTGGACATTTTAAGAAGATGCTGGTTGTTTTGCTTCAGGTCAGTGAAACCTGTGATGAACTGTTTATTTACAATAATACAGAATCATGTTTTAAGCATTTATGTTCTCAAACCCTTTCTGGTGTGTTATTTTTCGTTCTTTGCTTTTTAACTGAGAAATGGTTATTATCCTCGGTTGTTCATATTCTCCTTTGTACTTTCACCTGAATTTCATACTGAGTATGCATTTCAGTATGCATACTTTGCATTCTGAGCCAATGATTTTACAATAAAAGATGTGTTGACTGCAATGCTTTTATTATGGTGGTCCATACTGTGTTTAATGTTGATGATTATGGGGTTTCTTAGGGGACCAGAGAGGAAGATGATGTTGTTAGTGAAGACCTTGTGGAGCAAGATGCTCAGGTGAGCATGATCAAGTGTGTAGCTGATATTCGGCTTCTTATCGTGACCGTCATTTAGTCTAATCAGAAAATAGAAGAACTAGGTTTAAGGTAATCTATTTGGGACAGGTCACAATTATTCAGAATCATGTGTGTAAAGAGTAATGCTTGTGAAAAGTTGTTTATGAAGTTAAATGATTTACCCCTACATACTGAATGAATGGAATACCATATATTTGTACGCACACCATGCAACTTAACAAGTGTTCTTCTGACCTCTTGACTTGGAAAGAGTTGGCATCTTGAAAGAATATGTATGTGTGTGTGTGTGTGTACTCTCACTATAGGACCTGTATGAAGCAGGGGAGGCACAATGGGGCACAGACGAGGCCAAATTCATCATGTTGCTGGGAAACCGTAGTGTGACCCATTTGCAGTTGGGTATGAGAACCGCAGTCGCACACTGGACACACTGGATACAGACATTTCTGCGGACTACACCACTCCCCCACTTTACACATTCACTTGTCTGTGTCTCTAACACTCCTCACCACACCTCAGTGTGCTGATTTTAATCACCTTAGAGAGAGTTTGTATTGCAAAAAAAAAAAGATAATATATTGACCTAATCTATGAGTCATTAAACAAATGTACCATTTTGTAATATTATGATTGCATATAAGATTATTAATTACAATTAAGGTTGAGATTTTTGTAATATCAAGATTATGTGATATGTAACATGGATTAATGCTGTATGACATAATAGAACAATAGATAATTGTGTTTTTATTATGTGTTATCTAGTATTTGATGAATACCAAAAAATTGCAGAGAAATCCATTGAAGACAGTATTAAAAGCGAGCTATCTGGAGATTTTGAAAGATTGATGCTGGCAGTTGGTAAGCTTTGGGCCCCATGATGCGATCAAAATAAGTGAAACAGTGCATGACCTTCTTTAAGATATGCTCCCTTGTTTACCTCCCTCAGTTCAGTGCATCAGGAGTAAGCCCATGTTCTTCGCCAAGCGTCTTTACAAGTCCATGAAGGTAGAAACTGCTGTAATGTTACCTGTTATGAATCCTGATGAAGTGAAAGTGCATTGCTTAAGGTGGTTATCAATGCTTTCTGTGCTTCTGTCTTTGTCTCGCATCTCTCTGCAGGGTCTGGGCACTGCTGATAACACTCTTATTCGCATTATGGTCTCTCGCGCTGAGATTGACATGCTGGATATCAGAGAGTGCTTTAGGCTGTGTTATGAGAAATCTCTGCACAATATGATTCAGGTAATGCATATACACAGACATAAAGAATATAAAATACACATTATCTTCCCCTCCATATGACAAATGTTCCTTCATTATGCTTGCATGATTGTTATATTTATTGCAACGTAGTACATAACTGTACACAACATAATAGATAATTGCACAACTACATAATTTCATATAGTTTCATTTAGGGTTTTCTCCTTGAAATGTTGTCTTTCACAACCTTGTCATTTGTTTCACATATTAAATGTTGTTAATTTATAGTATATGGTAGGTGCATACTAGTATCAATGGATTATATTTTAAATGTAACTCACAGTTTGTATGGAGAGATTTAGCAGACAACATCTAAATAAAATTATATTACAGATACAGTAAACAGTAAACAGAAATAGACCTACATCATGAAATAATTCAATATATCATTTAAGGCTGTTGATTTAACCTGTTAATTCAATGTGATTTATTATATAAAAATAAGACATTCAAATAATTTACTTAATTTATTATTTAGGCCAGTGATAACCTTATGTTCAATGATATGGAAATAAAACAAACAATATATTGACTTCTAAAGCCACTTTTTTTTTTGTTTGTCTAGTCAATGCTTTACTCGTCTGCCATAGCAATGTAATGAATTATAGCCTATTAATCATATATATTATATTTATAATTATTTTGATTATTATATATTGAATTATCCTTATTTTGGGGCCTTTCTCAGCAAATATTCATACAGTATATGCGATTTAATTGCGATTAATTTGATTAATCAACATATCATGTAATAATTAGATTTAAAATTGTAATCGAAGGACAGCTCTAATGTCATGAAGTGCAGCAATCACTTAATAAAAATACTATGAAATGTGAGCATAAATAAATACATTTCACAGTTTATCTTTTATGCTCACATTTCATTGTATTTTTATTTATTTATTGCAACATTCCATGTTGTATTTCATTATTTCATGATATATTCATGATATATGTTGTGTGTGTTTGTAAATAAACATTTATAATATCTTCTGCTCCTCTGTGTGAATTCAACAGGATGACACGTCTGGGGATTACAAACGCACCCTGCTGAAGCTGTGTGGAGGAGATGATGAGTAAGCCCTTTTCCTTTAGATTTAGTGTTTAGCTAAGGACTTTTACTTCTGTGCTGCAATATCTTTGAAGAGTCAGTTGAGGGAGACATTGGACCATCATGAATTGCAGGACAATGTGTTTACATTGCAGTGTCCCAAATTATGTCCCAATTTCCAAATGTTAAGACACAAGACATGAGTCTCTTTCTATGTACATATCATATTATTTCATACTTATATATTATATTATAGAATTCAGATTTCTTGATAAACATTGGTGAGATCAAATCTTTGCCCTTAGTGTTTGGATGCATTTCAGTGTGACTGAGGACAGGGCCAAAGATTTTAAAATTGTTTGGTTTGTCAAGTCCTCAATCTGTACATTGTTATTTTGTCAGCACAAAAGGTTAAAGATCTGTTTGTTTCTCAGTATTGCAGGGGAGTTCTTCCCAGAGGCTGCACAAATTGCCTACAAGATGTGGGAAATCAGTTCCATGACCAAAGTCCAGGTTAGAGTCACCCACACTCTCTCAGCGGCATGCATCATATTACCCTCTAATGATCCCTCCTGCCTCTGGCCAAGCAAGAGCCTATAACTATGTCATACACACTGAGAGCACAGCAGAGCTTTTGTCTGTGCACAGATAGCATCCGAATGCACTCATTTTGATAATCAGAGTCTTGATTTGCTACTACTTCCTATGACTCTTATCTAGTCACTCAAAAAGTGCTCATCTTTTACCAAAGACACTGTACTGCAACTGGGTTATTGTTTGTCTATGCTCATACTGTATGTATATATATATATATATATATATATATATATATATATATATATATATATATATATATATATATATATATATATATATATATTATTGTACTCATACTTTAACTCTGTTAGCAATATTGGAATAGCTTTATCTTGTGTTTCTGTCATCAGTTAAGAGGAACTTTACAACCATACCCAAATTTTGACCCTGCGAGTGATGCCCAAGCTCTGAGAAAAGCAATGAAGGGTTTTGGTATGTAACAACAGTATTTTAACTTTGTTTGAGTGAATTTGGCACTGTCACTGAGACTTATAAACCTTTATTTCCTGGGATTTTCAGGCACTGATGAAGACACAATTATTGACATTGTGACACAAAGGAGCAATGCACAGAGACAAGAGATCAGAAAGGTTTTCAAATCTCTTTTGGGACGGGTAAGACTCTGTCTTTAACTATGATAGGCCAAATCTTCTTTTAATGTTCCCAGCGTTACTCATAATAATTGCATTTTTACTAAAATTCCAATTACAGATTTTTATAATGAATTTTACTAGTAAGAATTCCAATTACAGAGCTCTACAATTGCATTTTTACTAGCAAAAATTCTAATTACAAAGCTTTATAATGAATTTTACTAGTAAGAATTCCAATTACAGAGCTCTACAATTGCATTTTTACTAGTAAAAATTCTAATTACAGAGCTTTATAATGAATTTTACTAGTAAGAATTCCAATTACAGAGCTCTACAATTGCATTTTTACTAGTAAAAATTCTAATTACAAAGCTTTATAATGAATTTTACTAGTAAGAATTCCAATTACAGAGCTCTACAATTGCATTTTTACTAGTAAAAATTCTAATTACAAAGCTTTATAATGAATTTTACTAGTAAGAGTTCCAATTAGTGAGCTCTACAATTGCATTTTTACTAGTATACATTCTAATTACAGAGCTCTGTAATTGAATATTTACTTTAAAATTTACTTGTCTTTTGTTTCCATTCACTCCCATTCATTTTTAATTACAGAGCTCTATGACTGAATTTTAACTTGTAAGAATATTAACTAGAGAGCTGTACAATTGCATTTTTAATAGTAAGAATTCTAATATGAGAGTTTTGTAATAGCATTTTTACTAGTAAGAATTCCAGTTAGAGAGCTGTACAATTGCATTTTTACAATTAAAAATTCTAATTACAGAGCTCTATAATTGAATATTTACTTGTCATGTTTCCATTGACTCCCATTCATTTTTTAATTACAGAGCTCTACAATTTGAATTTTTTCAACTAGAGAGCTCAACTGTAGAATTCTTACTAGTAAGAATTGTAATATGAGAGCTCTGTAATTGAATATTTACTAGTACAAATTCTAATCTAATTTAATTGTTACTAGTAAATACCGCATTAAAGATACGTTTTAATTGCAGAGCTCTGTAATTGAATTACTAGTATTCTTACCGGTTTTGTCCCACTGACCACAACTGACACATCAAACATACAGTAAAGCTGTATTAAATGTGCATGTGTATTAGCATCTTTCTAATTTGTGAAATTATTTTCGGACAGAATCTCATGGCTGACCTCAAATCAGAACTGTCCAAAAACCTTGAAAGGCTCATCCTGGGCCTGATGATGACGCCAGCAGAGTTTGATGCCAAAATGATGAAGAAAGCCATTGAGGTAAACATGCAGATTTATGATAGCATGGCACAGATTTGTGTTGATAGATACAAACCAAAAGCTTACTTGAGTCATAAAAAGCTGTAAGACTGTTTTATAATTAAAATAACAGACTGACCTGCTTCTGTTATTCAACCTCTGTGTTTATTTGTTCACTGGGGGGCAGTGACCTGCCCAAACTAGAGCAGAGGTGATGATCACTACTATACACTGACTGTTTACTTTTCATTTTGCTTCGATGTTGAATAAAGATAGAAACAGCAACAATGATTGAGATATTTTAATTTGAGAAAAGCTTTTGAAACAAATGTATTTGAATATACTGTATATTATGTGTATTACTTCTGTCCACGTTTGTGATTAATAGCAATATTTATGCATAAATGTATTTTCTATTTTTTAAAGGGCGCAGGTACAGATGAACATGCATTGATTGAGATCCTGGTCACTAGGAGCAACCAGGAGATTCAGGACATGTGCTCTGCCTATCAGCATGGTAAATAAACCCATGGCTGTTTCATAGCAATATTGTGTACAGGAGGTGGCGCCATTTGTCTCTGAAATGGTGCATTAATATAAATTACATTACAGAGTAGCTTTTTACACATCACCTGTACATCACTTTATGTCTACCCATGTGTCTTTGTGTATTTTCCCCTACACAGCCTTCAAAAACAGTTTAGAAGATGCCATCGCATCAGACACATCTGGACATTTCAAACGGATTCTGATCTCCCTGGCACAGGTACTATAAACACAGCTGAAACACTGGCTCACAGTTTACACATTGGGACTTATGAAAACATTTTTCACCAAACTACATTTGTGTTTATCAGGGAGCACGCGAAGAAGGACCTGCAGACATGGGCAGGGCCTTGGAAGATGCCCAAGTAAGTTTAAAATAGCCTACTATGTAAATTGTCATTTGTTTACCAAGTACAATGTTACCGTAATAGCAGTGTATTGCCATTAGGTAGATGGAATTTAATTAATATGTTTTTCTCCTATGTAAGGCATTGGCAGATGCCTGCAATGCAGACTCGGGTGACATGGAAGACACGTTCATGAGTATTCTATGCACGAGGAGTTTCCCTCACCTAAGGAAAGGTAATGTTAACACAAGTTTGCTATTGGTATTGTGCTAATACATGTTTTCATGAACTCTCCAGCCAACATTCATTCTATCCCTTCCAGTGTTTCAGGAATTTGTCAGATGCAGCAACAAGGACATTGAACAGATCATAAAGAAGGAAATGTCAGGAGATGTTAAAAATGCCATGTTTGCTATTGGTAAGAGCTGTTTACTTTTTCAGCGCAATGGCCAAGCATCTGGAAAACACATTTTATTTATATGGGCCATTCCTGCAATTCTGTGAAATTGAACACCCCAGTACAAACTGTGGTATATATAACATTTAATTTTACTGGATTACCATTTTAAAAGGCTTGATGAAAAGAATAAAGACATAATTTAGCCTAAAAGCTACATTTTAAATAATTTAAATCATTTTCAATGATTGTTCTAGTGTAATTTCCTCATGTCCACAAAGCTGCACGTCAGCCATCTTTGATAAAAATAAGCGCTAAATCATCGGATTTCAAGAAAAACTTACGATAAGAGTTAAATGTGGGAAAGTCTGTCAAACGTTTTGCTGTCAGCCTGATCACACTGTGAATTCGGCGACAGTAGGTCGAAAGTTCTGCTGCTGAAATTGGTTCTTATTGAAATTTGAATCACTGCCTCCAGTGACCGAAGCTGGAAGTGTTGTTGAACGAACAACATATGCAGGTGAAATGGCCACAGAGTGGCACTAAAAGCGAGTTTTATTTTTAGTTGTAAATGATGTAATACAGTGAACAGGAACACATTTTTTATTAACCATACGCCCAAACCCCAACCCTAAACCTAACTATCAGTGGATTAAAGAATTGCAATCTTAGAGGAAAAATGCAACCTCAGAATCATGCTCACCATTTTTTATGTGAATGTGATTACTTCCTGGTTTCCACGGGCCCAGAACCTGAGTCTCTGAGATTCTTTACATTCTAATTGAAATGATTTCACAGTTTAAATTATGCAAATGTATCTGATAGGGCATGGCCCTCTATTTCAGGGTACATAAACTTTTGAAGGAACAAGTTGATTTCCTGTGTTATCATGTTGGTGCTATTCCCATCTGTGAGTAGAATCTGCTGCTCTGCGTATCCTTCCAAAGGAACAGAGACAGAGAGAGAGTGTAAACAGTCTTTAAAATGCTAAAGTATAGCTTTTATGGTGGAAAGGATTTAAGATTACAACTCCAGTTATGATACAGTGATAAAAAATGCATGATATGACACCTATACTAACTACATCAGTAAGCAGAAAAATGTCTGATCAAATGTATTATTATACTGTACTGTATGTGTTTTGTTGTGGAAAAAAATAAGACATGACACTGAAGTGATCATATGAGTCCAGTCATTGAAAAATAACAATTACATATTCATATTTCCCAGTGCGGAGCGTGAAGAATCAGCCCTCTTATTTTGCTGACCGATTGTACAAAGCCATTAAGGTACGACTTTTCCTCTGCATCTACATCAGGCTCTGAGCAGTACGGCAATTTAGGTCAAAATCACATCATTCAGCTTTTATATGAGTGACGAATTAATTTAGAGTCATTGACTAAGAACAAGCTCTAGTGAGTAAGTCATCTGAAACATTTTTTTTTGTGTGTTAATTTTGTGGGTCAAAAGCACTTATGTAAGGCAACAGTCATGTTGAATTCATTTGACGACAGCGTGTCTGCTGTTGACCTTCCAGAGAAGGTTCTCAGGCTTGATTATGAGTCACAGGCCTGTGATGAGCATCTGCACTATTGCTGATGCTCTGCATTGTTCAGATCAGCGTCAGGCTGAAGTTTTCTAAGCCATGTGACTTTCCCTGCAGGGTCTGGGAACAGACGACAGGGCTCTCATCCGTATCATGGTGTCCCGCTCTGAGGTTGACCTCTTCAACATACGCAAAGAGTTAAAGGAGACCCATGACACCTCTTTGCATGAATTCATCCAGGTAGAAACCTTGGTTGTAAGTTGCGTGCTCCTTGTCTACATACTGCATGCCACTGTGTATGTGCATGATGTGATTGAAAATTTGTGAATTTAAAAGAGAGTTGTGTAGATATTGTATTTTGTCTTACTGTAGGCATTGCACATCCTCTTTTGGTTAAGTCAAGGGGGGAACAAAGTGTTTTACAGGTTCCTGTGGTGTACTCGCTCGACTCAGCTGTTTAGGAATTTCCCCTGCATGCTTGACTTCCTCTCTGTATGCTGAACTGATTGGTAGAAAGTGTGGAGACAGGAAGTGTTCAATAACAGGTCTATACTGGCTCTGTAGTCAAAACTCCCTTCAAAGATCAATAATAGCACTCGATAATAACTTATTATGCTATATTTGTTGTGTTAGTATGCAAATAATCCAACCAAATCAAGATTTTTATAAAATTATACTCCTTTTAAATCAAAGGAGACAGCAGCATTTATTTTTATATGGTGTTTGGAAGTTGCTTTGATATCTGATAATTTTAGTGATAGATGCTACTAAATTGAGCATGCTGAGAGTAAGTCTGTGTGTTTTTAAGGTGTGTGAAAAAAGAGCATAACATTTCCACAGATGTTTGGATTGGATTTATTGTTTTGTAGGACTACAGGGTTTCATACGCTTTTCGTTTTCTTTTTTTACTTTATTTCCACTAAAATTTACTTTAGGCTGTGAAGGAAGGGAAATAACCTGTTGATCTTAATGTACATACATTTATTTAGTTTAAACGAAACTCTCTGTAATTACATAATGCAGTGAATTACATAACAGCTTAATAGCATTATGCAATGCAGCTATCACTGGTATGACCGTGTTGCATGTTCCCAAGGCATTGGGTGTGTTTTGATGCTTTTGTCAAAAAGGTGATGTGTGTAATTACTGTGCCAATACTGTGGCAGTAACTAGTGGTTGAGCCAATGTTGCAGTTGTGCTGGTCAGGATGCTCAAGCATACAGAGTCACAATGTTTACACTTTCCAGGAGGAATCAACTTACCTATAATTGTCTCTGCATATTAAAGGTGCACTCAGTCATTTTTTCCTCTTTAAAAATGTTTTCCTCTTTAAGAAATTAATTGTTATTTTAAAATATATGTATAAAATCATGAGCACTCACATGAGATAAAGACTCCAGTCATATCAGTAGCCTTATAAAAACTGTCTAAATCTACATGGAGAGGATCCCCTCAAGGGGGCTGCCATGTTGAAATCACATGACCAGCCAAATACTACTCACTTAATCTCAGTAACCACCTTGTTTTTGGACACTTTTACTCATGGATTAAAGTAATCATGGCTGACTGTGAATAGGGCATTTCTACAATGGCATCAGTAACTGAAAACTCATGTGTTTGAATGATGCTGCATCCACGCCACTAGGTGTAAGTGTAAGTTCAAGACGACATGCATAAAATATTACTGAGTGCACCTTTAAGCTAAGCTAGGAGAAAGTATTTTAACATCAAAAGGTCCCACTTTATATTAGGTGCCTTTAACTACTATGTACTAACATTAAAATACTCCCAATACAATGTATTTAATATGTAACTGCATGTTGTTCTGCAGAATTCTAACAAGATTCACATTTGCTGCTACTAAGTTTATGGGTGGGGTTAGGGGTAAGATTAAAGGTGAAACTACAGATGTAATTAAATGCTGGTACTTTAAATGTACGTAAGTACAATTTAACAACACGTATGCCCATAACAAGTACATTGTATCAAATGCTTAAGTACATAGTAGTTAAAGACACCTAATATAAAGTGGGTCCCATCTAAAAAATTACACACTTTACCTGCAAATATGGTTCATATGTTTTTCATATGTGTTGATTGTGCTCTCTCTCAGGGTGACACATCAGGAGACTATCGTAAAACGCTTCTGATACTCTGCGGAGGGGAGGACTAGAACATTTTCCTGTTGTCCTGGTAAAGGATATTGATGCCTAGCAACCAGTGCGCTGTGTTCCAGTCCTATGTTTGTAAGGTGCTTGTCAATATACAACCTATGTGCCCTTTTTACCGCCATGCCTATGTCAAAGCTAGTGATGACCTACTATGCCACACCTTGTTCAAATGTTCCATTTTCTGCAATCATGCACGATATGGAAAAATATATATATATTTTTTTTAAAGTTCAAAGCACTAAGCATTTACTATTAGTGCTTTACTTGTAATCCAGCCATACAGTGTTCAAATTGATCACCCCAGAAATAAAGGAAATGACCCGGTTTGAGTTTGTGTTCTTAAACGAAGAGCAGTATTGTTATTTTGTTGTTAGTCATTGTTGCTTTAAATCTAACAGAAAACACAGTAATTCTGCAGTCCAGTGGCTCAAAAGCATCTTATATTTTACTTGACAGAGATTTTTCACATCCTTGTTTTATTCATTACTGGTCCAGAGAGCTGATTAACCCAGATCAGTCATTAACTCTATTTACATTATGGACACACCAAGGAAATTCCCTCCTGTTGAAATCTACGTAATTCTGTTCTAAATAGGAAATATCTGGTTATAAATTTCAGATGGTAAATGTGATATTTGATGATCTTTAGATAATGTGTTTTGACCCAAATCCAATTTTTGAAGAATCTGCATTACAGATAATATTTTTTCCAAAAACTATGACTGTCCTGAGAATATTGGTTTTATTGGATTGGTTCACTCCTTATACTTTAAAGGGATAGTTTACCCAAAAATTATGTAATCTTTTTTTTTCAAACAATGTCTCCTTTTACGTTCCATGGAAGAAAGAAAGTCATACGGTTTGGAACAATATAAATGTGAGTAAATGATGACAGAATTTTCATTTTTGGGTGAACTAAACCTTTGATTACATATACTGTGACCACCATGTTCAGTTTTTATTTTATTTTATTTGATTGAATTTCAGCACATTTTCTGTTCTCTTGTGATTCACACTAGTTCCAAGAGACGTTTCCCAGTTAACAGACAGCAACGGTATTGTCATCTGCTTTTCTGGATGTGTGTAGAGGCATTGACAAGTCTTTTTCTGTATAAAAGCGTCCTCTGTCAAACTGAGCCTTCAAACCATCAATTCATTATATTCTTGTCTGCAGCTATCTATATGTCTATGTCCGTATGTGTTTATGTGTGTGCATGCATGCATGTGTGAGTTTGTGCGAGCGTGTCTTTGTGTGAACGCAGCTGTTGTCAAGCCATCTTTAGTTTAAAGAGGAAAGAAAAAAAAAGCTTGCGGGGCTAGGAAATCCCCTGCACTAGACCAACATCCCAGTCACTATCGATGATGCCTGCAATTGCAGTAGCATTTTGAAATTCAGAACAAAACAAATAAATGATCATAATGATATTTTCGATTGTGTGTGAAAAGTAGTGCATGCAGAAGTAAAGACAAAATGCACAGATGCATAATGCCATGGGTGACAAAAGGTTACTAACCTAAACAACATGAGAACATATTTTGCATTTCTAAGTGCAGTTTCAGCTGACTTTGCAGTGACTGCATGCAGTTATGATTTGAAGAAATTTACTCTTGGCATCACTAAAATAATCCATTCAGACATTTAGCACAGTGCCCGTTGTGCAGGTAACCACAATGTTACACTTTTAGTTGCTTTACAGTGGTTGAAATACTACAAAAATGTGCAATTGTGCTGCTTTTTATTTATTTATTTATTTTTTCAATTGAATGCTTGCTATGTTTCAGCTGTGTGGGACAAAAAGTGGTTAGTTATTTATAGGGTTAAAGTGAATTAGAGGGCAAATGCACATAGGTTGATGGTGTCTAATCCAATAACTCAATCTAAAGTGCTGATTTATGAAGCTGTTTTATAATAATTTGAGTCGGATTAGGCTCCTCGCAGCATTTCCAGCTATGGCATTGGGAACAGTCAAAATGCTCTAGTTTTTGTTGAATATAAGTGTTGTCTGGCAACACTTAGCAAAGCAGACACAAGTTCCTGGACGCATACCAGGTCCCACTTTTGAGCTGAAAATATCAGGGCCTTTCACTATGTGGGAATTCCCCCTTCTGTATAAAAACACTGCAAACACTTCCCCCATTGCCATCAGTTTTCTTAAAAAACGCCTCTCGGACACAAGTATAATGTGTAGGTGAGTACTTTTACCATGTTTATATTGAACAATGTCTTATTCCTGTATTTGCTATTATACATAATGTGCTCTTTGCTTTTATAAATTTGTGAAATTGGGAATTAAAGTAGGAAACCAGTAAATTTGTATTTTCCGGAGGCTGTGACTAAAGAAATGAAGGGAATTTGTTTCTGATAATGATGTAGTACTTTTTTTAAAGTAATTTTAATAAAAGTAGCTTTTACTAAAAGGTGTAGGCCTATATGTTTTCAATTCAAACAATAAGTTTGAATTGTCATACCTTTCAAAATCATACCTATTTCAAACTGTGTTTGATTTTCATTGAACTTTATTCATTTTTTTTGTTTTTGGATAATTGAAAAATGCAAGTGCCTTTTTTTTTCATGGCATTTTTTTTATGCTTGATTGTTGACCACATACAGTACAAAACATAATTTTTTTTTTAAACATTAAAACAAAAGTTATATTCCATGTCTTTTCATTTATTATTTTTGGACAGGTAACCAATCAGACTTTTCCATAAAGATATAGATCATATAGATTGGATGCGTTATGTGTTAGAATGTAGTATCTATGTGATGTCAATCTTTAATACACAATGATACATTTCCACAAGGTGTCACCATTTATTTTCAGAGCAGGGTATGATTTATGGTAGAGGATGTTATGGGGTAATCTTAACGTTTTATGGTAATGGCAGCATAATCAAATGTTTTTTTTTTTTTTACTTACATTATAGTTACATTTAACATTACAGTTAAATTACATTAAATCTCACTATGAAAAGGAAGACTGTTCTGTGCTTACATGGCGTTTTAATGATAGGAACTGAATTCGTATTAGGATTACAGGACAAAAGGTTACAGATATCTGCAATCTGGCTAGATAGACCCTTTTGTTATTTATGAAAGGATTTAGATACACATTGCTTTTCTGCAATGTTGTTACAGCAAATGTAATGAGTTTCTACCCATTATAAAATTCAAGATATGTTCAAATGAATAAAGGAAAGTGATAATCACATAGTACTGCTTATACAGTAAGTTTGGAAAATGACTGTTAATTAGATTTGTTATGATTAATAATTAAATATCCTAAAGTTCCCTGTCAGCAGTGATTTCTGTTTTGCGATAAGGGTATCAATGAAGAAATGCTAAAAAGCACAAATCTCAAGTGTTGTTTTTATTTAGATAAACCAAGTTAGATGTGGACATTGACTTTAAAACATACAGTATATGCTCCACATTTCCTAATGTTCACAAACGTACTCTGTCAGTCCATTAAGCCTTTGGAATAATTTCAAACATACACTGTCTAACCGGTTGACCTAAAAAATGTGCTTCATTTGGTAACATCTAAATTAACTTGTTTGATCCATGTCAAAAATTTTATTTACCACTTAATCAACCTGAATACATTAGGTTATACCAACAAAATTAATTTAAAGGGTTAGATAAGGTAGAAAAAGCTTCTTAAGGTATGCAAGTCACCACTTTTTTCAGTGTATTGTGGCAGCAATAGACTACAAGTCTCATATCTTAATAAATGAATCATGCTTGAGTATCATGCCCACCTAAGTGTAATATTTATGTTCAGCATTCCTAAGATGTTTATGATGGACAAACAATTCAGTCATTTGCTTGTAGTTTGTGAATTTCTGGGAGGAGAGCTTCCTGGATTAGCCAATAATGATAACTCTTCTGTTACCCAATCCAACACCTCATCCCCATTATTTAATTCCTTTGTGAATTTCATAATTTCTTCATGTAGCTACTTGTACATATTCTTCTAAAATGACTATCAATTTTTATTCAAACTCAAACAGTGTTCAGAACTGCTCAGACAGCCAGACTATTTTTCTGAAGAACTTATTAATGTTTTCAAGACAACTCACTCAAACTCTGTAGTATCAGAGACCCCTGATTAACTATTAACTTTGGTTTAGTTGTTTAACGTAACGATTGAAGGCACAGCTTCATTTACCCTCCTAGAATGCTTATGTGGGTCAAAGTTGAAACACGGAGAATACAATTAGTTTCAAATTCTTTATAAAAATATTGTTTTTTCAATTAAATGAATTTCAATGAGAATTTTGATTGTGTGTGTATGTGTGTGTATTGCTCCAAGAGGACTATCACTGTAATAAGTGTACTGTAAATCACTATGGATAAAGGCATCTGCTAAATGGAAGCTTCCTTTTTATTTTCTTTCTAAAGATAAATCTGAACATGAACATTATATTCAATATTGCCCATATGTAATAAAATATATTAATTATATTTTATATATATGGGGGGGGGGGGCATATTTACCCACATATGTAAATTAGGGATATTCATTCATACTTTCCTTAATTTAAAAAACAAAACAAAAACAACTTAAAGCTGAAGTAACTTTTTCTGTGTTAAAAAACTATAAGTAAGCCATTCATAGTTTTTTTTTTCTCGGAAACTGTAAACACTGTTTGTTTCGAGCGACCTGCATAGACCCGTCCCAACAACGATACTCAGCCACTGACGTGAATTGGGGGCAGGACTATCTCTTTGTTTGACCAGCGGCAGATGTTTTGAAAACATTGTTTATCTTTGCAATTCCGTTTGGTGGCACTAATGGCTCAGAAATTACATCTGCTTTAATTGAAGAATTCCTGGAATGTAAAGAGTAAAGACCACTTCATGTCAAAGGCAGAATAAAAGTAATCCATAAAACTCCAGTGGTTAAATCCATGTCTTTAGAAGTGATATGATAGGTGTGGGTGAGAAACAGATCAATATTAAATTTTTTCCCCCCTATAAATTCTCCTTCCTGCCCAGTAGGTGGCAATATGCATGAAGAATGCAAATTGTCAAAAACAAAAGAAGAATGTGGAAGTGAAAGTGGAGACAAGCACTTAAATATTAATCTGTTTCTATCCACACCTATCATACCACTTCGGAAGACATGGATTTAACCACTGGAGTCTTGTTGATTACTTTTATGTTTCCTTTATGTGTTTTTTGGAGCTTCAAAGTTCCAAACACCATTCACTTGTAGTGAATGGACCAAAAGAGCTGAGATATTTTTTATAAAAATCTTTGTTTGTGTTCTGCGGAAGAAAGAAAGTCATACACATCCGGGATGGCATGGGGGTGAGTAAATAATGAGAGAGTTTTAATTTTGGGTGAACCATCCCTTTAACATTATTGTATGTATTGATGTACTGTCGCTTTAAAAATGGTAATTAAGATTGAAAGGCTCCTCGGCATTGGTCCGTTGGCCTGCCAGACACACCTGAGTTGTATTCATATTCTTTCGCGTTTCGGGACATTTAAAAAGCATTACAAATTCTGTTGCGTACATGTTTTCCACAACTATGTACGAACTTAAACGGTTAGGGCAATGATGCGTGCAGTCCACACATACAAGACGTTTGCCAAAAGTGGACAGTAGGAGAACATTAGAAGTCCTTTAAAATGCCATTAAAAAGTGAATGTTACATAAAAACACACCAAAGTGCAACCATACCTGAAAAATGAAAACGTCTTTTTAAATGGTATACGGTTATAGTCACTGAAGTAGCACAGCCTCCATAATATTAAAAAGAAGAACTCATTCGCGAACGCATGTGTTGCTGTTCAGCGAGAGTGAACGCGCATCTGTTTACATCTGCGCGCGGGTGGAATTTCCCGGCGCTCG
Organism: Myxocyprinus asiaticus; assembly: GCF_019703515.2. NCBI lineage: Eukaryota > Metazoa > Chordata > Actinopteri > Cypriniformes > Catostomidae > Myxocyprinus > Myxocyprinus asiaticus. Next base: position 12,824,639 of record NC_059370.1, on the reverse strand, counting down.
TCGCGAACCACTTCCGCAAACCTCCGGCCGATCAAAGACGCGTCTCCGTCAAGGTACAGAAAGAGCTCCTATTCTATGTCAACAAAACAAACGGAAAAATACTGCAAATTACACACGTTACCGTGCCACCACTCCGTTTGATTCTTTCCTAGGGCAGCATTGAGTGCATTTAGGTCGTAGTTATTGCTTTGGGGAAGGCTAGCGTAAAGGCTTTTGTCTGCTGGCGTGGTAAACAGATCACCTGCTGGTAGCTGGATGCTAAGCTAATGGCATCGTACATTGTTTTGAAAGTGAGTCATTTATTTAGAATACAAAACACGTTGGTTTGACCTTGTGTAAGTAGGGGGTTTCGGCTCATGGTTATAATAAAGGCACAGTGTTGCCATAATGTGTGTGTCTGAGATCGTATTGTCAAGCGAAGTCACAAATTGTGTTGTGGGGTATTACAGATTAACCCGATCCTCTAGATTAGGTTTCTTCTTGTGTAAAATCACCTATCAGCGTGATGTTGACAGCACTAGAGCTGTTTAAACACGTCTTGTCATGGAAAGGAAAGTGAAAGGGTTTGGCTGATCTGGGTGTTTGGCAGTACAGAGTTCAGTTGCTGTTGTCAAGGTGGGTGGCACTTTTTGATAGTGTCCTCAGGTGACACTGGATCATTTATTTATTTGTTTGTTTGCTGGTTTGAGCTATGATTAGGTTTAAATGTCCTGAGCTTTTTGTTCTGATTGCATGTTTGTGAGTACCTATGTCTTTCCCTTGTTGAATGACTCTTCAAAACCTAGTGGGACATGTATGAAGTCTCTACTTCAGCCTCTGCTGAGATGTCCACTATTTTAGAATATCTCCTAAAATGACGCATTTTAGTTCCGATATTAACGTCGAGCATTCTAATCATCAGGTCTTGAAATAGCCAAAGAGAAATCCCCAAGATGCCAGTATTCAAATGCCTCGCTTTGACTTGCAAATCAACAATCTTTACACACATTCATGCTGCCTGTTCATGTTACTGTGGTAATCTGAGAGATTTGCTTAAACTGCCATTACAGTACACTCACACGGATCATCTGATTTCTTTGTTTTAGTACAGGGAAACATGTCTGGTAAGTGACGGTGTGACCGATGGAAGGAAAAGGCCCTTATCGCATCTATGATCCCGGTGGGAGCGATTGCCAGGTCAAAGATGAGGCCAGCAGCCTCAGCTACAGACAGCTGCTAGAGGAGAACAGCGCGTTGAGGGAGAGAATGAAGGGTCTGAAAAGTTTAGGTGAGGGATTTATTGCTGTTGCTTCCCACTGATCCGTTTTAATGCTTTTAAAAATGGAGAACTTGATGGATCAGGCTGGTTTTGTGCTATGAAGAATGGCTCGGGTCAGCTGTCTCTTAATGTGTGTCACCAGTATTCAACGAATTGTGTAACAATTATCCTATTGTACTCAAAGTAAAAGAGACAAAACTCAAATATGAAAATGAAAATTCTGTCACCATTACCCCACCCTTGTGTTGTTTCAAACTTGTAATACTTTCTTCTGTGGAACACAACAGGAGATTTAAAGCACAATTTTACCCACAGTCACCATTCACTTTCATTGCATCATTTTTCCGTGAATAGTAACCGAGGCTGACATTTTGCTGTACATCTCCTTTTGTGTTCCACAGATAAATATCATACAGGTTTTGGAAAACTTGAGGGTAGGTAAATGATCACTGAATTTACATTTTTAGGTAAACTGTCACTTTAAAATGTCTCTTTGGGCATAAACATTAGCTGTGATCTATTATTGACCAATAGAAGTAAAATGTCTTAAATATTGCTCATCTGAGTCCTCTCAAGATGAAACTCCTTTATTAGTTCAAGCGTGACTCATGTTTCTAAATTGGAAAAAAAATGAAGAGATTCCAGATTTTCAGCTTTTTGGCTGCTGGCACTGTGCCATAATATGAAGCATTTGACATACAGATGCCTGAGACATGTAATGTAACGCATTCATTTCGCCTGTGACTGATAGGAGACCTGTTAGAGGAGTCTCAGACCGAGGCAGCAAAGCTTCGGAAGAGGGTGGAGGAGCTGGTGAGGAATAACGAAGCTCTAAAGTCGTCCACGGCCAGCTTTGCCTCCAGTCTGTGCATGGGCGCACCCGTTCAGTCAGAGACACAAGGTACAGTTTAAACGTTATCCCAGATTCTGATTGAGTGAGGTCTGTGGTAGGAAAGACCTGTTTTGTAAAGCATTTCTTTTATGATTGTGGCTACTTTAGGTCATGGCAAACATCACGGGCATCCTACAACAGACAGGCAAGAATCTCGAGACTGCTTAACTGGAAATATTTTACAACCACAGGCAACTGTAAGCACTTCTACAGACATGATACAGTTGACACGCATAATGCTGAATCTTTCCATTATATCTTTATTGTTATGAGTGTATGTGTTAGGATGTTATGTGACATGCTTATGTAACTTTCAGTTTTGTAAATTGCTGAACTTTTTAATCCTTTCTGAATAGAAAAATATGCTTTTGAGTTCATGTTGTTGGAACCCACGTGTCATAACATATTAAATTGCCATTATAGCTTTAATGTTACATGTGAATATGTGATATTGTTTCACAGTACGTTGTGAAAATCTTAAAATTGGAGTGGAACTCATATTGTGTGTTACTGTCTAAATATACCTTTTATATTACCATTATAGCTTTGTTACATGATGTGAATATTTTATATGGTTTCACAATATCTTGTAAATTCTTTTAATGAGAATGTAACTTCCAGTTTTGTGAATAGCAGGCCATTTTTCCTCTTACATGAGCGGTAAACTATACTTTGTGTTGATATTGTGTGTGACTGTCAGAAAGTGTTGCAACGCTGTGAATTCTTCCGTTTACAGGAAAGTTCGTCGGAGTTTGAAGTGGTGAATATGGAAGAGAAAACCATCTCTGAAACCCAAACGGTGAGTTTTAGGGATGTTAGGAAATCATGGGCAGCTGCACTCACCAAATGGCACGTGTGTGAAATTGGCTTGTGCTTTGCTGCATTAGTGCTGTGTTTTAAACTTTCCATATTCTATCGTATGTGTCCGGGCACTCCAGTCATGTGACACACATTCCAGTCACCGTAGTTGCTCAGCTGTTTCTCACTGCGTTTGCATATCAGGGATCCATTTGTTGGAATGAATCAACATATTTGTATGAGGCTGTTCCCAGGATGACTCAGGGGTGGAAACTCCAGGATTTTAGTTAGTAAGCATGTGTGCAAACTCATGTGTGTCTCAGTTTATGGAATACTTTTTTGGGTAAAGTCACAGAAGTTTGTTTACAAGTATAACTTGAAATATCATTGTAGAGGCATTTTAGGTATTTAATGCTGTGGTTTCATAGCACTCCTCTGGCGTATCAAACACAAAGGGTAGATGACGATATTAGGGGAGCCGATAAATGTGCCCAGTAATTGGAATTATATGCCGATGTTTTTTTTAGGGAAGAAGGTTTAGGTGGTATTTATGTACAGTGCTTTGTAATGCAGCCTGGAGTGATGCACCTGCCCCAGGAGAACGTGGAGCTGGCGAGTCAACTCCAGCGACTGGAGAGTTCTTTCAGTGTGTTTGCTGAAGAGTCCAACCCAAATCAGCTGCTGGCTCACCTGGGCCGCATGGCTGTGGAGTTCCACCACCTCTCATCCAAAGTCCAGAAGAATGAACAGAGAACATCTCTCTTACAGGTAAGTCTTCGACCTATATGGTATTTTCTAATGGCCGATATGAGTAGGGTGGCCAATGGCCAATATAATTCCTTTATAAAAATTAGAGTTCATATTAGAAAACTCTAAAGGTTGTCTGTCGATTTTGTATCGACCAATGAAGTATGTTTATCCGCTGTAAACGGCCAAATATCAGCCAATTAATCTGCCTATATGTGCGATATGTCAGTCTATTACAACCAAAGACTCCATCTAGGCCTCTCATTCAGCAGTGATTTGTATTGCTTGAAATAATTGAGATTAACATTGTTTTTAAATATATAACGTGATGAGTATTTTTCGTTCTTATCTCTAGACACTTTGTGAACAGCTAAGACAGGAAAACAACGAGCTTAGGAAAAAAATGGAGGAGGACCTTCAGTATCGCAACATAGATTTGGAACAGCTAAGGTAATTTGGTTCATATGGTTTACTGTAGAGTTATCTTGATTTCTTGTTAGCAAATTTTTTTTTTTTTTACTTATGGAAGACCTCTAGAATTGATTTTAAGCACAAAAAACAAAGCCCAGTTTCCTTTGTGTGAAACTATTCAGTGTGAGTAAGCCATGAGAACAGCATCAGGGGCTGCAGTATTTCCTGCTGTGCTGGAACTGAGGGGTCTTTCCATATGATGCTCTGTTCCTGTGCCCATCATGAAGACTTAAGTGTATCAGAATCCTGCTCAGTTTCCCTCACCTCTGGTTTTGGTTCTGTATAATATGGACAGACTGGAGAACCTGAAACTGAAGGAGAAGGTCAGCGGAGGAGGCCAGGCAGCCCCGACTGAGCAGCCGAGCCCGAAGGCGGAGCCAGTGAAAGAGGAGGCTGCCAAAACCAAGGTGGAAATGACCATGACTCAGCAGGTGTGCACTTATTTCCATGAGCCTCTGTATCTCAGGTGACATCACTGTAGAATTCCTGGTGCCTTTTTAAGTTTGCGTTGGGTATTTTCTTTTATTTTAATTTCCCTCTCAGTCTGGTGATGTTGAGGTTTAGTTGCTCTTTTGTTTTGTTGGCTTTTTCTGTGGGAGTTCTTCAAAAAGAACCGACGTGTAAATTGCTCTCCAGTTTCTAAATTGAGAAGCTTCTTATTGAGTCACACTTGCCACCTAAATGAGTTTTGGGAATACCACTTTGGCTCTGAATACTACCCTTCCTTAATGGTCTTTCAGTTTAAGTTCCTCATTTGTGGACTTTTTTTTTTTTACAATATGACTAAATACCGAAAAAAGAACCATTCATATTGAGGGTCATTGTGTTTTACGTTCTTACACAGCCTCAGGATTGCAAGTGTGACAGGAAAATTCTGGTGTCCTTTGGTTGGTCGTCATTTTATCACTGTGACTGATCATGTGATATCAGCATTCAGTCTAGCTGTGCTGTTTTATGACATTTAAATGGAAAGACAATTCAGAATGATTTTCAGTTCTGTGGAAAGGATGTAGGATGGATATTATGTGATAATTATTAATGATTTATTGGTTACTTTTCTATTTAACAGATCTTGAAAATGACTAATTATTAAACTGTATTGTCTCTAGGTTTATTGGTTCTAAAGATTTCATTCTTTCTTCCTCCATATAAAAGAATAAGGGTTGTGACGGTACCAAAAAACAGTGGTATGTACACTACCATTCAAAAGTTTGGGGTCACTTGACTGAAATGTTTCTCATGATCTTAAAAATCTTTTGATCTGAAGGCGTATGCTTAGATGTTTGAAATTAGTTTTGTAGACAAAAATATAATTGTGCCACCATATTTAATTACAAGACAAAAATTTTATGTAAAAAAAATAACGTTTTGAAATGGATGACTTGGACCGAATAATAAAGAAAATCAGCCAATAAGCGCCCAACATAGATGGGAACTCCTTCAATACTGTTCAAAAAGCATCCCAGGGTGATACCTCAAGAAGTTGGTTGAGAAAACATCGAGTACATGTCTGCAAATTCTAGGTAAAGGGTGACTACTTTGAGGATGCTAAAATATAATGCAGTTTTGATTTATTTTGGATTTTGTTTAGTCACAACATAATTCCCATAGTTCCATTTATGTTATTCCATAGTTTTGATGACTTAACTATTACTCTAAAATGTGAAAGAAAAAAAAAGTGAGTAATTGACCCTAAACTTTTGAATGGTAGTGTATGTAGGGGTGGGTAAAAATATCGATTTTCAGATGCATCGCAATCTTAATTTTAACGAGTTCGATATCGATTCTTGAACCGATTGCATTTGCAACCAAATTTCATGTTATGTGACTAAAATGTCTGTCTTTGGCAACTGGTTGGTAAATGTTCATATTTCACTCACCAGTAATTGTGTAGTTTAGTTGTGAAGTGTTCAGCAGCGAGATCCTTTCACTGCGTGTTGAGAGTAAAAGTTGCTCCGTGTAATGTGTGTCCAAAGGCGAGACCCACTCAACCCATTTGTCATTGAAAACTGCCTCTTTTCTCTGTTCTCTACAGTCAGTTGTTGATCAAAAACAACAAAAATAAACATTTAATTCTAATCATGCATCACACAGATGAGGTCAAGCCATTCGAGTCCTCTCTCGTTAACATGCGCTCCTTTACAGAAATGCCGGTTTTGTTAAAGAGACGGTACCGGTTTTAGCATGTGTTCAACAAATCAATGTAAATAGTACAAATTATGCTATTAAACAATGTAACAAAAAATAATATATGAAACACAATATCTTATTATTGATTGAATACATGAATTTTTTATTTTTAAAAAGCAAAAATGTGACCAATGAGGAAAAAGTAATTATTAATAGTTCCATAATGTACCTAGTTAGAAGGTCCTTTGTATAATTAACAGCATTAGCTGGGAGATCATTTCTTTCATATGTAAGCAAAGTGGGCATTATAACTGAAATAAACCTATATGAATCGATGTCAAATTGAATCGGAATGCAATCGAGAGCTTGTGAATCGGAATGGAATCGTGAAATCTGTACCAATAGCCAGTCCTAGTCTATAAAAATACCGGTTTTATTTCACAATTTTTAATATTCCAGTTTTGATACTACAGCCAAACTAATGTGTTCTTAAATAAATTCTGTTATTTTAAAAAAGTTGAATATTAACGAGTTAATTAAAAACAGTGGCATGTGGCTTATGTAGTATTTCTCAATTAAACATTGCTTTAAGTTTTTCAGTTATTCAAGTAAGCATAAATAACAAACAGTTAAGAGCAGTGAGGTTTTTTTTCTTTTTCTTGTCAATATGTTTGTTTGAATAATTTTAACAACACGCATAATAGACAGTGGCAGGTCGGTTAGGCTGTATTTACACCAAGGCCTAATGCACAGATGTAGTATTTTCACTCATCCAATTTTTTTTGTTGCGCCTGGGTACATTCTCTTAAGACAGCTGACTGTGTTTACATTAGTACCATGCCAAGATTTACACAGACACTAGGTCTAAACAGAGCATGTGCTCAAATATGCATGGGGGTTCAAAGTGGCCACCTGTAAGTCAAACAGCACTCGTGCTCTGAATTTAGTCTGTTTTCTTTACTACTGAATAGCTTTTTGTAAAAAAATGGTGTAGTTACTTTATAGTTACTAGTTTTGTATCAACTTGCCTAAAGCGTAAGCAAAAGGGTACAAATACACCGAAATGTTTACATTTTTTTCTATATTCACAGTCTGGTAAAGCTGTGGAAAAAACACCATCAAAGACCCTCGATCCGGAGGCTTATGAGAAGAAGATCAAGCTTCTGGAGAAACAGAGGAGAGATGTAAGAATTTTATGGAGGTCCCATCCTTTCTTCACACTGGCCTTTAAAGCAGTCATAATTTCCCATTCGTTTGAACTGTGACGTGTAAGCTGTAGTGTTTGACCTTTTTCAGGTACTGGAGGTGAACAAGCAGTGGGACATTCAGTGGAATTCTATGAAGTCACAGTTTGAGCAAAAGGTACATCACAACATATACACTAGAAATCTATAAATATCTTCCAGTTGGCCTTGTAACCTTTGTGGCTCACCTTATTGTTAGTAAGCATGACATAAAGAATGAGTTCCATTCATGTGAATGGAGGTGGGAGATCATAGCATATGAATCACATCATTGTGAAGTTCCTGTGTAAAGCGCAGGACACAGACGGGCACTGTTACTGCATTTGGGTGGCAGTGGAAACGCTGTCGGGTCATAGGAAAGGAAAGCAGCTCTGTGACTGTCATGGTATTGCACAGCAGACCACAGGCCCCTCCTGTCACACCTCTGGTAGAATTTCCCTCACCTCGCTCGTACCCACTGTCTTCCTGTTGTGGCCCGCCAGAGGGGCTGGCCATGGTTGTACAGCTGCGTGATCTCACGGCTCAGAGATAGTGAAGCCTGTGGCATCTCTGCATCTGCTCAGCCTGATAGAGGAGACAAAAAAGAATAAAAGCTGTTTCTCTACACACATCCCCTGTCGTCACTGGGGATTGTGTTCAAACTCAAAGCAATGGAACAAAAACAGCTCCCACTGTGACCTTTTTCAGTTTTTGCCATTTCTTTGTTTGCTTTTTATGATTTTATCATTCTTGCTGCCGTAAAAGGCATCACATGACTATTAAAATGAGTTACTGTCCTTTATCAAACATCTCCCAATAATGGACAAAAGGAGATGTTTTAATGAATGTCATGACAATTCCTTTTATTCCTTATATATATTCAATAAGACATCTCCTTTTGTGTTCCGCAGAAGAGGGAAAGTTGTAATTATATAGTTTCTGCAGTGTTTACACTCCGTTTTCTCAGAATCTGAGCATAATTGAGCCAAACCCCTCTGTCAGAGGACAGATCACAGTCTGCAAGACCTGATTTCGGTTATAACTACATTTTGACAATGTTAGTTACTACGTTTTGTCATTGCACAGCAGTGTTAATATACAATGTTTTTCCCTGACACAATCAAGCACTAGTTTTGACGGACTTTGATGTTTTCTCAAAATGATATGCAAACGGATGTATCTTGTGAGTCTTTGACACTTTATGACTACTTATTTTTCTCTATAATGTCATTTGTTTTGTTTTTCTCTTTTCCCTGCCAGATTACAGACCTGCGGCAGCGGCTTGCTGACTCTCAGAAGGCCGTACTAGAGCTCGAAACAGAACGTGAGCAGAGACAGAGAGACTATGACAAAAAACTCCTCCTTGCCAAGTCGAAGATCGACAATGTGCAGGTACACCGTAGTCTTAGCCTACAGCCTGTATACTGACAGTCTGATGAATATTGCAAGCGATAATGGCAAGGAATTTTGCAATCTGGCGAGCTCTAATTTGATTGGCTGACATTATGCAGACAAAATCCAGTTTATAAGGTAACTAGTAACTGCCAACGTTTGCCAGGTTAGCGTTATCAAAACAATAATTTGAATAATGTTTTCCATGGTAGTCTATTACTGTGGTTTAATCTATTTAAGATGAACCCACCCATAAATGGCATGTAAAACAAAACAAACTGCCGTTGGTTGCTTAATATGTCAGTCAGATGTTCTCTTTCTGTCTAAGTGAGCGGTTCTTGGCCAGAATAAGATGTTGACCAGACTTTATGCCACAAATCAGTCTAGACTAGGTGCACCACGTCCTCCTCCATCAATAAACCCATTTGGCTTTTATTTGCAACCCCACAGAGCTCAATGTGGCTCTTAAGGGCTTCATGTAGTCATTCAGTTCTTTCGGTTTTCTCTTGGGAAGCACCAGTCTTTCCCACCAACTGACCATCATGTAACATTCTGAGTATACAGTGATAGTTTCCCTTCACTCCCCTCAAGGGACAGTCAATTATACCACAAATAACCTACCTCGTATTGTGAGTTTTATTAAATGTCATTATAGACTGTGTCATAAGATGACTGGTTTCATTTTCACAT